>NC_060175.1:106809558-107135505 GCF_021184085.1 Oncorhynchus gorbuscha | reverse complement strand
CCTGACCACTGTTCAGGGACTACTCCTGACCACTGTTCAGGGACTACTCCTGACCACTGTTCAAGGAATGCTCCTGACCACTGCCAAGATGTGGTGGCGTTTCAGCAACCATGGCATCACCCAGGTGGGTGCTACATTCCTGGCAATGGAGGACCAGTACCAGAGGAGAGGCTCCAATGGAGGACCAGTACCAGAGGAGAGGCTCCAATGGAGGACCAGTACCAGAGGAGAGGCTCCAATGGAGGACCAGTACCAGAGGAGAGGCTCCAATGGAGGACCAGTACCAGAGGAGAGGCTCCAATGGAGGACCAGTACCAGAGGAGAGGCTCAATGGAGGACCAGTACCAGAGGAGAGGCTCCAATGGAGGACCAGTACCAGAGGAGAGGCTCCAATGGAGGACCAGTACCAGAGGAGAGGCTCTAATGGAGGACCAGTACCAGAGGAGAGGCTCCAATGAAGTGACTGACCAGAGGAGAGGCTCCAATGGAGGACCAGTACCAGAGGAGAGGCTCTAATGTAGGACCAGTACCAGAGGAGAGGCTCTAATGGAGGACCAGTACCAGAGGAGAGGCTCCAATGTAGTGACTGACCAGAGGAGAGGCTCCAATGTAGTGACTGACCAGAGGAGAGGCTCCAATGGAGGACCAGTACCAGAGGAGAGGCTCCAATGTAGTGATTGACCAGAGAAGAGGCTCTAATGTAGTGACTGACCACAGAAGAGGCTCTAATGTAGTGACTGACCAGAGAAGAGGCTCTAATGTAGTGACTGACCAGAGAAGAGGCTCTAATGTAGTGACTGACCAGAGAAGAGGCTCTAATGTAGTGACTGACCACAGAAGAGGCTCCAATGTAGGGACTGACCAGAGAAGAGGCTCTAATGTAGTGACTGACCAGAGAAGAGGCTCTAATGTGGTGACTGACCATTCAGAGAAGAGGCTCTAATGTAGTGACTAACCATTCAGAGAAGAGGCTCTAATGTAGTGACTGACCAGAGAAGAGGCTCTAATGTAGTGACTGACCAGAGAAGAGGCTCTAATGTAGTGACTGACCAGAGAAGAGGCTCTAATGTAGTGACTGACCACAGAAGAGGCTCCAATGTAGTGACTGACCAGAGAAGAGGCTCTAATGTAGTGACTGACCAGAGAAGAGGCTCTAATGTGGTGACTGACCATTCAGAGAAGAGGCTCTAATGTAGTGACTAACCATTCAGAGAAGAGGCTCTAATGTAGTGACTGACCAGAGAAGAGGCTCCAATGTAGTGACTGCCCAGAGAAGAGACTCTAATGTAGTGACTGACCAGAGAAGAGGCTCTAATGTAGTGACTGACCAGAGAAGAGGCTCCAATGTAGTGACTGCCCAGAGAAGAGACTCTAATGTAGTGACTGACCAGAGAAGAGGCTCTAATGTAGTGACTGACCAGAGAAGAGGCTCTAATGTAGTGACTGACCAGAGAAGAGACTGCAATGTAGTGACTGACCACAGAAGAGGCTCCAATGTAGTGACTGACCAGAGAATAGGCTCTAATGTAGTGACTGACCAGAGAAGAGGCTCTAATGTGGTGACTGACCATTCAGAGAAGAGGCTCCAATGTAGTGACTGACCATTCAGAGAAGAGGCTCTAATGTAGTGATTGACCAGAGAAGAGGCTCTAATGTAGTGACTGACCAGAGAAGAGACTGCAATGTAGTGACTGACCACAGAAGAGGCTCCAATGTAGTGACTGACCAGAGAAGAGGCTCTAATGTAGTGACTGACCAGAGAAGAGGCTCTAATGTAGTGACTGACCAGAGAAGAGGCTCTAATGTAGTGACTGACCAGAGAAGAGACTCTAATGTAGTGACTGACCAGAGAAGAGGCTCTAATGTAGTGACTGACCATTCAGAGAAGAGGCTACAATGTAGTGGAGAGGAGAGGAGGTGCAAATCCATTGTGGATGCAAAGACAATACAGACTGACTTGAATTGATGTTCGACAACTCAGACTCGTGTCGCATGTGGACTACAGATTGTCACAGAATACAGCTGTGTGGTGCCCACTCCCAGATGAGCTTAAGACAATGATGAGCTTGAAGGGTACTATGGTGTTGAAGGCTGAGCCGTAGTCAATGAAAATAATTCTTACACAGGTATTCCTTTTTGTCCAGATGTCATAGGGCAGTGTGCAGTGCGATGGCGTCATCTGTGGATCGCTTGGATTGGTATGCAAATTGAGAGAGACAGAAATATAAGTAGAAACAGAGACAGCAATAGAAACTGAGACAGACAGAAATCGAGACGAAGACAGCGACAGAGACAGCGACAGCGACAGCGACAGCGACAGCGACAGCGACAGCGACAGAGACAGACAGACAGAGAGACAGAAACAGAGAGACAGAAACAGAGAGACAGAAACAGAGACAGAGACAGAAATAGAGACAGAAACAGAGACAGAAAGAGACAGAAACAGAGACAGAAACAGAGACAGAAAGAGACAGAAATAGACAGAGACAGACAGAGACAGAAATAGACAGACAGAGACAGAAATAGAGAGAAATAGAGACAGACAGAGAGACAGAGAGACAGAAACAGAGAGACAGAAACAGAGACAGAGACAGAAATAGAGAGAGAAACAGAGACAGAAACAGACAGAAACAGAGACAGAAAGAGAGAGAAATAGAGACAGAAATAGAGACAGACAGAGACAGAAATAGAGACAGACAGAGACAGAAATAGAGACAGAAATAGAGACAGACAGAGACAGAAATAGAGACAGAAACAGAAACAGAGACAGAAATAGAGACAGACAGAGACAGAAATAGAGACAGACAGAGACAGAAATAGAGACAGAAAGAGACAGAAAGAGACAGAAACAGAGACAGAGACAGAAACAGAGACAGAAACAGAGACAGAAACAGAGACAGAAACAGAGACAGAAACAGAGACAGAAATAGAAACAGAGAGACAGAAACAGACAGACAGAAATAGAGACAGAAACAGAGACAGAAACAGAGACAGAAACAGAGACAGAGACAGAGACAGACAGAGACAGAAATAGAGACAGAAATAGAGACAGAGACAGAGACAGAAACAGAGACAGAGACAGAAACAGAGAGAGAGACAGAAACAGAGACAGAAACAGAGACAGAAATAGAGACAGAAATAGAGACAGAAATAGTAACAGAGACAGAGACAGAGACAGAGACAGAGACAGAGACAGAGACAGAAATAGAGACAGAAATAGAGACAGAAATAGAGACAGAAATAGAGACAGAAATAGAGACAGAAACAGAGACAGAGACAGAGACAGAGACAGACAGAAACAGAGACATAAACAGAGAGAGAGACATAAACAGAGACAGAGACAGAGACAGAGACAGAAACAGAGACAGAGACAAACAGAGACAGAAACAGAGACAGAAACAGAAGAGACAGAGACAGAAATAGAGACAGAAACAGAAGAAACAGAGACAGACAGAGACAGAAATAGAGACAGAAACAGAAGAAACAGAGACAGACAGAGACAGACAGAGACAGAAACAGAGACAGAAACAGAAGAAACAGAAGAAACAGAGACAGACAGAGACAGACAGAGACAGACAGAGACAGAGACAGACAGAGACAGAGACAGACAGAGACAGAGACAGACAGAGACAGAGACAGACAGAGACAGACAGAGACAGACAGAGACAGAGACAGACAGAGACAGAAATAGAGACAGAGACAGAGACAGACAGAAACAGACAGAAACAGAAGAGACAGAAACAGAAATAGAAACAGAGAGAGAGACATAAACAGAGACAGAGACAGAGACAGAGGAGACAGAAATAGAAATAGAGACAGAAACAGAGACAGAGACAGAGACAAACAGAGACAGAAACAGAGACAGAGACAAACAGAGACAGAAACAGAGACAGAGAAAGAAACAGAGACAGAAACAGAAATAGAAACAGAGACAGAGACAGAAACAGAGACAAATAGAAACAGAGACAGAGAAAGAAACAGAGACAGAAACAGAAATAGAAACAGAGACAGAGACAGAAACAGAGACAAATAGAAACAGAGACAGAAACAGAACAGACAGAGACAGAAACAGAAGAGACAGAGACAGAAATAGAGACAGACACAGAGACAGAAACAGAGACAGAAACAGAGACAGAAACAGAGACAGAGAAAGAAACAGAGACAGAAACAGAGACAGAAACAGAGACAGAGACAGAAACAGAGACAGAAACAGAGACAGACAGAGACAGACAGAGACAGACAGAGACATAAACAGAGACAGAAACAGAAATAGAAACAGAGACAGAGACAGACATAAACAGAGAGAGAAATAGAAACAGAGACCTAAGCAGAGACAGAGAAAGAAACAGAGACAGAGACAGAGACAGAAACAGAGACAGAAACAGAGACAGAAACAGAGACAGAAACAGAGACAGACAGAGACAGACAGAGACAGACAGAGACAGACAGAGACATAAACAGAGACAGAAACAGAAATAGAAACAGAGACAGAGACAGACATAAACAGAGAGAGAAATAGAAACAGCGACATAAGCAGAGACAGAGACAGAGACATAAACAGAGAGAGAGACATAAACAGAGACAGAGACAGAGACAGAAATAGAAACAGAAATAGAAACAGAAATAGAAACAGAGACATAAGCAGAGACAGAGACAACCACCTAAAAGGAAGCGATTCACAAACCTTCCATAACAAAGCCATCACCTACAGAGAGATGAACCTGGAGAAGAGTCCCCTAAGCAAGCTGGTCCTGGGGCTCTGTTCACAAACACAAACACACCCTACAGAGCCCCAGGACAACAGCACAATTAGACCCAACCAAATCACAAGAAAACAAAAAGATAATTACTTAACACATTGGAAAGAATTAACAAAAAAACAGAGCAAACTAGAATGCTATTTGGCCCTACACAGAGAGTACACAGCGGCAGAATACCTGACCACTGTGACTGACCCAAAATTAAGGAAAGCTTTCACTATGTACAGACTCAGTGAGCATAGCCTTGCTATTGAGAAAGGCCGCCGTAGGCAGACATGGCTCTCAAGAGAAGACAGGCTATGTGCACACTGCCCACAAACTGAGGTGGAAACTGAGCTGCACTTCCTAACCTCCTGCCCATGTATGACCATATTAGAGAGACATATTTCCCTCAGATTACACAGATCCACAAAGAATTGGAAAACAACAACATCCAATGTTGATAAACTCCCATATCTACTGGGTGAAACTCCCATATCTACTGGGTGAAACTCCCATATCTACTGGGTGAAACTCCCATATCTACTGGGTGAAACTCCCATATCTACTGGGTGAAACTCCCATATCTACTGGGTGAAACTCCCATATCTACTGGGTGAAACTCCCATATCTACTGGGTGAAACTCCCATATCTACTGGGTGAAACTCCCATATCTACTGGGTGAAACTCTCATATCTACTGGGTGAAACTCCCATATCTACTGGGTGAAACTCCCATATCTACTGGGTGAAACTCCCATATCTACTGGGTGAAACTCCCATATCTACTGGGTGAAATTCCCATATCTACTGGGTGAAACTCCCATATCTACTGGGTGAAACTCCCATATCTACTGGGTGAAACTCCCATATCTACTGGGTGAAACTCCCATATCTACTGGGTGAAACTCCCATATCTACTGGGTGAAACTCCCATATCTACTGGGTGAAACTCCCATATCTACTGGGTGAAACTCCCATATCTACTGGGTGAAACTCCCATATCTACTGGGTGAAACTCCCATATCTACTGGGTGAAACTCCCATATCTACTGGGTGAAATTCCCATATCTACTGGGTGAAACTCCCATATCTACTGGGTGAAACTCCCATATCTACTGGGTGAAACTCCCATATCTACTGGGTGAAACTCCCATATCTACTGGGTGAAACTCCCATATCTACTGGGTGAAACTCCCATATCTACTGGGTGAAACTCCCATATCTACTGGGTGAAACTCCCATATATACTGGGTGAAACTCCCATATCTACTGGGTGAAATTCCCATATCTACTGGGTGAAACTCCCATATCTACTGGGTGAAACTCCCATATCTACTGGGTGAAATTCCCATATCTACTGGGTGAAACTCCCATATCTACTGGGTGAAACTCCCATATCTACTGGGTGAAACTCCCATATCTACTGGGTGAAACTCCCATATCTACTGGGTGAAATTCCCATATCTACTGGGTGAAACTCCCATATCTACTGGGTGAAACTCCCATATCTACTGGGTGAAACTCCCATATCTACTGGGTGAAACTCCCATATCTACTGGGTGAAACTCCCATATCTACTGGGTGAAACTCCCATATCTACTGGGTGAAACTCCCATATCTACTGGGTGAAACTCCCATATCTACTGGGTGAAACTCCCATATCTACTGGGTGAAACTCCCATATCTACTGGGTGAAACTCCCATATCTACTGGGTGAAACTCCCATATCTACTGGGTGAAATACCACCGTGTGTCATCACAGCAGCAAGATTTGTGACCTGTTGCCACGAGAAAAGGGCAACCAGTGAAGAACGAACACCATTGTAAATAGAACCCATATTTATGCTTATTTATTTTATCTTGTGTCCTTTAACCATTTGTACATTGTTATTAAAACACTGTATATATATAATATGACATTTGTAATGTCTTTATTGTTTTGAAACTTCTGTATGTGTAATGTTTACTGTTCATTTGTATTGTTTATTTCACTTTATATATTATCTACCTCACTTGCTTTAGCAATGTTAACACATGTTTCCCATGCCAATAAAGCCCCTTGAATTGAAATTGAATTGAATTGAAATTGAGAGACAGAGAGAGCCAGAGAGAGAAAGAGACACAGAGAGAGAGAGAGAGAGACAGAGAGATACAGAGAGAGAGAGAGAGACAGAGAGATACAGAGAGAGCCAGAGAGAGAAAGAGCCATAGAGAGAAAGAGACAGAGAGATACACAGAGAGAGAGAGAGAGAGAGAGAGAGAGAGAGAGAGCCAGAGTGAGTCTGTGTATTGAGGCCAGTGGTTCTGCTGCTCAGTATAAAGGCCCCTGTAGGTCCAGTGGGACATAAGTTAAGGGACAGCCAGGGGCCCTCTCACCGCTATATATAGGCCCTCCACGCCCAACTATCTATTAACCTCCGGAACTAGGCTACCTTCTCATCGCTCTATTAAATTAGAACGTTTCACAGCTGAAAGACATTGAAACAACCCCAAAGAAATGCTGCACATTATACAGGACTGGAACGGGGACTGGTTCTGACTGCAGAAAGCAGAGTGTTATGTATCATTATACAGGACTGGAACGGGGACTGGTTCTGACTGCAGAAAGCAGAGTGTTATGTATCATTATACAGGACTGGAACGGGGACTGGTTCTGACTGCAGAAAGCAGAGTGTTATGTATCATTATACAGGACTGGAACGGGGACTGGTTCTGACTGCAGAAAGCAGAGTGTTATGTATCATTATACAGGACTGGAACGGGGACTGGTTCTGACTGCAGAAAGCAGAGTGTTATGTATCATTATACAGGACTGGAACGGGGACTGGTTCTGACTGCAGAAAGCAGAGCGTTATGTATCATTATATAGGACTGGAACTGGCCTCAAAGGGAAAAACATTCTCCCTGGCCTCAAAGGGAAACAACATTCTCCCTGGCCTCAAAGGGAAACAACATTCCCCCTGGCCTCAAAGAGAAACAACATTCCCCCTGGCCTCAAAGAGAAACAACATTCTCCCTGGCCTCAAAGAGAAACAACATTCTCCCTGGCCTCAAAGGGAAACAACATTCTCCCTGGCCTCAAAGAGAAACAACATTCTCCCTGGCCTCAAAGAGAAACAACATTCTCCCTGGCCTCAAAGAGAAACAACATTCTCCCTGGCCTCAAAGAGAAACAACATTCTCCCTGGCCTCAAAGAGAAACAACATTCTCCCTGGCCTCAAAGAGAAACAACATTATCCCTGGCCTCAAAGAGAAACAACATTATCCCTGGCCTCAAAGGGAAACAACATTCCCCCTGGCCTCAAAGAGAAACAACATTCTCCCTGGCCTCAAAGAGAAACAACATTCTCCCTGGCCTCAAAGGGAAACAACATTCTCCCTGGCCTCAAAGAGAAACAACATTCTCCCTGGCCTCAAAGGGAAACAACATTCTCCCTGGCCTCAAAGAGAAACAACATTCCCCCTGTCCTCAAAGAGAAACAACATTCTCCCTGGCCTCAAAGAGAAACAACATTCTCCCTGGCCTCAAAGAGAAACAACATTCTCCCTGGCCTCAAAGGGAAACAACATTCTCCCTGGCCTCAAAGAGAAACAACATTCCCCCTGGCCTCAAAGAGAAAAACATTCACACTGGCCTCAAAGGGGAAAAAACAATAGGACCTACCTTCCACCGTGCTAATTAGCAAAGGGCACAGCTAGCTAGCTAATGGCTTCACTGAAAATATGAAAGACTACCCCTTAAAATCTATGGTCGATGTATGTCGCACTTGTGGGGAAAACTTTCCCAATGGGAGTAACAAACACAGTCTCTTTATTGCCAAGATGTCTGACCTATACAAACACAATATCTTTATTGCCAAGATGTCTGACCTATACAAACACAGTCTCTTTATTGCCAAGATGTCTGACCTATACGACAGAGGTGCACAAGGCAAGTAGGGAAGGTGTTGTGGAAGATGATTGGTTGGCAGATTAAGCCGATTCGACAATGCCAATTGTGCTGGGAGGTTCTCACTTCTTTCTTATTGGCTAACAAAAGACCAAGTTGTAGCATTGGTCCATCAGACTTCGCATATTTCGGAGGAAATTAGTCTGGGTAGGAGAATAAAATCAGACTTGGAAATTGTAAAGTTAGTTGGAGACAGGAGATGAGATGAGGAGGAGCTGCATCCCAAATCAACTCCTTCAAGCCATCGAAATACTAATGACATGGTGACTAAAGTTAGAGTGATGGACTCAATATAAATCACACTAGCCTGTCTCCTGTTTCTGTAGTGAAAGAGCTTGATGTAGAGTACACCCCTGGACAGGAGGCTATAGAGGGACAATACACCCCCTGGACAGGAGGCTAGTTGAGGGACAGTACACCCCCTGGACAGGAGGCTAGTAGAGGGACAGTACACCCCTGGACAGGAGGCTATAGAGGAACAGTACACCCCTGGACAGGAGGCTATAGAGGGACAGTACACCCCCTGGACAGGAGGCTAGTAGAGGGACAGTACACCCCTGGACAGGAAGCTATAGAGGAACAGTACACCCCTGGACAGGAGGCTAGTAGAGGGACAGTACACCCCCTGGACAGGAGGCTATAGAGGGACAGTACACCCTCTGGACAGGAGGCTAGTAGAGGGACAGTACACCCCCTGGACAGGAGGCTAGTAGAGGGAAAGTACACCCCTGGACAGGAGGCTATAGAGGGACAGTACACCCCCTGGACAGGAGGCTATAGAGGGACAGTACACCCCTGGACAGGAGGCTAGTTGAGGGACAGTACACCCCTGGACAGGAGGCTAGTTGAGGGACAGTACACCCCTGGACAGGAGGCTATAGAGGGACAGTACACCCCTGGACAGGAGGCTAGTTGAGGGACAGTACACCCCCTGGACAGGAGGCTAGTTGAGGGACAGTACACCCCCTGGACAGGAGGCTAGTTGAGGGACAGTACACCCCTGGACAGGAGGCTAGTTGAGGGACAGTACACCCCCTGGGTTACTGAGGAGAAGCTGTATCCCTGGAATGATACCACCTCTCTGTCCCAGATCCTATTTTACCCTCGCTACCCTCCTACTCTCAGTATTGACAGCAAGTTTCAGGTGAGGAGATGAGGAATGCATTTGGAGGCAGAGCCTAGACCTGAAACAGGGGCAGAGACCATAGCTGTGACTGCTGCCTGGCGGTCTGGAGGCATCCAGAGAGTGTTTTATGGGTCTGAAGGGTAGACAGGTCACTCTACTGGGGAAAACAGACACGTCAGTCTACTGGGGGATGTTTGGCTGGATGGATGGAGGGAGAATATAATGGTGGAGAATAAATGGGGATTTGATGTCAGTCTCCTCTCCAGTCAGTCAGTCAGTCTCCTCGTCAGTCAGTCAGTCAGTCTCCTCGTCAGTCAGTCAGTCAGTCTCCTCGTCAGTCAGTCAGTCAGTCAGTCAGTCTCCTCGTCAGTCAGTCTCCTCTCCAGTCAGTCAGTCAGTCAGTCAGTCTCCTCGTCAGTCAGTCAGTCAGTCTCCTCGTCAGTCAGTCAGTCTCCTCTCCAGTCAGTCAGTCAGTCAGTCTCCTCGTCAGTCAGTCAGTCAGTCTCCTCTGCAGTCAGCCAGTCAGTCTCCTCGTCAGTCAGTCAGTCAGTCTCCTCTCCAGTCAGTCAGTCAGTCAGTCAGTCAGTCTCATCGTCAGTCAGTCAGTCTCCTCGTCAGTCAGTCAGTCAGTCTCCTCTGCAGTCAGCCAGTCAGTCTCCTCGTCAGTCAGTCAGTCAGTCTCCTCTCTCCAGTCAGTCAGTCAGTCAGTCAGTCAGTCTCCTCACCAGTCAGACAGTCAGTCTCCTCGTCAGTCAGTCAGGCAGTCAGTCTCCTCGTCAGTCAGTCAGTCTCGTCTCCAGTCAGACAGTCAGTCAGTCAGTCTCCTCTCCAGTCAGCCAGTCAGTCAGTCAGTCTCCTCTCCAGTCATTCAGCCAGTCAGTCAGTCAGTCAGTCAGTCTCCTCTCCAGTCAGACAGTCAGTCAGTCTCCTCTCCAGTCAGTCAGCCAGTCAGTCTCCTCTCCAGTCATTCAGTCAGTCAGTCAGTCTCCTCTCCTGTCAGTCTCCTCTCCAGTCATTCAGTCAGTCAGTCTCCTCTCCTGTCAGTCTCATCTCCAGCCAGTCAGTCAGTCAGTCTCCTGTCAGTCAGTCTCCTCTCCTGTCAGTCAGCCTCCTCTCCTGTCAGTCAGTCTCCTCTCCTGTCAGTCAGTTTCCTCTCCTGTCAGCCTCCTCTCCTGTCAGCCTCCTCTCCTGTCAGCCTCCTCTCCTGTCAGTCTGTCTCCTCTCCAGACAGTCAGTCAGTCTCCTCTCCAGTCAGTTAGTCAGTCAGTCAGTTTCCTCTCCAGTCAGTCAGTCTCCTCTCCAGTCAGATAGTCAGTCAGTCAGTCAGTCAGTCAGTCAGTCAGTCAGTCAGTCTCCTCTCCAGTCAGATAGTCAGTCAGTCTCCTCTCCAGACAGTCAGTCAGTCTCCTCTCCGTTCAGTCAGTCTCCTCTCCAGTCAGATAGTCAGTCAGTCAGTCAGTCAGTCTCCTCTCTTGTCAGTCTCCTCTCCTGTCTGTTGGTCTGTCAGACACCAGGGGACCCATCAATCACCTCCAACTGAAATTAGTGTGGTTTAATCTTAGATAAAAACATGTTCCTCTTACTCAACGAATCAAACACTCACCCCCAGCATCAGATACCTAACCCTTCCCTCAGCCAACCTATGGGTAACCTATGGTAACCTATGGTAGCCTATAGTAGCCTATAGTAGCCTATGGTAACCTATGGTAACCTATGGTGGCCTATGGTAGCCTATGGTAACCTATGGTAACCTATGAATCAAAATCAAATCAAATCAAATGTATCTATATAGCCCTTCGTACATCAGCTGATATCTCAAAGTGCTGTACAGAAACCCAGCCTAAAACCCCAAACAGCAAGCAATGCAGGTGTAGAAGCATGGTGGCTAGGAAAAACTCCCTAGAAAGGCCAAAACCTAGGAAGAAACCTAGAGAGGAACCAGGCTATGTGGGGTGGCCAGTCCTCTTCTGGCTGTGCTGGGTGGAGATTATAACAGAACATGGCCAAGATGTTCAAATGTTCATAAATGACCAGCATGGTCGAATAATAACAAGGCAGAACTGTTGAAACTGGAGCAGCAGCACAGTCAGGTGGACTGGGGACAGCAAGGAGTCATCATGTCAGGTAGTCCTGGGGCACGGTCCTAGGGCTCAGGTCAGATGAAACTGGAGCAGCAGCACAGTCAGGTGGACTGGGGACAGCAAGGAGTCATCATGTCAGGTAGTCCTGGGGCATGGTCCTAGGGCTCAGGTCCTCCGAGAGAGAGAAAGAAAGAAGGAGAGAATTAGAGAACGCACACTTAAATTCACACAGGACACCGAATAGGACAGGAGAAGTACTCCAGATATAACAAACTGACCCTAGCCCCCCGACACATAAACTACTGCAGCATAAATACTGGAGGCTGAGACAGGAGGGGACAGGAGACACTGTGGCCCCATCCGAGGACACCCCCGGACAGGGCAAAACAGGAAGGATATAACCCCACCCACTTTACCAAAGCACGGCCCCCACACCACTAGAGGGATATCTTCAACCACCAACTTACCATCCTGAGACAAGGCTGAGTATAGCCCACAAAGATCTCCGCCACGGCACAGCCCAAGTGATAACCTATGGTAGCCTATGGTAGCCTATGGTAACCTATGGTGGCCTATGGTAACCTATGATAACCTATGGTAACCTATGGTATCCTATGGTAACCTATGGTAGCCTATGGTAACCTATGGTAGCCTATGGTAACCTATGGTAACCTATGGTGGCCTATGGTAACCTATGGTGACCTATGGTAGCCTATGGTAGCCTATGGTAACCTATGGTAACCTATGGTAGACTATGGTAACCTATGGTGGCCTATGGTAACCTATGGTAACCTATGGTAGCCTATGGTAACCTATGGTAACCTATGGTAACCTATGGTAACACAGGGTGACCTATGGTAGCCTATGGTAACCTATGGTAGCCTATGGTAGCCTATGGTAACCTATGGTAACCTATGGTAACCTATGGTAGCTGGAGAGATAGAAGGGGTGCTAGATTCACTTAGTAACAGAGAGCTGTTGATAGAGAAGAACGGGACTGTTGAAGACTAAATGAAAGGTACACAGAGAGAAAGAGAAATTGATTGAGAGGAGGACAGCGAGAGAGGGGAGAGGGATAGAGAGAATGGATAAGAGGGCTGAGGACAGCGAGAGAGGGGAGAGGGATAGAGAGAATGGATAAGAGGGCTGAGGACAGCGAGAGAGGAGAGAGGGATAGAGAGAATGGATAAGAGGGCTGAGGACAGCGAGAGAGGAGAGAGGGATAGAGAGAATGGATAAGAGGGCTGAGGACAGCGAGAGAGGAGAGAGGGATAGAGAGAATGGATAAGAGGGCTGAGGACAGCGAGAGAGGGGAGAGGGATAGAGAGAATGGATAAGAGGGCTGAGGACAGCGAGAGAGGAGAGAGGGATAGAGAGAATGGATAAGAGGGCTGAGGACAGCGAGAGAGGGGAGAGGGATAGAGAGAATGGATAAGAGGGCTGAGGACAGCGAGAGAGGAGAGAGGGATAGAGAGAATGGATAAGAGGGCTGAGGACAGCGAGAGAGAGGGAGAGGGATAGAGAGAATGGATAAGAGGGGTGAGGACAGCGAGAGAGGGGAGAGGGATAGAGAGAATGGATAAGAGGGCTGAGGACAGCGAGAGAGGAGAGAGGGATAGAGAGAATGGATAAGAGGGCTGAGGACAGCGAGAGAGGAGGAGAAGAAGGACAAGGCCATCTGTAGAACATAGCCTCCCTGGCCAAGAGCTGCATCAGGCCTTGCCGTAACCCAGCAACCAGGGGTAGAGAGGAAAAGACGAGAGAGAGAGAGAGAGATCTGGCCATGGCAGCTTGTTATTGTCTAACATGATGAATATACAGTGTCTTCAGAAAGTATACACACCCCTTACATTAGTTACAAACTTATTAAAAATGAATAGCTGAAATGTCTTCAGTCAATAAGTATTCAGCCCCTTTGTTATGGCTAAATACATTCAGGAGTAAAAAAAATAGCTTGACAAGTCACATAATAAGTTGCTTGGAGTCACTTTGTGTGCAATAATAGTGTATAAATATGATTTTTGAATGACTACCTTATCTCTGTACCACACATACAATTATAAGGTCCCTCATTAGAGCACTGCATTTCAAACACGGATTCAACAACAAAGACCAGGGAGGTTTTCCAATGCCTCGCAAAGAAGAGCTGCTATTGGTAGATATTAAAAGCAGACATCGAATATACCTTTGAGCATGGTGAAGTTGTTAATTACACTTTGGATGGTGTATCAATACACCCAGTCACTACAAAGATACAGGCGTCCTTCCTAACTCAGTTGCTGGAGAGGAAGGAAACCGCTCAGGGATTTCACCATGAGGCCAGTGGTGATGGCATCAACAGGGAGGGGTGCCTCACTTCTAGTCCTTTAGGAAACTTTAGGAAACTTTAGGAAACTTTGTAGTATTTTACATTTTTTACATATTATTTCTTACAATGTCAGCCCAGAAAATCTTAAGTGTTATTACATACAGCCGGGAAGAACAATTGGATATTAGAGCGACATCAACTTACCAACACTACGACCAGGAATACGACCAGCACAACGACCAGGAATACGACCAGCACAACGACCAGGAATACGACCAGCACTACGACCAGGAATACGACCAGCACTACGACCAGGAATACGACCAGCACAACGACCAGGAATACGACCAGCACTTACGACCAGGAATACGACCAGCACTACGACCAGCACTACGACCAGGAATACAACCAGGAATACGACGAGCACAATGACCAGCACTACGACCAGCACTGCGACCAGGAATACGACCAGCACTACGACCAGCACTACGACCAGGAATACAACCAGGAATACGACGAGCACAATGACCAGCACAACGACCAGGAATACGACCAGCACTACGACCAGCACTACGACCAGGAATACAACCAGGAATACAACCAGGAATACGACCAGGAATACAACCAGGAATACGACGAGCACAATGACCAGCACTACGACCAGGAATACAACCAGGAATACGACCAGGAATACAACCAGGAATACAACCAGGAATACGACCAGGAATACAACCAGGAATACGACGAGCACAATGACCAGCACAACGACCAGGAATACGACCAGCACTACGACCAGCACTACGACCAGGAATACAACCAGGAATACAACCAGGAATACGACCAGCACTACGACCAGGAATACAACCAGGAATACGACGAGCACAATGACCAGCACTACGACCAGCACTGCGACCAGGAATACGACCAGCACTACGACCAGCACTACGACCAGGAATACAACCAGGAATACGACGAGCACAATGACCAGCACAACGACCAGGAATACGACCAGCACTACGACCAGCACTACGACCAGGAATACAACCAGGAATACAACCAGGAATACGACCAGGAATACAACCAGGAATACGACGAGCACAATGACCAGCACTACGACCAGGAATACAACCAGGAATACGACCAGGAATACAACCAGGAATACAACCAGGAATACGACCAGGAATACAACCAGGAATACGACGAGCACAATGACCAGCACAACGACCAGGAATACGACCAGCACTACGACCAGCACTACGACCAGGAATACAACCAGGAATACAACCAGGAATACGACCAGCACTACGACCAGCACTACGACCAGGAATACAACCAGGAATACGACGAGCACAATGACCAGCACTACGACCAGCACTGCGACCAGGAATACGACCAGCACTACGACCAGCACTACGACCAGGAATACAACCAGGAATACGACGAGCACAATGACCAGCACAACGACCAGGAATACGACCAGCACTACGACCAGCACTACGACCAGGAATACAACCAGGAATACAACCAGGAATACGACCAGGAATACAACCAGGAATACGACGAGCACAATGACCAGCACTACGACCAGGAATACAACCAGGAATACGACCAGCACTACGACCAGCACAACGACCAGGAATACGACCAGCACTACGACCAGCACTACGACCAGGAATACGACCAGGAATACGACCAGCACTACGACCAGGAATACGACCAGCACAACGACCAGGAATACGACCAGCACTACGACCAGGAATACAACCAGGAATACGACCAGCACTACGACCAGCACAACGACCAGGAATACGACCAGCACTACGACCAGCACTACGACCAGGAATACAACCAGGAATACGACGAGCACAATGACCAGCACTACGACCAGCACTGCGACCAGGAATACAACCAGGAATACGACCAGCACTACGACCAGGAATACAACCAGGAATACGACCAGGAATACTACCAGCACTGCGACCAGGAATACAACCAGGAATACGACCAGCACTACGACCAGGAATACGATGAGCACAATGACCAGCAATACGACCAGCAATACGACCAGCAATACGACCAGGAATACAACCAGGAATACGACGAGCACAATGACCAGGAATACGACCAGCACTACGACCAGGAATACGACCAGCACTACGACCAGGAATACGACCAGCACTACGACCAGGAATACGACCAGCACTACGACCAGGAATACGACCAGCACTACGACTAGGAAAACAACCAGGAATACGACCAGTAATACGACCAGCACTACGACCAGGAATACGACCAGCACTATGACCAGGAATACGACCAGCACTACGACCAGGAATACGACCAGCACTACGACCAGGAAAACAACCAGGAATACAACCAGGAATACGACCAGGAATACGACCAGGAATACAACCAGGAATACAACCAGGAAAACAACCAGCACTACGACCAGGAATACGACCAGGAATACGACCAGGAATACGACCAGGAATACGACCAGGAAAACAACCAGGAATACGACCAGGAATTACAACCAGCACTACGATCAGGAATATGACCAGGAATACGACCAGGAATAATACCAGGAATACGACCAGGGCTTTCCAGGCCCTTACCCCATAAGTCGCTCTGGATAAGAGCGTCTGCTAAATGACTTAAATGTAAATGTAAATGTAAAATAATTGGTAATAGGGATTACATCATCTCCAGGAGGAAAGCCCAATACACCTGTTGGGCGGTTGAGTAACTCTGAGATACTAGGTAACCTTGATGTCTTTTGGCGACATTGTTGCACTGCTTTTAGAATATCAGGTTTATTCTCAGATGAGCAAATGTACTAGAGCACGTCACTGACGTTGGGGACGTGGCCCGATCAAAGACCTATTGAGTGAACTCTGAAAAAGGAGAGAAGCTCTGCAGTGAGGTGGTAAGTTACTGTTGATATCGCAGGAGTTTCCTGTTGAAATCAGACATGTCCGTGGTGAGGAGAAATTGGTCGCTGATTGTTTTTCAAGGCAGTCAGTAAGTTTTGCTTTTAGCCCGTGTGTGTTGCCCTGGATCACAATTTATTTTGACTGCACATTCTGCAGTTTTGGAGATTGCTATTGTATTGGCTCATTTCAAGATGTATGTGAGTTTTTCAAAAACTTGTGAGTTTAATAGGAAGTTAATTTGTGGAATTTCTTTCCTTCTTAATGCGTTTGAACCAATCAGTGTTGTGACAAGATATGGGTGGTATACAGAAGATAGCCCTACTTGGTAAAAGACCAAGTCCATATTATGGCAAGAACAGCTAAAATAAGCAAAGAGAAATGACAGACCATCATTACTTTAAGACATGAAGGTCAGTCTATCCGGACTTTAAACTTTGAAAGTTTCATAAGTGCGATCGCAAAACCATCAAGCGCTATGATGAAACTGGCTCTCATGAGGACCGCCACAGGATTGGAAGACCCAGAGTTACCTCTGCTGCACAGCATGAGTTAACTGCACCTCAGATAGCAGCCCAAATTAATGCTTCAGAGTTCAAGTAACAGACACATCTCAACATGAACTGTTCAGAGGAGACTGGGAATCAGGGCTTCATGGTCAAATTGCTGCAAAGAAAACACTCCTAAAGGACATCAATAAGAAGAAGAGACTTGCTTGGGCCAAGAAACACGAGCAATGGGCATTAGACTGGTAGAAATCTGTCCTGAGATTTTTGGTTCCAACTGCTGTGTCTTTGTGAGAAGCAGAGTAGGTGGACAAATGATCTCTGCATGTGTGGTTCCCACCGTGAAGCATGGAAGAGGTGGTGTGATGGTGGTTTGCTGGTGACTCTGTCTGATTTATTTAGAATAAAGCCACACTTAACCAGCATGGTTACCACAGCATTCTGCAACAATATGACAATCCCAGTCAGAGCTAACCAGATGGGATATAATTTGTTTTTCAACAGGACAATGACCTAACACATCTCCAGGCTTTGTAAGGGCTATTTGACCAAGAATGAGAGTGATGGAGTGCTGCATCAGATGACCTGGCCTCCACAATCACCTGACCTCAACCCAATTGAGATTATTTAGGATGAGTTGGACCGCAGAGTGAAGGAAAAGCAGCCAACAAGTGCTCAGCATATGTGGGATCTCCTTCAAGTCTGTTGGAAAAGCATTCCAGGTGAAGCTGGTTGACAGAATGCGAAGAGTCTTCAAAGCTGTCATCAAGACAAAGGTATATATGCCATTTAGCAGACGCTTTTATCCAAAGCGACTTACAGTCATGTGTGCATACATTCTACGTATGGGTGGTCCCGGGGATCGATGTCATGTTTTGTCTTATATTGTCTTGTCATTTTGCTTTTCCTTCTGTTCGTTTTCCCCCTGCTGGTCTTTTTAGGTTCGTTCCCCTTTTTCTCTCTCCCTCCCTCTCTCTCTTCTCTCTATCGTTCCGTTCCTGCTCCCAGCTGTTCCTATTCCCCTAATCAATCATTTAGTCTTCCCACACCTGTTCCCTATCTTTTCCCTGATTAGAGTCCCTATTTCTCCCCTTGTTTTCCGTTTCTGCCCTGTCGGATCCTTGTATATTGTTCACCGTGCTGTGTCTTTGTATCGCCCTGTCGTGTCGTGTTTCCCTCAGATGCTGCGTGGTGAGCAGGTGTCTGAGTCTGCTACGGTCAAGTGCCTTCCCGAGGCAACCTGCAGTTTATTATCGAGTCTCCAGTCAGTTCTCGTGATTACGAGTGAAATTGTTTCTTATGCTTTATTTACCGCTCCGATTTGTCTAGGAGTATTGCTATTTCCTTTAACTGGATTAAAGACTCTGTTTTCGCCAAGTCGCTTTTGGGTCCTCATTCACCTGCATAACAATCGAACCCACTACCCTGGCGTTAGGTGTGTAGACTACTTCCTGTACATTAGAAGACTGATGGTGTGTAGACTACTTCCTGTACATTAGAAGACTGATGGTGTGTAGACTACTTCCTGTTCATTACAAGACTGATGGTGTGTAGACTACTTCCTGTTCATTAGAAGACTGATGGTGTGTAGACTACTTCCTGTACATTAAAGGAATGCTGTGTAGACTACTTCCTGTACATTAGAATACGGATGGCGTGTAGACTACTTCCTGTACATTAGAAGACTGATGGTGTGTAGACTACTTCTTGTACATTAGAAGACTGACGGTGTGTAGACTACTTCCTGTTCATTAGAAGACTGATGGCGTGTCTTGACTCAGAACCAGTAACTCAACGGTGATGTAGGCTATGTACTAAACACACAGCAAAGAGGCAGTCAAATATTGGTCAACCATTTACACTGTCTGGACTGTTTCCATTTTCCTTTGTTCCCAAGGACCTCCAGAGGTGTGTGTGTGTGTGTGTGTGTGTGTGTGTGTGTGTGTGTGTGTGTGTGTGTGTGTGTGTGTGTGTGTGTGTGTGTGTGTGTGTGTGTGTGTGTGTGTGTGTGTGTGTCTTACACAGAGGTTGAGGGGAGAGAGTGGTGAGTCAGCCTCAGGGAGTGTGTGTGTGTGTGTGTGTGTGTGTGTGTGTGTGTGTGTGTGTGTGTGTGTGTGTGTGTGTGTGTGTGTGTGTGTGTGTGTGTGTGTGTGTGTGTGTGTGTGTGTGTGTGTGTGTGTGTGGGTCTTACACAGAGGTTGAGGGGAGAGAGTGGTGAGTCAGCCTCAGGGACTGAGTGTGTGTGTGTTGCAGTGGGAGGTCCAGACATGATGCCTGGAGTCCTCAGAGGCTGTAAATCACTAATAGCTTCTGTGCTCTCCGTATTAAAAGGGAAAGGGGGATACCTAGACAGTTTTTAACTGAATGCATTCAAATGAAATGTGTCTTCCGCATTTAACCCAACCCTCTGAATCAGAGAGGTGTGTCTTCCACATTTAACCCAACCCCCCTGAATCAGAGAGGTGTGTCTTCCACATTTAACCCAACCCCCCTGAATCAGAGAGGTGTGTCTTCCACATTTAACCCAACCCCTCTGAATCAGAGAGGTGTGTCTTCCACATTTAACCCAACCCTCTGAATCAGAGAGATGTGTCTTCCACATTTAACCCAACCCCTCTGAATCAGAGAGGTGTGTCTTCCACATTTAACCCAACCCCTCTGAATCAGAGAGGTGTGTCTTCCACATTTAACCCAACCCCTCTGAATCAGAGAGGTGTGTCTTCCACATTTAACCCAACCCCTCTGATATCAGAGAGGTGTGGGGGGGCTGCCTTAATCGACATACACGTCTTCGGCGCCCGGGGAAGTGTTCTCTGTGTTCTCTGTGCTCTCTGTGCCATCTCGCTCTCCCAGCCCGTCTGTCTTCAGTAAGTGGGTCATCATGTCTTTGCCAGGAGAAGCTATGAGGAAACATTTTACCCCCCTCTCTCAGAGGTGTTTCATTATGCAGACATTTACACTACATCACCAAAAGTATGCGGACACCTGCTCGTCCAACATCTCATTCCAAAATCATGGGCATTAATATGGAGTTGGTCCCCCTTTGCTGCTATAACAGCCTCCACTCTTCTGGTAAGTCATTAATATGGAGTTGGACCCCCCTTTGCTGCTATAACAGCCTCCACTCTTCTGGTAAGGCATTAATATGGAGTTGGTGTCCCCTCCCCTTTGCTGCTATAACAGCCTCCACTCTTCTGGGAAGTCATTAATATGGAGTTCCCCCCCTTTGCTGCTATAACAGCCTCCACTCTTCTGGGAAGGCTTTCCACTAGATGATGGAACATTGCTGCTATAACAGCCTCCACTCCCTGGGAATGCTTTCCACTAGATGATGGAACATTGTTGCGTGGACTTGCTTCCATTCAGCCACAAGAGCATTAGTGAGGTCGGTCACTAATGTTGGGTGATTAGGTCTGGCTTGCAGTCGGCGTTCCAATTCATCCCAAAGGTGTTCCATGTGGTTGAGGTCAGGGCTCTGTGCACGCCAGTCAAGTTCTTCCACACCGATCGACAAACCATTTCTGTATGGACCTCGCTTTGTGCATGGGGACATTGTCATGCTGAAACAGGAAAGGGCTTTCCCCAAACTGTTGCCACCGTCTGGAATAATCATTGTATGCTGTAGCATTAAGATTTCCCTTCACTGGAACTAAGGGGCCCGAACCATGAAAAACAGCCCCAGACCATTATTTCTCCTCCACCAAACTTAACAGTTGCATTGGGGCAGGTAGCGTTCTCCTGGCTTCCGCCAAACCCAGATTCGTCCGTCAGACTGCCAGATGGTGAAGCGTGATTCATCACTCCAGAGATCGCCTTCCCACTGCTCCAGAGTCCAATGGCGGTGAGCTTTACACCCCTCCAGCCAACGCTTGGCATTGCTCATGGTGATCTTAGGCTTGTGTGCGGCTGCTCGGCCATGGAAAACCATTTCATTAAACTCTCGACGAACAGTTCGATAGCTTCCAGAGGCAGTTTGGAACAGTTTGGAACTTAGTAGTGAGTGATGCAACCAAGGACAGACGATTTCTATACTCTATGCACTTCAGCAGTCGGCTTTCCCATTCTGTGAGCTTGTGTGGCCTACTACTTCGTGGCTCCTAGACGTTTTCACTTCACAATAACAGCACTTACAGTTGACCGGAGCAGCTCTAGCAGGGCAGACATGTGCAGCTCTAGCAAGGCAGAAATGTGCAGCTCTAGCAGGGCAGACATGTGCAGCTCTAGCAGGGCAGACATGTGCAGCTCTAGCAGGGCAGACATGTGCAGCTCTAGCAGGGCAGACATGTGCAGCTCTAGCAGGGCAGACATGTGCAGCTCTAGCAGGGCAGACATGTGCAGCTCCAGCAGGGCAGACATGTGCAGCTCTAGCAGGGCAGAAATGTGCAGCTCTAGCAGGGCAGACATGTGCAGCTCTAGCAGGGCAGACATGTGCAGCTCTAGCAGGGCAGACATGTGCAGCTCTAGCAGGGCAGACATGTGCAGCTCTAGCAGGGCAGACATGTGCAGCTCTAGCAGGGCAGAAATGTTTATGGAAGGCTGGCTTCCTCTGCCGGAGCCAGGTTGAAAGTCACAGCTCTTCAGTGTATATTGTCAGGATTCAGCATGATTTGGGGATGTACAAATGTTTGATGTATTAGAATAATTGATAATGCTTATGTTATATTAATAGAAGGGGAGGGGATATAAGACGCCTTACATTTATAGGGTCCTTGACTACAGATTAACAATATATATATATATGTTTGGAATTGGTCCACAGTGGTTTGATCTTTCTCTCTCTTATAAAGAAGACCCATCTTAGAGATGTGTGACTGAGACAGAACTCTGCAGGGGAGTGTGGGAGATAAGAGGCTCGTCAAACATTCCACAATAAATCAATTTAGGGGACATTTATTGCCCAGCTTTTAGAAAAACACTGAAAATCTTGGTTTTGGTCTCAGGAGTAAAAAGATAATGACGTAGTCAGTGACATCGCGAAGGCGGGACGTCGGTTTAACAAAACACCTGGAGACCTTTTGTTTGATGCAGAACTTACTCTGAAACATGCGTGCTGTGTTCCTGTTCCTGTTCCTCTTCCTGTTCCTGTTCCTCTTCCTGTTCCTCTTCCTGTTCCTGTTCCTCTTCCTCTTCCTGTTCCTCTTCCTGTTCCTCTTCCTCTTCCTGTTTCTCTTCCTGTTCCTCTTCCTCTTCCTCTTCCTCTTCCTGTTTGTCAACTTCTGTCTGCAGTTGCATTAATAAAGGTTTTTGTAATGATTTAATTAAAGATATTGTCATAAGGCTCATTTCACCAATGAACCAATGATTGACAAGGACGAAAGGAACGAAGCCTAAAAATATACAGTGTAGAAAGTCACAGCTCTTCAGTGAGGCCATTCTGTATATACAGTATAGCTATCACTCTACAATCTCTGCTTTTCTTTGTCTATATATCTACAGTGGGGCAAACAATTATTTAGTCAGCCACCAATTGTGCAAGTTCTCCCACTTAAAAAGATGAGAGAGGCCTGTAATTTATCATAGGTACACTTCAACTATGGTGGTGTGGGGACTGGGGGGTGGTGTGGGGACTGGGGAGGGGCGGTGTGGGGACTGGGGAGGGGCGGTGTGGGGACTGGGGAGGGTTGGTGTGGGGACTGGGGAGGGGTGGTGTGGGGACTGGGGAAGGGTGGTGTGGGGACTGGGGAGGGTTGGTGTGGGGACTGGGGATGGGTGGTGTGGGGACTGGGGACTGGGGAAGGTTGGTGTGGGGACTGGGGAATGTTGGTGTGGGGACTGGGGAAGGGTGGTGTGGGGACTGGGGAAGGTTGGTGTGGGGAATGGGAAAGGTTGGTGTGGTGACTGGGGAAGGTTGGTGTGGGGACTGGGGAAGGGTGTTGTGGGGACTGGGGAGGGGTGGTGTGGGGACTGGGGAGGGCTGGTGTGGGGACTGGGGAAGGGTGGTGTGGGGACTGGGGAAGGTTGGTGTGGGGACTGGGGAAGGGTGTTGTGGGGACTGGGGAGGGGTGGTGTGGGGACTGGGGAGGGGAGGGGTGGTGTGGGGACTGGGGAGGGGAGGGGTGGTGTGGGGACTGGGGAAGGGTGGTGTGGGGACTGGGGAAGGGTGGTGTGGGGACTGGGGAAGGTTGGTGTGGGGACTGTGGAGGGGTGGTGTGGTGTGGGGACAGGGGAAGGGTTGTTGTGGGGACTGGGGAGGGGTGGTGTGGGGACTGGGGAAGGGTGGTGTGGGGACTGGGGACTGGGGAGGGTTGTTGTGGGGACTGGGGATGGGTGGTGTGGGGACTGGGGAAGGGTAGTGTGGGGACTGGGGAGGGTTGTGTGGGGACTGGGGAGGGTTGTGTGGGGACTGGGGAAGGGTGGTGTGGGGACTGGGGAAGGGTGGTGTGGGGACTGGGGAAGGGTTGTGTGGGGACTGGGGAGGGTTGGTGACATCTACAGATGAAACAAGGGCTTTATAAATACATTTGATTGATTGACTTGACTGTTTTGATTAGCATTTTAATTCAGATCTATATGATTTGATTTTGATTCAAGTTATTATTTAAATAAAACTGTTCCCTGAAAATGTGCATCTGAAATCATAGCTGGCACACACAATGGTAGGAATGGTAGAAATGGTAGAAATGGTAGAAATGGTAGAAATGGTAGAAATGGTAGAAATGGTAGAAATGGTAATCTTCCACAAACTTGAAACTCATTGTGAAGTCACTGTGTATAGGCCACTATAAGTCTATATATATATAGTCTCCATGTGAAGTCACTGTGTATAGGCCACTATAAGTCTATATATATATAGTCTCCATGTGAAGTCACTGTGTATAGGCCACTATAAGTCTATATATATATAGTCTCCATGTGAAGTCACTGTGTATAGGCCACTATAAGTCTATATATATATAGTCTCCATGTGAAGTCACTGTGTATAGGCCACTATAAGTCTATATATATATAGTCTCCATGTGAAGTCACTGTGTATAGGCCACTATAAGTCTATATATATATAGTCTCCATGTGAAGTCACTGTGTATAGGCCACTATAAGTCTATATATATATAGTCTCCATGTGAAGTCACTGTGTATAGGCCACTATAAGTCTATATATATATAGTCTCCATGTGAAGTCACTGTGTATAGGCCACTATAAGTCTATATATATATAGTCTCCATGTGAAGTCACTGTGTATAGGCCACTATAAGTCTATATATATATAGTCTCCATGTGAAGTCACTGTGTATAGGCCACTATAAGTCTATATATATATAGTCTCCATGTGAAGTCACTGTGTATAGGCCACTATAAGTCTATAAGTCTATATATATATAGTCTCCATGTGAAGTCACTGTGTATAGGCCACTATAAGTCTATATATATATAGTCTCCATGTGAAGTCACTGTGTATAGGCCACTATAAGTCTATATATATATAGTCTCCATGTGAAGTCACTGTGTATAGGCCACTAGAAGTCTATATATATATAGTCTCCATGTGAAGTCACTGTGTATAGGCCACTATAAGTCTATATATATATAGTCTCCATGTGAAGTCACTGTGTATAGGCCACTATAAGTCTATATATATATAGTCTCCATGTGAAGTCACTGTGTATAGGCCACTATAAGTCTATATATATATAGTCTCCATGTGAAGTCACTGTGTATAGGCCACTATAAGTCTATATATATATAGTCTCCATGTGAAGTCACTGTGTATAGGCCACTATAAGTCTATATATATATAGTCTCCATGTGAAGTCACTGTGTATAGGCCACTATAAGTCTATATATATATAGTCTCCATGTGAAGTCACTGTGTATAGGCCACTATAAGTCTATATATATATAGTCTCCATGTGAAGTCACTGTGTATAGGCCACTATAAGTCTATATATATATAGTCTCCATGTGAAGTCACTGTGTATAGGCCACTATAAGTCTATATATATATAGTCTCCATGTGAAGTCACTGTGTATAGGCCACTATAAGTCTATATATATATAGTCTCCATGTGAAGTCACTGTGTATAGGCCACTATAAGTCTATATATATATAGTCTCCATGTGAAGTCACTGTGTATAGGCCACTATAAGTCTATATATATATAGTCTCCATGTGAAGTCACTGTGTATAGGCCACTATAAGTCTATATATATATAGTCTCCATGTGAAGTCACTGTGTATAGGCCACTATAAGTCTATATATATATAGTCTCCATGTGAAGTCACTGTGTATAGGCCACTATAAGTCTATATATATATAGTCTCCATGTGAAGTCACTGTGTATAGGCCACTATAAGTCTATATATATATAGTCTCCATGTGAAGTCACTGTGTATAGGCCACTATAAGTCTATATATATATAGTCTCCATGTGAAGTCACTGTGTATAGGCCACTATAAGTCTATATATATATAGTCTCCATGTGAAGTCACTGTGTATAGGCCACTATAAGTCTATATATATATAGTCTCCATGTGAAGTCACTGTGTATAGGCCACTATAAGTCTATATATATATAGTCTCCATGTGAAGTCACTGTGTATAGGCCACTATAAGTCTATATATATATAGTCTCCATGTGAAGTCACTGTGTATAGGCCACTATAAGTCTATATATATATAGTCTCCATGTGAAGTCACTGTGTATAGGCCACTATAAGTCTATATATATATAGTCTCCATGTGAAGTCACTGTGTATAGGCCACTAGAAGTCTATATATATATAGTCTCCATGTGAAGTCACTGTGTATAGGCCACTAGAAGTCTATATATATATAGTCTCCATGTGAAGTCACTGTGTATAGGCCACTATAAGTCTATATATATATAGTCTCCATGTGAAGTCACTGTGTATAGGCCACTATAAGTCTATATATATATAGTCTCCATGTGAAGTCACTGTGTATAGGCCACTATAAGTCTATATATATATAGTCTCCATGTGAAGTCACTGTGTATAGGCCACTATAAGTCTATATATATATAGTCTCCATGTGAAGTCACTGTGTATAGGCCACTATAAGTCTATATATATATAGTCTCCATGTGAAGTCACTGTGTATAGGCCACTATAAGTCTATATATATATAGTCTCCATGTGAAGTCACTGTGTATAGGCCACTATAAGTCTATATATATATAGTCTCCATGTGAAGTCACTGTGTATAGGCCACTATAAGTCTATATATATATAGTCTCCATGTGAAGTCACTGTGTATAGGCCACTATAAGTCTATATATATATAGTCTCCATGTGAAGTCACTGTGTATAGGCCACTAGAAGTCTATATATATATAGTCTCCATGTGAAGTCACTGTGTATAGGCCACTATAAGTCTATATATATATAGTCTCCATGTGAAGTCACTGTGTATAGGCCACTATAAGTCTATATATATATAGTCTCCATGTGAAGTCACTGTGTATAGGCCACTATAAGTCTATATATATATAGTCTCCATGTGAAGTCACTGTGTATAGGCCACTATAAGTCTATATATATATAGTCTCCATGTGAAGTCACTGTGTATAGGCCACTATAAGTCTATATATATATAGTCTCCATGTGAAGTCACTGTGTATAGGCCACTATAAGTCTATATATATATAGTCTCCATGTGAAGTCACTGTGTATAGGCCACTATAAGTCTATATATATATAGTCTCCATGTGAAGTCACTGTGTATAGGCCACTATAAGTCTATATATATATAGTCTCCATGTGAAGTCACTGTGTATAGGCCACTATAAGTCTATATATATATAGTCTCCATGTGAAGTCACTGTGTATAGGCCACTATAAGTCTATATATATATAGTCTCCATGTGAAGTCACTGTGTATAGGCCACTATAAGTCTATATATATATAGTCTCCATGTGAAGTCACTGTGTATAGGCCACTAGAAGTCTATATATATATAGTCTCCATGTGAAGTCACTGTGTATAGGCCACTAGAAGTCTATATATATATAGTCTCCATGTGAAGTCACTGTGTATAGGCCACTAGAAGTCTATATATATATAGTCTCCATGTGAAGTCACTGTGTATAGGCCACTAGAAGTCTATATATATATAGTCTCCATGTGAAGTCACTGTGTATAGGCCACTAGAAGTCTATATATATATAGTCTCCATGTGAAGTCACTGTGTATAGGCCACTAGAAGTCTATATATATATAGTCTCCATGTGAAGTCACTGTGTATAGGCCACTAGAAGTCTATATATATATAGTCTCCATGTGAAGTCACTGTGTATAGGCCACTAGAAGTCTATATATATATAGTCTCCATGTGAAGTCACTGTGTATAGGCCACTATAAGTCTATATATATATAGTCTCCATGTGAAGTCACTGTGTATAGGCCACTATAAGTCTATATATATATAGTCTCCATGTGAAGTCACTGTGTATAGGCCACTATAAGTCTATATATATATAGTCTCCATGTGAAGTCACTGTGTATAGGCCACTATAAGTCTATATATATATAGTCTCCATGTGAAGTCACTGTGTATAGGCCACTATAAGTCTATATATATATAGTCTCCATGTGAAGTCACTGTGTATAGGCCACTATAAGTCTATATATATATAGTCTCCATGTGAAGTCACTGTGTATAGGCCACTATAAGTCTATATATATATAGTCTCCATGTGAAGTCACTGTGTATAGGCCACTATAAGTCTATATATATATAGTCTCCATGTGAAGTCACTGTGTATAGGCCACTATAAGTCTATATATATATAGTCTCCATGTGAAGTCACTGTGTATAGGCCACTATAAGTCTATATATATATAGTCTCCATGTGAAGTCACTGTGTATAGGCCACTATAAGTCTATATATATATAGTCTCCATGTGAAGTCACTGTGTATAGGCCACTATAAGTCTATATATATATAGTCTCCATGTGAAGTCACTGTGTATAGGCCACTATAAGTCTATATATATATAGTCTCCATGTGAAGTCACTGTGTATAGGCCACTATAAGTCTATATATATATAGTCTCCATGTGAAGTCACTGTGTATAGGCCACTATAAGTCTATATATATATAGTCTCCATGTGAAGTCACTGTGTATAGGCCACTATAAGTCTATATATATATAGTCTCCATGTGAAGTCACTGTGTATAGGCCACTAGAAGTCTATATATATATAGTCTCCATGTGAAGTCACTGTGTATAGGCCACTAGAAGTCTATATATATATAGTCTCCATGTGAAGTCACTGTGTATAGGCCACTAGAAGTCTATATATATATAGTCTCCATGTGAAGTCACTGTGTATAGGCCACTAGAAGTCTATATATATATAGTCTCCATGTGAAGTCACTGTGTATAGGCCACTAGAAGTCTATATATATATAGTCTCCATGTGAAGTCACTGTGTATAGGCCACTAGAAGTCTATATATATATAGTCTCCATGTGAAGTCACTGTGTATAGGCCACTATAAGTCTATATATATATAGTCTCCATGTGAAGTCACTGTGTATAGGCCACTATAAGTCTATATATATATAGTCTCCATGTGAAGTCACTGTGTATAGGCCACTATAAGTCTATATATATATAGTCTCCATGTGAAGTCACTGTGTATAGGCCACTATAAGTCTATATATATATAGTCTCCATGTGAAGTCACTGTGTATAGGCCACTATAAGTCTATATATATATAGTCTCCATGTGAAGTCACTGTGTATAGGCCACTATAAGTCTATATATATATAGTCTCCATGTGAAGTCACTGTGTATAGGCCACTATAAGTCTATATATATATAGTCTCCATGTGAAGTCACTGTGTATAGGCCACTATAAGTCTATATATATATAGTCTCCATGTGAAGTCACTGTGTATAGGCCACTATAAGTCTATATATATATAGTCTCCATGTGAAGTCACTGTGTATAGGCCACTATAAGTCTATATATATATAGTCTCCATGTGAAGTCACTGTGTATAGGCCACTATAAGTCTATATATATATAGTCTCCATGTGAAGTCACTGTGTATAGGCCACTATAAGTCTATATATATATAGTCTCCATGTGAAGTCACTGTGTATAGGCCACTATAAGTCTATATATATATAGTCTCCATGTGAAGTCACTGTGTATAGGCCACTATAAGTCTATATATATATAGTCTCCATGTGAAGTCACTGTGTATAGGCCACTATAAGTCTATATATATATAGTCTCCATGTGAAGTCACTGTGTATAGGCCACTATAAGTCTATATATATATAGTCTCCATGTGAAGTCACTGTGTATAGGCCACTATAAGTCTATATATATATAGTCTCCATGTGAAGTCACTGTGTATAGGCCACTAGAAGTCTATATATATATAGTCTCCATGTGAAGTCACTGTGTATAGGCCACTAGAAGTCTATATATATATAGTCTCCATGTGAAGTCACTGTGTATAGGCCACTATAAGTCTATATATATATAGTCTCCATGTGAAGTCACTGTGTATAGGCCACTATAAGTCTATATATATATAGTCTCCATGTGAAGTCACTGTGTATAGGCCACTATAAGTCTATATATATATAGTCTCCATGTGAAGTCACTGTGTATAGGCCACTATAAGTCTATATATATATAGTCTCCATGTGAAGTCACTGTGTATAGGCCACTATAAGTCTATATATATATAGTCTCCATGTGAAGTCACTGTGTATAGGCCACTATAAGTCTATATATATATAGTCTCCATGTGAAGTCACTGTGTATAGGCCACTATAAGTCTATATATATATAGTCTCCATGTGAAGTCACTGTGTATAGGCCACTAGAAGTCTATATATATATAGTCTCCATGTGAAGTCACTGTGTATAGGCCACTAGAAGTCTATATATATATAGTCTCCATGTGAAGTCACTGTGTATAGGCCACTAGAAGTCTATATATATATAGTCTCCATGTGAAGTCACTGTGTATAGGCCACTATAAGTCTATATATATATAGTCTCCATGTGAAGTCACTGTGTATAGGCCACTATAAGTCTATATATATATAGTCTCCATGTGAAGTCACTGTGTATAGGCCACTATAAGTCTATATATATATAGTCTCCATGTGAAGTCACTGTGTATAGGCCACTATAAGTCTATATATATATAGTCTCCATGTGAAGTCACTGTGTATAGGCCACTATAAGTCTATATATATATAGTCTCCATGTGAAGTCACTGTGTATAGGCCACTATAAGTCTATATATATATAGTCTCCATGTGAAGTCACTGTGTATAGGCCACTATAAGTCTATATATATATAGTCTCCATGTGAAGTCACTGTGTATAGGCCACTATAAGTCTATATATATATAGTCTCCATGTGAAGTCACTGTGTATAGGCCACTATAAGTCTATATATATATAGTCTCCATGTGAAGTCACTGTGTATAGGCCACTATAAGTCTATATATATATAGTCTCCATGTGAAGTCACTGTGTATAGGCATGTGAAGTCACTGTAAGTCTATATATATATAGTCTCCATGTGAAGTCACTGTGTATAGGCCACTATAAGTCTATATATATATAGTCTCCATGTGAAGTCACTGTGTATAGGCCACTATAAGTCTATATATATATAGTCTCCATGTGAAGTCACTGTGTATAGGCCACTATAAGTCTATATATATATAGTCTCCATGTGAAGTCACTGTGTATAGGCCACTATAAGTCTATATATATATAGTCTCCATGTGAAGTCACTGTGTATAGGCCACTATAAGTCTATATATATATAGTCTCCATGTGAAGTCACTGTGTATAGGCCACTATAAGTCTATATATATATAGTCTCCATGTGAAGTCACTGTGTATAGGCCACTATAAGTCTATATATATATAGTCTCCATGTGAAGTCACTGTGTATAGGCCACTATAAGTCTATATATATATAGTCTCCATGTGAAGTCACTGTGTATAGGCCACTATAAGTCTATATATATATAGTCTCCATGTGAAGTCACTGTGTATAGGCCACTATAAGTCTATATATATATAGTCTCCATGTGAAGTCACTGTGTATAGGCCACTATAAGTCTATATATATATAGTCTCCATGTGAAGTCACTGTGTATAGGCCACTATAAGTCTATATATATATAGTCTCCATGTGAAGTCACTGTGTATAGGCCACTATAAGTCTATATATATATAGTCTCCATGTGAAGTCACTGTGTATAGGCCACTATAAGTCTATATATATATAGTCTCCATGTGAAGTCACTGTGTATAGGCCACTATAAGTCTATATATATATAGTCTCCATGTGAAGTCACTGTGTATAGGCCACTATAAGTCTATATATATATAGTCTCCATGTGAAGTCACTGTGTATAGGCCACTATAAGTCTATATATATATAGTCTCCATGTGAAGTCACTGTGTATAGGCCACTATAAGTCTATATATATATAGTCTCCATGTGAAGTCACTGTGTATAGGCCACTATAAGTCTATATATATATAGTCTCCATGTGAAGTCACTGTGTATAGGCCACTATAAGTCTATATATATATAGTCTCCATGTGAAGTCACTGTGTATAGGCCACTATAAGTCTATATATATATAGTCTCCATGTGAAGTCACTGTGTATAGGCCACTATAAGTCTATATATATATAGTCTCCATGTGAAGTCACTGTGTATAGGCCACTATAAGTCTATATATATATAGTCTCCATGTGAAGTCACTGTGTATAGGCCACTATAAGTCTATATATATATAGTCTCCATGTGAAGTCACTGTGTATAGGCCACTATAAGTCTATATATATATAGTCTCCATGTGAAGTCACTGTGTATAGGCCACTATAAGTCTATATATATATAGTCTCCATGTGAAGTCACTGTGTATAGGCCACTATAAGTCTATATATATATAGTCTCCATGTGAAGTCACTGTGTATAGGCCACTATAAGTCTATATATATATAGTCTCCATGTGAAGTCACTGTGTATAGGCCACTATAAGTCTATATATATATAGTCTCCATGTGAAGTCACTGTGTATAGGCCACTATAAGTCTATATATATATAGTCTCCATGTGAAGTCACTGTGTATAGGCCACTATAAGTCTATATATATATAGTCTCCATGTGAAGTCACTGTGTATAGGCCACTATAAGTCTATATATATATAGTCTCCATGTGAAGTCACTGTGTATAGGCCACTATAAGTCTATATATATATAGTCTCCATGTGAAGTCACTGTGTATAGGCCACTATAAGTCTATATATATATAGTCTCCATGTGAAGTCACTGTGTATAGGCCACTATAAGTCTATATATATATAGTCTCCATGTGAAGTCACTGTGTATAGGCTCCATGTGAAGTCACTGTGTATACTATAAGTCTATATATATATAGTCTCCATGTGAAGTCACTGTGTATAGGCCACTATAAGTCTATATATATATAGTCTCCATGTGAAGTCACTGTGTATAGGCCACTATAAGTCTATATATATATAGTCTCCATGTGAAGTCACTGTGTATAGGCCACTATAAGTCTATATATATATAGTCTCCATGTGAAGTCACTGTGTATAGGCCACTATAAGTCTATATATATATAGTCTCCATGTGAAGTCACTGTGTATAGGCCACTATAAGTCTATATATATATAGTCTCCATGTGAAGTCACTGTGTATAGGCCACTATAAGTCTATATATATATAGTCTCCATGTGAAGTCACTGTGTATAGGCCACTATAAGTCTATATATATATAGTCTCCATGTGAAGTCACTGTGTATAGGCCACTATAAGTCTATATATATATAGTCTCCATGTGAAGTCACTGTGTATAGGCCACTATAAGTCTATATATATATAGTCTCCATGTGAAGTCACTGTGTATAGGCCACTATAAGTCTATAATATATATATAGTCTCCATGTGAAGTCACTGTGTATAGGCCACTATAAGTCTATATATATATAGTCTCCATGTGAAGTCACTGTGTATAGGCCACTATAAGTCTATATATATATAGTCTCCATGTGAAGTCACTGTGTATAGGCCACTATAAGTCTATATATATATAGTCTCCATGTGAAGTCACTGTGTATAGGCCACTATAAGTCTATATATATATAGTCTCCATGTGAAGTCACTGTGTATAGGCCACTATAAGTCTATATATATATAGTCTCCATGTGAAGTCACTGTGTATAGGCCACTATAAGTCTATATATATATAGTCTCCATGTGAAGTCACTGTGTATAGGCCACTATAAGTCTATATATATATAGTCTCCATGTGAAGTCACTGTGTATAGGCCACTATAAGTCTATATATATATAGTCTCCATGTGAAGTCACTGTGTATAGGCCACTATAAGTCTATATATATATAGTCTCCATGTGAAGTCACTGTGTATAGGCCACTATAAGTCTATATATATATAGTCTCCATGTGAAGTCACTGTGTATAGGCCACTATAAGTCTATATATATATAGTCTCCATGTGAAGTCACTGTGTATAGGCCACTATAAGTCTATATATATAGTCTCCATGTGAAGTCACTGTGTATAGGCCACTATAAGTCTATATATATATAGTCTCCATGTGAAGTCACTGTGTATAGGCCACTATAAGTCTATATATATATAGTCTCCATGTGAAGTCACTGTGTATAGGCCACTATAAGTCTATATATATATAGTCTCCATGTGAAGTCACTGTGTATAGGCCACTAGAAGTCTATATATATATAGTCTCCATGTGAAGTCACTGTGTATAGGCCACTAGAAGTCTATATATATATAGTCTCCATGTGAAGTCACTGTGTATAGGCCACTAGAAGTCTATATATATATAGTCTCCATGTGAAGTCACTGTGTATAGGCCACTAGAAGTCTATATATATATAGTCTCCATGTGAAGTCACTGTGTATAGGCCACTAGAAGTCTATATATATATAGTCTCCATGTGAAGTCACTGTGTATAGGCCACTAGAAGTCTATATATATATAGTCTCCATGTGAAGTCACTGTGTATAGGCCACTAGAAGTCTATATATATATAGTCTCCATGTGAAGTCACTGTGTATAGGCCACTAGAAGTCTATATATATATAGTCTCCATGTGAAGTCACTGTGTATAGGCCACTAGAAGTCTATATATATATAGTCTCCATGTGAAGTCACTGTGTATAGGCCACTAGAAGTCTATATATATATAGTCTCCATGTGAAGTCACTGTGTATAGGCCACTAGAAGTCTATATATATATAGTCTCCATGTGAAGTCACTGTGTATAGGCCACTATAAGTCTATATATATATAGTCTCCATGTGAAGTCACTGTGTATAGGCCACTAGAAGTCTATATATATATAGTCTCCATGTGAAGTCACTGTGTATAGGCCACTATAAGTCTATATATATATAGTCTCCATGTGAAGTCACTGTGTATAGGCCACTATAAGTCTATATATATATAGTCTCCATGTGAAGTCACTGTGTATAGGCCACTATAAGTCTATATATATATAGTCTCCATGTGAAGTCACTGTGTATAGGCCACTATAAGTCTATATATATATAGTCTCCATGTGAAGTCACTGTGTATAGGCCACTATAAGTCTATATATATATAGTCTCCATGTGAAGTCACTGTGTATAGGCCACTAGAAGTCTATATATATATAGTCTCCATGTGAAGTCACTGTGTATAGGCCACTAGAAGTCTATATATATATAGTCTCCATGTGAAGTCACTGTGTATAGGCCACTAGAAGTCTATATATATATAGTCTCCATGTGAAGTCACTGTGTATAGGCCACTAGAAGTCTATATATATATAGTCTCCATGTGAAGTCACTGTGTATAGGCCACTAGAAGTCTATATATATATAGTCTCCATGTGAAGTCACTGTGTATAGGCCACTAGAAGTCTATATATATATAGTCTCCATGTGAAGTCACTGTGTATAGGCCACTAGAAGTCTATATATATATAGTCTCCATGTGAAGTCACTGTGTATAGGCCACTAGAAGTCTATATATATATAGTCTCCATGTGAAGTCACTGTGTATAGGCCACTAGAAGTCTATATATATATAGTCTCCATGTGAAGTCACTGTGTATAGGCCACTAGAAGTCTATATATATATAGTCTCCATGTGAAGTCACTGTGTATAGGCCACTAGAAGTCTATATATATATAGTCTCCATGTGAAGTCACTGTGTATAGGCCACTAGAAGTCTATATATATATAGTCTCCATGTGAAGTCACTGTGTATAGGCCACTAGAAGTCTATATATATATAGTCTCCATGTGAAGTCACTGTGTATAGGCCACTAGAAGTCTATATATATATAGTCTCCATGTGAAGTCACTGTGTATAGGCCACTAGAAGTCTATATATATATAGTCTCCATGTGAAGTCACTGTGTATAGGCCACTAGAAGTCTATATATATATAGTCTCCATGTGAAGTCACTGTGTATAGGCCACTAGAAGTCTATATATATATAGTCTCCATGTGAAGTCACTGTGTATAGGCCACTAGAAGTCTATATATATATAGTCTCCATGTGAAGTCACTGTGTATAGGCCACTATAAGTCTATATATATATAGTCTCCATGTGAAGTCACTGTGTATAGGCCACTATAAGTCTATATATATATAGTCTCCATGTGAAGTCACTGTGTATAGGCCACTATAAGTCTATATATATATAGTCTCCATGTGAAGTCACTGTGTATAGGCCACTATAAGTCTATATATATATAGTCTCCATGTGAAGTCACTGTGTATAGGCCACTATAAGTCTATATATATATAGTCTCCATGTGAAGTCACTGTGTATAGGCCACTATAAGTCTATATATATATAGTCTCCATGTGAAGTCACTGTGTATAGGCCACTATAAGTCTATATATATATAGTCTCCATGTGAAGTCACTGTGTATAGGCCACTATAAGTCTCATATATATATAGTCTCCATGTGAAGTCACTGTGTATAGGCCACTATAAGTCTATATATATATAGTCTCCATGTGAAGTCACTGTGTATAGGCCACTATAAGTCTATATATATATAGTCTCCATGTGAAGTCACTGTGTATAGGCCACTATAAGTCTATATATATATAGTCTCCATGTGAAGTCACTGTGTATAGGCCACTATAAGTCTATATATATATAGTCTCCATGTGAAGTCACTGTGTATAGGCCACTATAAGTCTATATATATATAGTCTCCATGTGAAGTCACTGTGTATAGGCCACTATAAGTCTATATATATATAGTCTCCATGTGAAGTCACTGTGTATAGGCCACTATAAGTCTATATATATATAGTCTCCATGTGAAGTCACTGTGTATAGGCCACTATAAGTCTATATATATATAGTCTCCATGTGAAGTCACTGTGTATAGGCCACTATAAGTCTATATATATATAGTCTCCATGTGAAGTCACTGTGTATAGGCCACTATAAGTCTATATATATATAGTCTCCATGTGAAGTCACTGTGTATAGGCCACTATAAGTCTATATATATATAGTCTCCATGTGAAGTCACTGTGTATAGGCCACTATAAGTCTATATATATATAGTCTCCATGTGAAGTCACTGTGTATAGGCCACTATAAGTCTATATATATATAGTCTCCATGTGAAGTCACTGTGTATAGGCCACTATAAGTCTATATATATATAGTCTCCATGTGAAGTCACTGTGTATAGGCCACTATAAGTCTATATATATATAGTCTCCATGTGAAGTCACTGTGTATAGGCCACTATAAGTCTATATATATATAGTCTCCATGTGAAGTCACTGTGTATAGGCCACTATAAGTCTATATATATATAGTCTCCATGTGAAGTCACTGTGTATAGGCCACTATAAGTCTATATATATATAGTCTCCATGTGAAGTCACTGTGTATAGGCCACTATAAGTCTATATATATATAGTCTCCATGTGAAGTCACTGTGTATAGGCCACTATAAGTCTATATATATATAGTCTCCATGTGAAGTCACTGTGTATAGGCCACTATAAGTCTATATATATATAGTCTCCATGTGAAGTCACTGTGTATAGGCCACTATAAGTCTATATATATATAGTCTCCATGTGAAGTCACTGTGTATAGGCCACTATAAGTCTATATATATATAGTCTCCATGTGAAGTCACTGTGTATAGGCCACTATAAGTCTATATATATATAGTCTCCATGTGAAGTCACTGTGTATAGGCCACTATAAGTCTATATATATATAGTCTCCATGTTTCCACGGTCAGATTTAGCCTATAGGCCACTATAAGCCACTATGGGCCACTATAGGCCACTATAGGCCACTATAAGCCACTATAAGCCACTATAGGCCACTATAGGCCACTATAGGCCACTATAGGCCACTATAGGCCACTATAAGCCACTATAAGCCACTATAGGCCACTATAGGCCACTATAAGTCTATATATATATAGTCTCCATGTTTCCACGGTCAGATTTAGCCTATAGGCCACTATAAGCCACTATGGGCCACTATAGGCCACTATAGGCCACTATAAGCCACTATAAGCCACTATAGGCCACTATAGGCCACTATAGGCCACTATAGGCCACTATAGGCCACTATAAGCCACTATGGGCCACTATAGGCCACTATAAGCCACTATGGGCCACTATAGGCCACTATAAGCCACTATGGGCCACTATAGGCCACTATAGGCCACTATAGGCCACTATAAGCCACTATAAGCCACTATAGGCCACTATAGGCCACTATAAGTCTATATATATATAGTCTCCATGTTTCCACGGTCAGATTTAGCCTATAGGCCACTATAAGCCACTATGGGCCACTATAGGCCACTATAGGCCACTATAAGCCACTATAGGCCACTATAGGCCACTATAGGCCACTATAGGCCACTATAGGCCACTATAAGCCACTATAAGCCACTATAGGCCACTATAGGCCACTATAAGTCTATATATATATAGTCTCCATGTTTCCACGGTCAGATTTAGCCTATAGGCCACTATAAGCCACTATGGGCCACTATAGGCCACTATAGGCCACTATAAGCCACTATAAGCCACTATAGGCCACTATAGGCCACTATAGGCCACTATAGGCCACTATAGGCCACTATAAGCCACTATGGGCCACTATAGGCCACTATAAGCCACTATGGGCCACTATAGGCCACTATAAGCCACTATGGGCCACTATAGGCCACTATAGGCCACTATAGGCCACTATAGGCCACTATAGGCCACTATAGGCCACTATAGGCCACTATAGGCCACTATAGGCCACTATAGGCCACTATAGGCCACTATAGGCCACTATGGGCCACTATGGGCCACTATGGGCCACTATGGGCCACTATAGGCCACTATGGGCCACTATAGGCCACTATAGGCCACTATAGGTCACTATAGGCCACTATAGGCCACTATAGGCCACTATAGGCCACTATAGGCCACTATAGGCCACTATAGGCCACTATAGGCCACTATAGGCCACTATGGGCCACTATGGGCCACTATGGGCCACTATGGGCCACTATAGGCCACTATGGGCCACTATAGGCCACTATAGGCCACTATGGGCCACTATGGGCCACTATAGGCCACTATAGGCCACTATAGGCCACTATAGGCCACTATAGGCCACTATGGGCCACTATGGGCCACTATAGGCCACTATGGGCCACTATAGGCCACTATAGGCCACTATGGGCCACTATGGGCCACTATAGGCCACTATAGGCCACTATAGGCCACTATAGGCCACTATGGGCCACTATAGGCCACTATAGGCCACTATAAGCCACTATGGGCCACTATAGGCCACTATAGGCCACTATAGGCCACTATAGGCCACTATAAGCCACTATAGGCCACTATAGGCCACTATAGGCCACTATAGGCCACTATAGGCCACTATAGGCCACTATAGGCCACTATAGGCCACTATGGGCCACTATAGGCCACTATAGGCCACTATAGGCCACTATAGGCCACTATGGGCCACTATGGGCCACTATAGGCCACTATAGGCCACTATGGGCCACTATAGGCCACTATAGGCCACTATAAGCCACTATAAGCCACTATGGGCCACTATAGGCCACTATAGGCCACTATAGGCCACTATAGGCCACTATGGGCCACTATAGGCCACTATAGGCCACTATAGGCCACTATAGGCCACTATAGGCCACTATAGGCCACTATAGGCCACTATAGGCCACTATAAGCCACTATGGGCCACTATAGGCCACTATAGGCCACTATAGGCCACTATAGGCCACTATGGGCCACTATAGGCCACTATAGGCCACTATAGGCCACTATAGGCCACTATAAGCCACTATGGGCCACTATAGGCCACTATAGGCCACTATAGGCCACTATAGGCCACTATGGGCCACTATAGGCCACTATAGGCCACTATGGGCCACTATGGGCCACTATAGGCCACTATAGGCCAATATAGGCCACTATAGGCCACTATAGGCCACTATAGGCCACTATAGGTCACTATAGGCCACTATAGGCCACTATAGGTCACTATAGGCCACTATAGGCCACTATAAGCCACTATGTGCCACTATGGGCCACTATAGGTCACTATAGGCCACTATAGGCCACTATAGGCCACTATAGGTCACTATATGCCACTATAGGTCACTATAGGCCACTATAGGCCACTATAGGCCACTATAGGCCACTATAGGCCAATAGCGCCGTCTCCCATTCACCTTGAATCTCTGTCTCCCATTCACCTTGAAGCTCTGTCTGCCATTCACCTTGAAGCTCTGTCTGCCATTCACCCTGAAGCTCTGTCTGCCATTCACCTTGAAGCTCTGTCTGCCATTCACCTTGAAGCTCTGTCTCCCATTCACCTTGAAGCTCTGTCTCCCATTCACCTTGAAGCTCTGTCTGCCATTCACCTTGAAGCTCTGTCTGCCATTCACCTTGAAGCTCTGTCTGCCATTCACCTTGAAGCTCTGTCTCCCATTCACCTTGAATCTCTGTCTCCCATTCACCTTGAAGCTCTGTCTGCCATTCACCTTGAAGCTCTGTCTGCCATTCACCTTGAAGCTCTGTCTGCCATTCACCTTGAAGCTCTGTCTGCCATTCACCTTGAAGCTCTGTCTGCCATTCACCTTGAAGCTCTGTCTCCCATTCACCTTGAATCTCTGTCTGCCATTCACCTTGAAGCTCTGTCTCCCATTCACCTTGAAGCTCTGTCTCCCATTCACCTTGAAGCTCTGTCTCCCATTCACCTTGAAGCTCTGTCTCCCATTCACCTTGAAGCTCTGTCTCCCATTCACCTTGAAGCTCTGTCTGCCATTCACCTTGAAGCTCTGTCTGCCATTCACCCTGAAGCTCTGTCTGCCAATCACCTTGAAGCTCTGTCTGCCATTCACCTTGAAGCTCTGTCTCCCATTCACCTTGAATCTCTGTCTGCCATTCACCTTGAAGCTCTGTCTCCCATTCACCTTGAAGCTCTGTCTCCCATTCACCTTGAAGCTCTGTCTCCCATTCACCTTGAAGCTCTGTCTCCCATTCACCTTGAAGCTCTGTCTCCCATTCACCTTGAAGCTCTGTCTGCCATTCACCTTGAAGCTCTGTCTGCCATTCACCTTGAAGCTCTGTCTCCCATTCACCTTGAAGCTCTGTCTGCCATTCACCTTGAAGCTCTGTCTGCCATTCACCTTGAAGCTCTGTCTCCCATTCACCTTGAATCTCTGTCTGCCATTCACCTTGAAGCTCTGTCTCCCATTCACCTTGAAGCTCTGTCTCCCATTCACCTTGAAGCTCTGTCTCCCATTCACCAGTCAATTACCGATTGAGACGAATGGTCTTCTAAAAGCTCGTGTTTTACAGCAACCAGCTGAGGAGCAGTAGGAAAAATCCCTCTCTAAATAGGCTCTGTATGCTATGCACGCGTGATATGTCTGTTGGATAAATATGATACATGATGACTAACCAAAATACACACAGGTCAATTTTATTCCACTAAATTAGGCAAATTAACCTATAAACCGACAAGCATGATGGTCAAATTTATTTACACGGACTGAATAAAAAGCATTATTTTACCATGTTTGAGTTTTCTCCCATTTTGGCCTGTAACAGTTTTATTCATCAGCATGGACACATGTGGCTGGGCCTCTATAGAGCCCCACAGTGGAGTTGTCATAATACCCATAAAACCTGGTGGTCATACTGGGAAATGGTTCTAATTGTTTTTCAACCGTTCATTTTTCCCCATAGGGAATTTTACAAACACTTAAAATACATTACACTGCTGCCCTCTAGTGGATATAAATGGAATAAACATTACACTGCTGCCCTCTACTGGATATCAATAGAATGAACATTACACTGCTGCCCTCTCCTGGATATCAATGGAATGAACATTACACTGCTGCCCTCTAGTGGATATAAATAAACAGTGAATGCATTGCCATCACGGTGAGAGAGGACAGATGCACTTGCACTTGCAAGATTCCAAAATTCCGGTTGGAAGATTCCCTGAATCAGAATGGAATACGCAGGGAATCCTGGATTTCTGGAAAAGCTGGGAATTTGGGGAAATGTACTGGGATTTTGCAACCCTATAAGAGAAAAAGAGACATTAGAACTGTTTTACATAACTGTACCAGTGTGTTCTGAAACACTCAACACTGCAAAACACAACAGAGAGAGAGAGAGAGAGAGAGAGAGAGAGAGAGAGAGAGAGAGAGAGAATTTATAACTGACCCTGCGATTTACACGAAGCTAAAAAGATTAACTAGCTACTGAAGCAGGATGAACGTGAAATTTTGAATAGTGCTTTTGATCACTCGACTAAGCATGCCTCTCCTTCATGTCAATATGCCTTGTCCATTGCTGTTCTGGTTAGTGTTTATTGGCTTATTTCACTGTAGAGCCTCTAGTCCTGCTCATTATACCTTATCCAACCTTTCAGTTCCACCACCCACACATGCCATGATATCACCTGGTTTCAATTATGTTTCTAGAGACAATATCTCTCTCATCATCACTCAATACCTAGTTGTACCTCCACTGTATTCACATCCTACCATACCTTTGTCTGTACATTATACCTTGAAGCTATTTTATCGCCCCCAGAAACCTCCTTTTACTCTCTATTCCAAACGCACCTTAATCCAAGATGGCGTAGCAGTCAGACGTCTTGTCGTGTCGTGTCCCTTGTATATATAGTTTTTTTTACATATTTTTCTTCGCATATCTTTTAAAACATTTTGCTAAACCTCAACTTCCAAATACTCTACTGCAACCCGCCTCACCCAATGTAGCGCGTATTTATATTTTCTTCGGATCCGGAACCCCTCAACTGAAGCTAGCCAGCTAACTACCAGCTATCAGTCAGAAAATCATTGCTAGCGGTCTTCAGCTAACCAGTCATCAGCTAACCTTTAGCTCGGGAAGCTCTCGCCAGTTTGAACAACGCGACTCTAACCAGAGCATAACGGATTCCCACTGGATTCCCACCGCAAACGGAACGTTTTCAGCTGGATCTTCACAACTAGCTAACTAGCTAACCGCAACCCCGGATGATTACTCCTGGCTAGCGTTTCCACCCACTTAGCTTGAAGCTAGCCCAGCCAGAGCTCCTGTGCTACCACCGAAGCATACTCCAGGGCTACAATATCTGGACCCACGACCGGTCTATCGATGTCACCACATGAAGAGGCATAAAAAGACTCACCCCATCGTGACGTCCCCTAAAGGCTAACTTTCTAGCCCTTTCTATCTCCTTGCTTGCTAATTCGACATGCTAACTGCTAGCTTGTTTAGCCCCGGTCCGCTAACTGCTACCTTGTTTAGCCCGGCCTACTAACTGTTAGCTTGTTAGCACAGGCCTGCTAACTGTCTGAATCGCCGCGTCCCAACCACTCACTGGACCCATATTTACATGTCTCTTTTCTATTTTTAATTCGTTTATACCTTCTGGTAACCTGCCTCACCCAATGTGATACGGAATCGCTATTATTTTTTATTTTTAGAACACACTCAAGAACCTCCAGAAGCTAACCAGCTAACTAGCTACAAGCTATTTAGTCATTGTTATCCACTTCTAGTGGCTTTTGGCCCTGTCCGGCCGGGGGTGTCCTCGGATGGGGCCACAATGTCTCCTGACCCCTCCTGTCTCAGCCTCCAGTATTTATGCTGCAGTAGTTTGTGTCGGGGGGCTTGGGTCAGTTTTGTTATATCTGGAGTACTTCTCCTGTCCTATTCGGTGTCCTGTGTGAATCTCAGTGTGCATTCTCTAATTCTCTCCTTCTTTCTTTCTCTCTCTCGGAGGACCTGAGCCCGAGGACCATGCCCCAGGACTACCTGACATGATGACTCCTTGCTGTCCCCAGTCCACCTGGCCATGCTGCTGCTCCAGTTTCAACTGTTCTGCCTTACTATTATTCGACCATGCTGGTCAATTATGAACATTTCAACATCTTGGCCATGTTCTGTTATAATCTCCACCCGGCACAGCCAGAAGAGGACTGGCCACCCCACATATGCTCTCTCTAATTCTCTCTTTCTTTCTCTCTCTCAGAGGACCTGAGCCCTAGGACCGTGCCCCAGGACGACCTGACATGATGACTCCTTGCTGTCCCCAGTCCACCTGACTGTGCTGCTGCTCCAGTTTCAACTGTTCTGCCTTATTATTATTCGACCATGCTGGTCATTTATGAACATTTGAACATCTTGGCCATGTTCTGTTATAATCTCCACCCGGCACAGCCAGAAGAGGACTGGCCACCCCACATAGCCTGGTTCCTCTCTAGGTTTCTTCCTAGGTTTTGACCTTTCTAGGGAGTTTTTCCTAGCCACCGTGCTTCTACACCTGCATTGCTTGCTGTTTGGGGTTTTAGGCTGGGTTTCTGTACAGCACTTTGAGATATCAGCTGATGTACGAAGGGCTTTATAAATACATTTGATTTGACTTTTACCTTCTGCACAGCCAGCCAGTTTTTTTAACCTGGATAATACTCGCCAGTCTAGCTTCCCTGCCCCATCCACCGCTGCCCTCTGGACACTGATCACTTGGCTACATAGCTGATGCATGCTGGACTGTCCATTAATCACGGTACTCCATTCTGCTTGTTTATGTTTTATCTGTCGGCCCCAGCCACACTCAGGCTCTGTGTGTAGTTAATCCGACCCTCCCTGCCTAGTCAACGCAGTTTTACCTGCTGTTGTTGTGCTAGCTGATTAGCTGTTGTTGTCTCACCTACTGTTTTAGCTACTGTTTTCGCTAGCTCTCCCAATTCAACACCTGTGATCACTGTATGCCTCGCTGTATGTCTCTCTCAAATGTCAATATGCCTTGTATACTGTTGTTCAGGTTAGTTATCATTGTTTTAGTTTACAATGGAGCCCCTAGTTCCACTCTTCATACCCCTGATACCTCCTTTTTCCCACCTCCCACACATGCGGTGACCTCACCCATTACAACCAGCATGTCCAGAGATACAACCTCTCTCATCATCACCCAGTGCCTGAGCTTACCTCCGCTGTACCCGCACCCCACCATACCCCTGTCTGCGCATTATGCCATGCCCAGAAATCTGCTCCTTTTATTCTCTGTCCCCAACGCTCTAGGCGACCAGTTTTGATAGCCTTAAGCCGCACCCTCATTCTACTCCTCCTCTCTTCCGCGGGTGATGTGGAGGTAAACCCAGGCCCTGCATGTCCCCAGGCACCCTCATTTGTTGACTTCTGTGATCGAAAAAGCCTTGATTTCATGCATGTCAACATCAGAAGCCTCCTCCCTAAGTTTGTTTTACTCACTGCTTTAGCACACTCTGCTAACCCTGATGTCCTTGCCGTGTCTGAATCCTGGCTCAGGAAGGCCACCAAAAATTCTGAGATTTCCATACCCAACTATAACATTTTCCGTCAAGATAGAACTGCCAAAGGGAGAGGAGTTGCAGTCTACTGCAGAGATAGCCTGCAAAGTAATGTCATACTTTCCAGGTCCATACCAAAACAGTTCGAACTACTCATTTTGAAAATTACTCTCTCCAGAAATAAGTCTCTCACTGTTGCCGACTGCTACCGACCCCCCTCAGCTCCCAGCTGTGCCCTGGACACCATTTGTGAATTGATCGCCCTCCATCTAGATTCAGAGTTTGTTCTGTTAGGTGACCTAAACTGGGATATGCTTAACACCCCGGCAGTCCTACAATCTAAGCTAGATGCCCTCAATCTCACACAAATCATCAAGGAACCCACCAGGTACAACCCTAAATCTGTAAACAAGGGCACCCTCATAGACGTCATCCTGACCAACTGGCCCTCCAAATACACCTCCGCTGTCTTCAACCAGGATCTCAGCGATCACTGCCTCATTGCCTGTATCCGCTACGGAGCCGCAGTCAAACGACCACCCCTCATCACTGTCAAACGCTCCCTAAAACACTTCTGTGAGCAGGCCTTTATAATCGACCTGGCCCGGGTATCCGGGAAGGACATTGACCTCATCCCGTCAGTTGAGGATGCCTGGTCATTCTTTAAAAGTAACTTTCTCACCATTTTAAATAAACATGCTCCGTTCAAAAAATGCAGAACTAAGAACAGATACAGCCCTTGGTTCGCTCCAGACCTGACTGCCCTCGACCAGCACAAAAACATCCTGTGGCGGACTGCAATAGCATCGAATAGTCCACGCGATATGCAACTGTTCAGGGAAGTCAGGAACCAATACACGCAGTCAGTCAGGAAAGCTAAGGCCAGCTTCTTCAGGCAGAAATTTGCATCCTGTAGCTCCAACTCCAAAATGTTCTGGGACACTGTGAAGTCCATGGAGAACAAGAGCACCTCCTCCCAGCTGCCCACTGCACTGAGGCTAGGTAACACGGTCACCACCGATAAATCCATGATTATCGAAAACTTCAACAAACATTTCTCAACGGATGGCCATGCCTTCCGCCTGGCCACTCCAACCTCTGCCAACAGCCCCCCCCCCCCCCCCGCAGCTACTCGCCCAAGCCTCTCCATGTTCTCCTTTACCCAAACCAGATAGCAGATGTTCTGAAAGAGCTGCAAAACCTGGACCCGTACAAATCAGCTGGGCTTGACAATCTGGACCCTCTATTTCTGAAACTATCAGCCGCCATTGTCGCAACCCCTATTACCAGCCTGTTCAACCTTTCTTTCATATCGTCTGAGATCCCCAAGGATTGGAAAGCTGCCGCAGTCATCCCCCTCTTCAAAGGGAGAGACACCCTGGACCCAAACTGCTACAGACCTATATCCATCCTGCCCTGCCTATCTAAGGTCTTCGAAAGCCAAGTCAACAAACAGGCCACTGACCACCTCGAATCCCACCGTACCTTCTCCGCTGTGCAATCTGGTGTCCGAGCCGGTCACGGGTGCACCTCAGCCACGCTCAAGGTACTAAACGATATCATGACCACCATCGATAAAAGACAGTACTGTGCAGCAGTCTTCATCGACCTTGCCAAGGCTTTCGACTCTGTCAATCACCATGTTCTTATCGGCAGACTCAGTAGCCTCGGTTTTTCGGATGACTGCCTTGCCTGGTTCACCAACTACTTTGCAGACAGAGTTCAGTGTGTCAAATCGGAGGGCATGCTGTCCGGTCCTCTGGCAGTCTCTATGGGGGTGCCACAGGGTTCAATCCTCGGGCCGACTCTTTTCTCTGTACATATCAATGATGTTGCTCTTGCTGCGGGCGATTCCCTGATCCACCTCTACGCAGACGACACCATTCTATATACTTCCGGCCCGTCCTTGGACACTGTGCTATCTAACCTCCAAACGAGCTTCAATGCCATACAACACTCCTTCCGTGGCCTCCAACTGCTCTTAAACGCTAGTAAACCCAAATGCATGCTTTTCAACCTTTCACTGCCTTCACCCGCACGCCTGACCAGCATCACCACCCTGGATGGTTCCGACCTTGAATATGTGGACATCTATAAGTACCTAGGTGTCTGGCTAGACTAAACTCTCCTTCCAGACTCATATCAAACATCTCCAATTGAAAATCAAATCTGCAGTCGGCTTTCTATTCCGCAACAAAGCCTCCTTCACCCACGCCGCCAAACTTACCCTAGTTAAACTGACTATCCTACCGATCCTCGACTTCGGCGATGTCATCTACAAAATTGCTTCCAACACTCTACTCAGCAAACTGGATGCAGTTTATCACAGTGCCATCCTTTTTGTCACTAAAGCACCTTATACCACCCACCACTGCGACCTGTATGCTCTAGTCAGCTGGCCCTCGCTACATATTCGTCGCCAGACCCACTAGCTCAAGGTCATCTACAAGGCCATGCTAGGTAAAGCTCCACCTTATCTCAGTTCACTGGTCACGATGGCAACACCCATCCGTAGCACGCGCTCCAGCAGGTGTATCTCACTGATCATCCCTAAAGCCAACACCTCATTTGGCCGCCTTTCGTTCCAGTTCTCTGCTGCCTGTGACTGGAACGAATTGCAAAAATCGCTGAAGTTGGAGACTTTTATCTCCCTCACCAACTTCAAACATCTGCTATCTGAGCAGCTAACCGATCGCTGCAGCTGTACATAGTCTATCGGTAAATAGCCCACCCATTTTTACCTACCTCATCCCCATACTGTTTTTATTTATTTAATTTTCTGCTCTTTTGCACACCAATATCTCTACCTGTACATGCCCATCTGATCATTTATCACTCCAGTGTTAATCTGCAAAATTGTAATTATTTGACTACCTCCTCATGCCTTTGCACACAATGTATATAGACAACCCTTTTTTTCTACTGTGTTATTGACTTGTTAATGGTTTACTCCATGTGTAACTCTGTGTTGTCTGTCCACACTGCTATGCTTTATCTTGGCCAGGTCGCAGTTGCAAATGAGAACTTGTTCTCAACTAGCCTACCTGGTTAAATAAAGGTGAAATAAAAAATGAATAAAAATTGCTGTTCTGGTTAGTGTTTATTGGCTTATTTCACTGTAGAGCCTCTAGTCCTGCTCACTATCCAACCTATTAGTTCCACCACCCACACATGCGATGACATCTCCTGGTTTCAATGATGTTTCTAGAGACAATATCTCTCTCATCATCACTCAATACCTAGGTTTACCTCCACTGTATTCACATCCTACCACATCCTTCTGTAGCTCAGTTGGTAGAGCATGGCGCTTGTAACGCCAGGGTAGTGGGTTCGATTCCCGGGACCACCCATACGTAGAATGTATGCACACATGACTGTAAGTCGCTTTGGATAAAAGCGTCTGCTAAATGGCATATTATTATTATTATTATTATACCTTTGTCTGTACATTGTACCTTGAAGCTATTTTATCGCCCCCATAATTCTCCTTTTGCTGTACCCTTATCCTACTCCTCCTCTGTTCCTCTGGCGATGTAGAGGTGAATCCAGGCCCTGCAGTGCCTAGCTCCACTCCTATTTCTCAGGCGCTCTCTTTTGATGACTTCTGTAAACATAAAAGCCTTGGTTTTATGCATGTTAACATTAGTAGCCTCCTCCCTAAGTTTGTTCTATTCACTGCTTTAGCACACTCTGCCAACCCGGATGTCCTAGCTGTGTCTGAATCCTGGCTTAGGAAGACCACCAAAAACTCTGAAAATTTAATCCCAAACTACAACATTCTTAGACAAGATAGAACTGCCAAAGGGGCGGAGTTGCAATCTACTGCAAAGAAAGCCTGCAGAGTTCTGTCCTACTATCCAGGTCTGTACCCAAACAATTTTGAACTTCTACTTTTAAAAATCCACCTCTCTAAAAAAAAGTGTCTCACTGTTGCCGCCTGCTATAGACCACCCTCTGCCCCCAGCTGTGCTCTGGACACCCTCATAGATATCATCCTAACCAACTTGCCCTCTAAATACACCTCTGCTGTCTTCAACCAAGATCTCAGCGATCACTGCCTCATTGTCTGCTTCCGTAATGGGTCAGCGGTCAAACGACCTCCACTCATCAATGTCAAACACTGTCAAAATTTAGAACCAGGAACAGGTATAGCCCTTGGTTCTCCCCAGACCTGACTGCCCTTCACCAACACAAAAACATCCTATGGCGTTCTGCATTAGCATCGAACAGCCCCGTGATATGCAGCTGTTCAGGGAAGCTAGAAACCATTATACACAGGCAGTTAGGAAAGCTAAGGCTAGCTTTTTCAAACAGAAATTTGCTTCCTGCAACGCAAACTCAAAAAAGTTCTGGGACACTTTAAAGTCCATGGAGAATAAGAACACATCCTCCCAGCTGCCCACTACACTGAATATAGGAAACACTGTCACCACTGATAATAATAATAATAATAATAATAATAAATGCCATTTAGCATAAATTCACTATAATTGAGAATTTCAATTAGCATTTTTCTACGGCTGGCCATGCTTTCCACCTGGCTACTCCTACCCCGGTCAACAGCACTGCACCCCCCACAGCAACTCGCCCAAGCCTTCCCCATTTCTCCTTCTCCCAAATCCGTTCAGCTGGTGTTCTGAAAGAGCTGCAAAATCTGGACCCCTACAACTCAGCCGGGCTAGACCATCTGGAGCCTTTCTTTCTAAAAGTATCTGCCGAAATTGTTGCCAACCCTATTACTAGCCTGTTCAACCTCTCTTTTGTGTCGTCTGAGATTCCCAAAGATTGGAAAGCAGCTGCGGTCATCCCCCTCTTCAAAGGGGGGGGACACTCTTGACCCAAACTGCTACAGACCTATATTTATCCTACCCTGCCTTTCTAAGGTCTTCGAAAGCCAAGTCAACAAACAGATTACTGACCATTTCGAATCTCACCATACCTTCTCTGCTATGCAATCTGGTTTCAGAGCTGGACATGGGTGCACCTCAGCCACGCTCAAGGTCCTAAACGATATCTTAACCGCCATCGATAAGAAGGCTTTCGACTCTGTCAATCACCACATCCTCATCGGCAGACTCGACAGCCTACTACTTATCTTATAGAGTTCAATGTGTCAAATCGGAGGGTCTGCTGTCCGGACCTCTGGCATTCTCTATGGGGGTGCCACAGGGTTCAATTCATGGACGACTCTATTCTCTGTATACATCAATGATATCGCTCTTGCTGCTGGTGAGTCTCTGATCCACCTCTACACAGACGATACCATTCTGTATACTTCTGGCCCTTCTTTGGACACTGTGTTAACAACCTTCCAGGCAAGCTTCAATGCCATACAACACTCCTTCCGTGGCCTCCAATTGCTCTTAAATACAAGCAAAACTAAATGCATGCTCTTCATCCGATCGCTACCTGCACCTGCCCGCCTGTCCAACATCACTACTCTGGACTGCTCTGACTTAGAATACGTGGACAACTACAAATACTTAGGTGTCTGGTTAGACTGTAAACTCTCCTTCCAGACCTATATCAAACATCTCAAATCCAAAGTTAAATCTAGAATTGGCTTCCTATTTCGCAACAAAGCTTCCTTCACTCATGCTGCCAAACATACCCTTGTAAAACTGACCATCCTACCGATCCTCGACTTCGGCGATGTCATTTACAAAATATCCTCCAATACCCTACTCAACAAATTGCATGCAGTCTATCACAGCGCAATCCGTTTAGTCACCAAAGCCCCATATACTACCCACCATTGCGACCTGTACGCTCTCGTTGGCTGGCCCTCGCTTCATACTCGTCACCAAACCCACTGGCTCCATGTCATCTACAAGACCCTGCTAGGTAAAGTCCCCCCTTATCTTCGCTCGCTGGTCACCATAGCAGCACCCACCTGTAGCACGCGCTCCAGCAGGTATATCTCTCTAGTCACCCTCCAAACCAATTCTTTCTTTGGCCGCCTCTCCTCCCAGTTCTCTGCTGCCAATGACTGGAACGAACTACAAAAATCTCTGAAACTGGAAACACTTATCTCCCTCACTAGCTTTAAGCACAAACTGTCAGAGCAGCTCACAGATTACTGCACCTGTACATAGCCCACCTATAATTTAGCCCAAACAACTACCTCTTTCCCTACTGTATTTATTTTGCTCCTTTGCACCCCATTATTTTTATTTCTACTTTGCACATTATTCCACTGCAAATCTACCATTCCAGTGTTTTACTTGCTATATTGTATTTACTTTGCCACCATGGCCTTTTTTTTGGCTTTACCTCCCTTATCTCACCTCATTTGCTCACATCGTATATAGACTTGTTTATACTGTATTATTGACTATGTTTTGTTGTACTCCATGTGTAACTCTGTGTTGTTGTATGTGTTGCACTGCTATGCTTTATCTTGACCAGGTCACAATTGTAAATGAGAACTTGTCCTCAACTTGACAACCTGGTTAAATACTGGTGAAAAAAATAAATAATAATAATAATAATAATATTAATAATAATATTACCACTTGTCCCTGATGCTTGCCGTAGTTTGAGTTATCACTAAAAAAAACAGTCTTTATTTTAGGGCAATTTTCAACCTGCCAGCTCCTATTAGTTCTATTGAGCAACGTGGTACCAATTGTAACTACCTCGCTACTATGGCCTATATATATTTTTTGTGTGTTCATTTTTTGCCTTACCTCCTCACGCCATTTGCACACACTGCATATAGACTTTCTTTTCGTGTTTCTATTGTCTTATTGACTATGTTTGTTTAACTCCATGTGTAACTCTGTGTTGTTGTATGTGTCACACTGCTATGCTTTTCCTTGGCCAGGTCGTAGTTGTAAATGAGAACTTATTCTCATCTGGCCTACCTGGTTAAATAAAGGTGGAATAAATATTAAATAAATAAATATAAAAACTCTCCTTCTGAACGTTCTATTCCCATTGTTCTACGGCCTTTCTATTGTTGTCAACGAGACATTGTTTATAGTTAAAATGTAAACCACACATGACTGAGGTGATCCCATTGTTTCCTATTGGGGGAAATAGAAGTGTCTATTTCTTGTATATTGATTTTAAATTTGGACACCATTTTAATCTCCTCTTTCTAATTATGTAAGGCTGCGCAGGGTATTCCGTTATCGTCAAACGCTAGACCAGAAATAGTCAGAAGTTACCTACTTTTCTTTTTTCTACTTACTCGTTATGCAGACAGGATGTTTACACAAGTTATTTTTTTAGTTTCGTCCTAAGAACAGATTGTAGTGGTAAAATAAAAAGTGATACATTTTTTTGGTGTCATTTTAGGCTAAATGGAATTGTAACACCGTGTCCCCACACCAAGGGCGATCACGACACGCAGGTTGAAATATAAAAACTCAGAACCAATTATATTCATTTGGGGACATGTCGAAAAGCATTAAACATTTATGGCAATTTAGCTTGCTGTTGCTAGCTAATTTGAGCTGGGATATAAATGTTGAGTTGTTATTTTACCTGAAATGCACAAGGTCCTCTACTCCCACAATTAATCCACACATAAAACGGTCAACCGAATTGTTTCGAGTCATCTCTCCTCCTTCCAGGCTTTTTCTTTGGACTTTATATGGCGATTGGCAACTCTTTCATAATAAGGTGTTGTGACGAGATGAAAATAATCTGCCCACTCCATGAAGCAATGGGGACAACAACACAGGGCATTCATGGGACGTCCTGGGACCATGGACCACACCTGCAGAAACTGGACAACAGGGGGACCTCCTGGAACCACGGACCACACCTGCAGAAACTGGACAACAGGGGGACCTCCTGGAACCACGGACCACACCTGCAGAAACTGGACAGCAGGGAGACCTCCTGGAACCACGGACCACACCTGCAGAAACTGGACAACAGGGGGAAGCAGAGGAGATACCCAGCATAGACTTCTCCCAGCTGACGCTTGACATACCCCCTACGTCACCTCCAGTGGTAGAAACAACCAGCTGGTATGATTGGGTGGAATCAGCCAACCAATCCTCAGTCAGTAGTGCATGACCTTAAATGGTAATAATAGGAAGCTTCCGTTTAACACACAGGCCTAAGGTTACGTTGGTCTACAGCACCAGTGGGAACTTCCCCTTTAAAAAGGTATATAAAGAGAACAGAGATCATAAGGCAGTATGATCCTCACTAACATACGAGACAGACTTCATATGGAGGATCATCATAGGTCAATTTACTATTGCACTATACGCTTTTTGTAAGACTAGAACAATATTTTGAGAACTGGATCATTTTGGTTAAGTACTTATTGGGTCACTATCTGAAGAAACTGGTTGAATTTTGTGAACCCGACTGAGTCTCCGAAAAACAGAGGTCTAAAACACCTCTTGATCACACAGGCAAAGCGGGCGTTCGCATTTCAGACACCAGGAACCAGAGGTGATTAGCAATTAAAGGAAAAATAGCCAAGTACCAGTTACAATATATTGAGTCCATACACAGAGTTGGAAGTGTATAAAAATATTGGAATTCGGAATCTAGCGTCATAGCTGTGAGAATACCGATTACGGGAAAGTGACCAAGGGGCTGAGCATTTAAGGTAATCAAACTATTTTTGCTATTTAGTCAATATTGTTAGAAGTGTTAACGCATTTAAAGTTTTGCAATATTATCTGGCATAGCTTAAAGCATTAAGGATTGATTGAGCATTATTGTTGTATTGAGAAACTGTAGAACCATTGAATTGTAATGATGTGTATAAGACAAAAAACAGAGTGACTTAATAAAAGCTTGAAACTTTGACAACTAGGCCAGATTAACGATCTGGAGAGCAAACGGCTTTGACACTCTCACTGAACAGAAAGTGACCCTGGTTATAGGTTAAAGTGATTGCACTAAAGAATATTTCATTGTGTGGACAATAATATATTTTTAAGAGAGTCAAAACATATACCAATACTAGTTTCCAAGTGACTACTAGCTGACGAGCGTAATAACCAATAGAAGTTATTAGGCTTTGATATATACAGAGGTAAAATAAACTTGAAGGTAAGGAATTATAGGAGGAATTGATAACACTCAGAATATTTAAATAGGAGAATATCTATCCAAAATAAGTGAGTGACAACGTGAACGAAGGAACAAACCCAACTCACACGAAGGGCCATTACGAATAAATAGAAGGGTTGGTAGGGCCGCACGGCAAGGACCTTGTTACACCGCAGTAACTAAAATCCTAAAGTACTCTGCCCAGACAGAGGACGGGGTGGAGGCGTTTGCTGCAGGTATTAGGCAAAAGTCACCCACGTGGGCATAACCAATGAGATGCAGACCTGCCAACATGCAGGACTACGCAATTCTATGTCCATAGGTACAGAGATCCCAGTTAAAAACCTAAATTAATAGAGCCTGATATGTTTTAATAAAATAAAACTCCAAGAATAAAGGCCCTTTTGTGTGTTCTAATTACGTTTGTTTGTGACCATCTGTGTAAATGGAATGCTGTCCAAGTATTCCAACCTTTAATAGACTTAATTTGGTACAATCTGATCGCAATGGTAGAACTCAAAAACAGCGCGAGCGTGGGGGGGGAGAGAACCCCAATTTGCCACGCGCATCTAGTACTCTAAAATATTGGGAGAGGGTTGGCAGGTCTGGGGATGGCACGCGGGTATCTGCTCCTATAAACCAATGAGGAGATGACCTTGTCACACCGCTCGCGTGGAGAACGTCCAATACACATTTACGTTCTCCACGCGAGCGGTGTGGTCAGCGTGTACGCGTCACTCCAATCAGAACAGCGAACGTTTGATTCCATTCATTTGTGCTCGCGGTTCCAGTTTAGCCAACCTTGGGTGAATTTGGACTCGTTCTATTGTCCATCTTAACTAATGTTAGCTTTGGGTTCGTACAAAAATTGGCTTGATTTTTTTTCAGTTTTTTGCTGAAATGAGTTTATATCACCAGATAACAAACGTAGCGTGTATAAAAACAATCGCCTGGCTAACTACTTCCAATAATCCCAAGTGCAATGACTTCAACTAGTCGAACATATCTGACATTAGCTAGCCAAGTTCGTCAAACAATTCTAAATTAGTACTGACGTGAGCTAGCTGCTAAGTATTAACTTTGCCAGTGTCACCTGTCCATGTCACTCAGCCAGTTTATTCTTGTAGCTGAAAACTTGGGCGAGAATTTTAAAACTTGAATGCCGAAGTTGAGACTGACAAGTGTTAAGAATCATTCCATTTTCATCGGACTAGAAAAGTAATGAATATGCTTCAGCTGTCACCCTGATTAGCTCCAGTCCTCGTAGGTTTTGCCCCAACTAAACACACCTGACTCCAATAATCAGCTAATCCTGATCTTCAGTTTAGAATGCATTATGTTTAATCAGCTGTGTTTGCCAGGGATGGAGGGAATTTAGACACCAATCAGACCCCTGGGGACGGGAGTTTCCCCATCCCTCTAACTTACTGCAGGACATCAGTGCTCGGCAAACAGGAATCAAGAGTGAAGGACACCTCACTGTGCCCCATGTTGAGGGACTTTGATAACTTCTATTTCCACTCGCGCCTCGCTTGACGAGCAAGATTTGAGCAGGTGTAAAACCATTGGCTTGATAAGGTTTAGTATCACTTGACGTGAAACTTATGTAAAGCTCTGTAGTGTGCCTAAAGTCGGTCATGGTAAACAGGCGTCTCCATTATGACCATCTAATTAGCCCTACCTACAACTGGTAAACTCCACTTCTGCTGCAGTTCTCGAATTCTCGAAACCAGTTCTCGAAACCAGTTCTCGAAACACACGCTCCTCCACTTACCCCTCCTCACCACCCACACACAGGCTGCCTGATAGCCAGCAGCAGCTCAAGTGAAATATATATATATTTTTAAATGCTATGGTGGCCACAGTGCAATTTCAACCTGTGACTAATGCATTTTCACCTGCAAAATTGTTTTTCAAAGTAGCTTAATTTACGGGAAAATTGTGGACATGGCAACCCTGACTCGCTGGTAATTTCCCACGTTCAAAACAACTGGCATCTGAGGGGGAAACTACAGTATATGAAAGATCCAGCAACTCCGCCCTCTTTCTAGAGCTCTGACTTCCTGACCTGAAGATTACTGACGTCATGATTTGACCTCGTATTTTCCGAGTTCCCTCCCTGCCCTGCTCTCCCAGGCCTGCCCTGCTCTCCAAGGCCTGCCCTCCAAGGCCTGGCCTGCCCTCCCTGCCCTGCTCTCCAAGGCCTGCCCTCCCTGCCCTGCTCTCCAAGGCCTGCCCTCCCTGCCCTGCTCTCCAAGGCCTGCCCTCCCTGCCCTGCTCTCCAAGGCCTGCCCTGCTCTCCCAGGCCTGCCCTCCCTGCCCTGCTCTCCAAGGCCTGCCCTCCCTGCCCTGCTCTCCCTGCCCTGCTCTCCAAGGCCTGCCCTCCTAATGTATTTATTTAAATTGTCTGATTTCCTCATATGAACTGTAACTGAGTGAAATTCTCTCTCCCACTCTCTCCCACTCTCTCCTCTAGATGATCTTATTAGAGAAGCTGGGGCAGCAGTTGGGTCATCCCACCCGGTCAGTGTATGGTTGGCTGATCACTAAGTTCCTGAAGAATCACAACAAGATGTTAGAGGAGAGTGCGGTGTCTCTGTCTGGGATCCAGCCTGGAGATACAGTGTTAGAGCTGGGCCACGGGCCAGGGCTGGGCCTGAAGGCTGCAGCCACACTGCTGACAGAACCTACTGGGAGACTCATAGGAGTGGACTACTCACAATACATGCACAAGGTGAGAGAGAGAGTAAATGAGTGAGTAGAGGGGTGGTAATTTAGTGACTCAACTACAACACTGCTTTTCTCACATCCTCTCTCCCTCTCCTCTCCCTTCTCCCTTCTCTCCCCTCTCCTCTCCCTTCTCTCCTCCCTTTCCCTTCTCCCCTCTCCTCCTCCTCCTTTCCCTTCCCCCTCCTCCTCTCTCCCCCTCCTCCTCTCTCCTCCCTCCTCCCTCTTCTCCCTCCTCCTCTCTTCTCCCTCCTCCTCTCTTCTCCCCCTCTCTCCTCCTCTTCTCCTCTCCTTTCCCTTCTCCCCTCTCCCTTCTCCTCCTCCCTCCCCTCTCCTCTCCCTTCTCCCTTCTCCCCCCTCCCCCTCTCCCCTCTCTCCCTTCTCCCCCTCCCCCTCTCTCTTCTCCCTTCTCCTACTCTCCCTTCTCCCCCTCCCCTACTCTCCCTTCTCCTACTCTCCCTTCTCCCCTCTCCCTCCTCCTCTCTTCTCCCCTCTCCCTCCTCCTCTCTTCTCCCTTCTCTCCCCCCTCCTCTCTTCTCCCCCTCCCCTCACCCATCTAGATGGCAGGTGATCTTCTGAAGGAGTTGGTGTCCAATGGGAGGGTGTCTCTGTATCAGTGTGATGTGGCAGCCATGCCTCTAGCAGACAATATGGTGGACAAGGTGTTCCACTGTAATTGTTACTACTACTGGCCAGACCTGAGGAAGGGAGCTGCAGAGATACACAGAGTCATGAAACCAGGTGAGGGGTGGGGTGGGTTGGTGTGGTGGGGTGGGTTGGTGTGGGAATTGTTGCTGTGGGAAATGTTGCTGTGGGAAATGTTGTTGTGGAGGGTTGGTGTGGGAACTGTTGGTGTGGGGGGTTGGTGTGATGGTGACCACTCAATGTCTGTACTGTATCATTCTACTATAGGAGGTGTGATGGTGACCACTCTGAGACTGAGCAGAGTGGTCAGCTTTGCGTCCAGGAGGGAGTTCCCTGGACGGAACTGGCAACCCGAGGCCTACATGGCAGCTCTGAGAGCCTCTGGGTTTAACCAGGTCACAATGGAGGATCATCAACACAGACACATCACCTACCAGGCCATTTACGCTACTGCTGATAAGTGATGAACACACACGCCATCATTTGTCATTCAGGAATCGAGGATCACTTACTTTTTTAAATAAATAGCTGTGTATTGTTTCAAATCACAAGCTCGTTGGCCTCTGCCTGTTAGGGCAGCGTGGCAATATGCCAAGCTGATTACTGAGTTGCGAAAAACATCTAAAATATGTGAAGATAATGTGTTTTGAGTAAAATAAAAAATGTTGAGTCTCTCTCTCCAGACTGGCTCAGTAGGGCAGGGGTGTGTTATTTTAGTTATTGTCCACCATAATGTGCAAATAAATTCATAAAAAATCCTACAATGTGATTTTCTGGATTTTTTTTTCTTCTCATTTTGTCTGTCATAGTTGAAGTGTACCTATGATGAAAATTACAGGCCTCTCTCATCTTTCTAAGTGGAATAACTTGCACAATTGGTGGCTGACTAAATACTTTTTAGCCCCACTGTAGATGTCCTAACCGACTTGCCAAAACTATAGTTTGTTAACAAGACATTTGAGTGGTTGAAAAACTAGTTTTAATGACCCCAACCTAAGTGTATGTAAACTTCCTACATAACCTGTATGTTTTGTTCCTTTACTGTTAACCCGAACAACGCTGAGTCTCGTAAAGCAACAAATATTCTCTTGGCTGGGCGGAGGAATGTCCTTAAACGTGGAGAATCTACAGATGGGGGGGGGGGGCAGAGAGGGGGGGGGCAGAGAGTGAGGGGGGGGCAGAGAGAGAGGGGGGGCAGAGAGAGAGTGAGAGGAAGGCAGAGAGAGAGGGGGACAGAGAGAGAGAAAGTGCAGACAGATTTGACCCCAATAACTACAATGGGATATGCACCAACGGCAGCCTTGGGAAAGACTCTTCAGTGGGTCATATGATTGAGTGTAGTCTGACCCAGGAGTGGGAAGGTGAACGGAAAGGCACGGGAGGAACGAACCGCCCTTGCTGTCTCTACCTGGCCAGTTCCCCTTTCCACTGGGATTCTCTGCCTCTAACCCTATTACAGGGGCTGAGTCACTGGCTTACTGGGGCTCTTTGATGCCGTCCCTAGGAAGGGTGTGTCACTTGTGTGGGTTGAGTCACTGACGTGAATTTCCTATCTCTCGTGGTGTGGGGTCTATACTCGGCCTTGTCTCAGGGTAGTAAGTTAGGGGTCTGTTGATATCCCTCTAGTGGTGTGGGGTCTATACTCGGCCTTGTCTCAGGGTAGTAAGTTAGGGGTTTGAAGATATCCCTCTAGTGGTGTGGGGTCTATACTCGGCCTTGTCTCAGGGTAGTAAGTTAGGGGTTTGAAGATATCCCTCTCGTGGTGTGGGGTCTATACTCGGCCTTGTCTCAGGGTAGTAAGTTAGGGGTTGTTGATATCCCTCTAGTGGTGTGGGGTCTATACTCGGCCTTGTCTCAGGGAGGTTACTAGTGGTGTGGGGTCTATACTCGGCCTTGTCTCAGGGTAGTAAGTTAGGGGACTAGTGGTGTGGGGTCACTCGGCCTTGCCTCAGGGAGCCCTGACCATGCCTGGACTACCTGGCCTGATGACTCCTTTCTGTCCGCAGTACACCTGGTCGAGCTGCTGCTCCAGTTTCAACTGTTCTGCCTGCGGCTATGGAACCTTGACCTGTTCACCGGACGTGCTACCTGTCCCAGACCTGCTGTTTTCAACTCTCTAGAGACAGCAGGAGCGGTAGAGATACTGAATTATCGGCCAATTGACATTTACTCCTGAGGTGCTGACCTGTTGCAACCTCTACAACCACTGTAATTATTATTATTTGACCCTTCTGGTCATCTATGAACATTTGAACGTCTTGAGGGTCTGTTATAATTTCCACCCGGCACAGTCAGAAGAGGACTGGCCACCCCTCATAGCCTGGTTCCTCTCTAGGTTTCTTCCTAGGTTTTGGCCTTTCTAGGGAGTTTTTCCAAGCCACCGAACTTCAACAACTGCATTGCTTGCTGTTTGGGGTTTTAGGCTGGATTTCTGTACAGCCCTTTGAGACATCAGCTGATGTACGAAGGGCTTTATATATAAATTTGATAAAACGAGTCCGATAGACATAACCTGAAAGGCCACTCAACAAGGAAGAAGCCACTGCTCCAAAACCCGCAAAATCCAGACTACGCTTTGCAGCTGCACACGGGGACAAAGATAATACTTTTTGGAGAAATGTCCTCTGGTCTGACAAAACAAAAACAGAACTGTTTGACCAATAATGATCATTGTTATGTTTGGAGGAAAAAGGGGGAGGCTTCCAAGATGCCTTGGAACACCATCCCAACCATGAAGCACAGAGAGGTAGCATCATGTTGTGGGGGTGCTTTGCTGCAGGAAGGACTGGTGCACTTCACAAAATAGATTGCAGGATGCCTACAAACCTAACTCAGTTACACCAGCTCTGTCAGGAGGAATGGGCCAAAATTCACCCAACTTATTGTGGGAAGCTTGTAAAGGCTTCCCGAAACGTTTGACCCAAATTAAACAATTTAAAGGCAAAGCTACCAAATACGAATTGAGTGTATGTAAACTTCTGACCCACTGGGAATGTGATGAAAGAAATAGAAGCTGAAATAAATCATTCTCTCTACTATTATTCTGACATTTCACATTCTTAAAATAAAGTGGTGATCCTAACTGACCTAAGACAGGGAACTTTTAAATTAAATGTCAGGAATTGTGAAAAACTGAGTTTAAATATATTTGGCGAAGGTGTATGTAAACTTCTGACTTAAACTGTATCTACAGGGTCAGTGTCTATATACAGGGTCAGTAGCTATATACAGGGTCAGTAGCTATATACAGGGTCAGTAGTTATATACAGGGTCAGTAGTTATATACAGGGTCAGTAGCTATATACAGGGTCAGTAGCTATATACAGGGTCAGTAGTTATATACAGGGTCAGTAGTTATATACAGGGTCAGTAGCTATATACAGGGTCAGTAGTTATATACAGGGACAGGTCCAGGGTCAGTAGTTATATACAGGGTCAGTAGTTATATACAGGGTCAGTAGCTATATACAGGGTCAGTAGCTATATACAGGGTCAGTTCCAGGGTCAGTAGTTATATACAGGGTCAGTTCCAGGGTCAGTAACTATATACAGGGTCAGTAGCTATATACAGGGTCAGTAGCTATAGACAGGGACAGTTCCAGGGTCAGTAGTTATATACAGGGTCAGTAGCTATATACAGGGTCAGTAGCTATATACAGGGTCAGTCGGTATATACAGGGTCAGTAGCTATATACAGGGTCAGTGTCTATATACAGGGTCAGTAGTTAGATACATGGTCAGTAGTTATATACAGGGTCAGTAGCTATATACAGGGTCAGTAGCTATATACAGGGTCAGTAGCTATATACAGGGTCAGTAGGTATATACAGGGTCAGTAGCTATATACAGGGACAGTTCCAGGGTCAGTAGTTATATACAGGGTCAGTAGTTATATACAGGGTCAGTAGCTATATACAGGGTCAGTAGGTATATACAGGGTCAGTAGTTATATACAGGGTCAGTGTCTATATACAGGGTCAGTTCCAGGGTCAGTAACTATATACAGGGTCAGTAGTTATATACAGGGTCAGTAGTTATATACAGGGACAGTTCCAGGGTCAGTAGTTATATACAGGATCAGTTCCAGGGTCAGTAACTATATACAGGGTCAGTAGTTATATACAGGGTCAGTAGTTATATACAGGGTCAGTTCCAGGGTCAGTAGATATATACAGGGTCAGTAGCTATATACAGGGTCAGTAGTTATATACACGGTCAGTAGGTATATACAGGGTCAGTAGTTATATACAGGGTCAGTAGGTATATACAGGGTCAGTAGTTATATACAGGGTCAGTGTCTATATACAGGGTCAGTTCCAGGGTCAGTAACTATATACAGGGTCAGTAGTTATATACAGGGTCAGTTCCAGGGTCAGTAACTATATACAGGGTCAGTAGTTATATACAGGGTCAGTTCCAGGGTCAGTAGTTATATACAGGATCAGTTCCAGGGTCAGTAACTATATACCGGGTCAGTAGTTATATACAGGGTCAGTAGTTATATACAGGGTCAGTAGTTATATACAGGGTCAGTTCCAGGGTCAGTAGATATATACAGGGTCAGTAGCTATATACAGGGTCAGTAGTTATATACACGGTCAGTAGGTATATACAGGGTCAGTAGTTATATACAGGGTCAGTAGGTATATACAGGGTCAGTAGTTATATACAGGGTCAGTGTCTATATACAGGGTCAGTTCCAGGGTCAGTAACTTTATACAGGGTCAGTAGCTATATACAGGGTCAGTAGGTATATACAGGGTCAGTAGCTATATACAGGGACAGTTCCAGGGTCAGTAGTTATATACAGTGTCAGTAGTTATATACAGGGTCAGTAGTTATATACAGGGACAGTTCCAGGGTCAGTAGTTATATACAGGGTCAGTTCCAGGGTCAGTAACTATATACAGGGTCAGTAGTTATATACAGTGTCAGTAGTTATATACAGGGACAGTTCCAGGGTCAGTAGTTATATACAGGATCAGTTCCAGGGTCAGTAACTATATACAGGGTCAGTAGTTATATACAGGGTCAGTAGTTATATACAGGGTCAGTTCCAGGGTCAGTAGATATATACAGGGTCAGTAGCTATATACAGGGTCAGTAGGTATATACAGGGTCAGTAGTTATATACAGGGACAGTTCCAGGTTCAGTAGTTATATACGGGGTCAGTAGTTATATACAGGGTCAGTAGTTATATACAGGGTCAGTTGCTATATACAGGGTCAGTTCCAGGGTCAGTAGTTATATACAGGGTCAGTAGCTATATACAGGGTCAGTAGTTATATACAGGGTCAATAGTTATATACAGGGTCAGTTGCTATATACAGGGTCAGTAGTTATATACAGGGTCAGTAGTTATATACAGGGTCAGTGTCTATATACAGGGTCAGTAGTTAGATACATGGTCAGTAGTTATATACAGGGTCAGTGTCTAGATACATGGTCAGTAGCTATATACAGGGTCAGTAGCTATATACAGGGTCAGTAGCTATATACAGGGTCAGTAGCTATATATAGGGTCAGTAGCTATATACAGGGTCAGTAGGTGTATACAGGGTCAGTAGCTATATACAGGGACAGTTCCAGGGTCAGTAGTTATATACAGGGTCAGTAGTTATATACAGGGTCAGTAGCTATATACAGGGTCAGTTCCAGGGTCAGTAACTATATACAGGGTCAGTAGCTATACACAGGGACAGTTCCAGGGTCAGTAGTTATATACAGGGTCATTAGTTATATACAGGGTCAGCAGTTATATACAGGGTCAGTAGTTATATACAGGGTCAGTTCCAGGGTCAGTAGTTATATACAGGGTCAGTAGCTATATACAGGGTCAGTTCCAGGGTCAGTAGTTATAGACAGGGTCAGTAGCTATATACAGGGTCAGTAGCTATATACAGGGACAGTTCCAGGGTCAGTAGTTATATACAGGGTCAGTAGTTATAGACAGGGTCAGTAGCTATATACAGGGTCAGTAGCTATATACAGGGTCAGTAGCTATATACAGGGACAGTTCCAGGGTCAGTAGCTATATACAGGGTCAGTAGCTATATACAGGGTCAGTTCCAGGGTCAGTAACTATATACAGGGTCAGTAGTTATATACAGGGTCAGTTCCAGGGTCAGTAACTATATACAGGGTCAGTAGCTATATACAGGGTCAGTAGGTATATACAGGGTCAGTAGCTATATACAGGTACAGTTCCAGGGTCAGTAGTTATATACAGTGTCAGTAGTTATATACAGGGTCAGTAGTTATATACAGGGACAGTTCCAGGGTCAGTAGTTATATACAGGGTCAGTTCCAGGGTCAGTAACTATATACAGGGTCAGTAGTTATATACAGGGTCAGTAGTTATATACAGGGACAGTTCCAGGGTCAGTAGTTATATACAGGGACAGTTCCAGGGTCAGTAACTATATACAGGGTCAGTAGTTATATACAGGGTCAGTAGTTATATACAGGGTCAGTAGTTATATACAGGGTCAGTTCCAGGGTCAGTAGATATATACAGGGTCAGTAGCTATATACAGGGTCAGTAGTTATATACACGGTCAGTAGGTATATACAGGGTCAGTAGTTATATACAGGGTCAGTGTCTATATACAGGGTCAGTTCCAGGGTCAGTAACTATATACAGGGTCAGTAGTTATATACAGGGTCAGTTCCAGGGTCAGTAACTATATACAGGGTCAGTAGCTATATACAGGGTCAGTAGGTATATACAGGGACAGTTCCAGGGTCAGTAGTTATATACAGGGTCAGTAGTTATATACAGGGACAGTTCCAGGGTCAGTAGCTATATACAGGGTCAGTAGTTATATACAGGGTCAGTAGTTATATACAGGGTCAGTTGCTATATACAGGGTCAGTAGTTATATACAGGGTCAGTAGTTATATACAGGGTCAGTGTCTATATAAAGGGTCAGTAGTTAGATACATGGTCAGTAGTTATATACAGGGTCAGTGTCTAGATACATGGTCAGTAGCTATATACAGGGTCAGTAGCTATATACAGGGTCAGTAGCTATACACAGGGACAGTTCCAGGGTCAGTAGTTATATACAGGGTCAGTAGTTATATACAGGGTCAGCAGTTATATACAGGGTCAGTAGTTATATACAGGGTCAGTTCCAGGGTCAGTAGTTATATACAGGGTCAGTAGTTATATACAGGGACAGTTCCAGGGTCAGTAGTTATATACAGGATCAGTTCCAGGGTCAGTAACTATATACAGGGTCAGTAGTTATATACAGGGTCAGTAGTTATATACAGGGTCAGTAGTTATATACAGGGTCAGTTCCAGGGTCAGTAGATATATACAGGGTCAGTAGCTATATACAGGGTCAGTAGTTATATACACGGTCAGTAGGTATATACAGGGTCAGTAGTTATATACAGGGTCAGTAGGTATATACAGGGTCAGTAGTTATATACAGGGTCAGTGTCTATATACAGGGTCAGTTCCAGGGTCAGTAACTTTATACAGGGTCAGTAGTTATATACAGGGTCAGTAGGTATATACAGGGTCAGTAGTTATATACAGGGTCAGTAGTTATATACAGGGTCAGTAGCTATATACAGGGACAGTTCCAGGGTCAGTAGTTATATACAGTGTCAGTAGTTATATACAGGGTCAGTAGTTATATACAGGGACAGTTCCAGGGTCAGTAGTTATATACAGGGTCAGTTCCAGGGTCAGTAACTATATACAGGGTCAGTAGTTATATACAGGGTCAGTAGTTATATACAGGGACAGTTCCAGGGTCAGTAGTTATATACAGGGTCAGTTCCAGGGTCAGTAACTATATACAGGGTCAGTAGTTATATACAGTGTCAGTAGTTATATACAGGGACAGTTCCAGGGTCAGTAGTTATATACAGGATCAGTTCCAGGGTCAGTAACTATATACAGGGTCAGTAGTTATATACAGGGTCAGTAGTTATATACAGGGTCAGTTCCAGGGTCAGTAGATATATACAGGGTCAGTAGCTATATACAGGGTCAGTAGGTATATACAGGGTCAGTAGTTATATACAGGGACAGTTCCAGGTTCAGTAGTTATATACGGGGTCAGTAGTTATATACAGGGTCAGTAGTTATATACAGGGTCAGTTGCTATATACAGGGTCAGTTCCAGGGTCAGTAGTTATATACAGGGTCAGTAGCTATATACAGGGTCAGTAGTTATATACAGGGTCAATAGTTATATACAGGGTCAGTTGCTATATACAGGGTCAGTAGTTATATACAGGGTCAGTAGTTATATACAGGGTCAGTGTCTATATACAGGGTCAGTAGTTAGATACATGGTCAGTAGTTATATACAGGGTCAGTGTCTAGATACATGGTCAGTAGCTATATACAGGGTCAGTAGCTATATACAGGGTCAGTAGCTATATACAGGGTCAGTAGCTATATATAGGGTCAGTAGCTATATACAGGGTCAGTAGGTGTATACAGGGTCAGTAGCTATATACAGGGACAGTTCCAGGGTCAGTAGTTATATACAGGGTCAGTAGTTATATACAGGGTCAGTAGCTATATACAGGGTCAGTTCCAGGGTCAGTAACTATATACAGGGTCAGTAGCTATACACAGGGACAGTTCCAGGGTCAGTAGTTATATACAGGGTCATTAGTTATATACAGGGTCAGCAGTTATATACAGGGTCAGTAGTTATATACAGGGTCAGTTCCAGGGTCAGTAGTTATATACAGGGTCAGTAGCTATATACAGGGTCAGTTCCAGGGTCAGTAGTTATAGACAGGGTCAGTAGCTATATACAGGGTCAGTAGCTATATACAGGGACAGTTCCAGGGTCAGTAGTTATATACAGGGTCAGTAGTTATAGACAGGGTCAGTAGCTATATACAGGGTCAGTAGCTATATACAGGGTCAGTAGCTATATACAGGGACAGTTCCAGGGTCAGTAGCTATATACAGGGTCAGTAGCTATATACAGGGTCAGTTCCAGGGTCAGTAACTATATACAGGGTCAGTAGTTATATACAGGGTCAGTTCCAGGGTCAGTAACTATATACAGGGTCAGTAGCTATATACAGGGTCAGTAGGTATATACAGGGTCAGTAGCTATATACAGGTACAGTTCCAGGGTCAGTAGTTATATACAGTGTCAGTAGTTATATACAGGGTCAGTAGTTATATACAGGGACAGTTCCAGGGTCAGTAGTTATATACAGGGTCAGTTCCAGGGTCAGTAACTATATACAGGGTCAGTAGTTATATACAGGGTCAGTAGTTATATACAGGGACAGTTCCAGGGTCAGTAGTTATATACAGGGACAGTTCCAGGGTCAGTAACTATATACAGGGTCAGTAGTTATATACAGGGTCAGTAGTTATATACAGGGTCAGTAGTTATATACAGGGTCAGTTCCAGGGTCAGTAGATATATACAGGGTCAGTAGCTATATACAGGGTCAGTAGTTATATACACGGTCAGTAGGTATATACAGGGTCAGTAGTTATATACAGGGTCAGTGTCTATATACAGGGTCAGTTCCAGGGTCAGTAACTATATACAGGGTCAGTAGTTATATACAGGGACAGTTCCAGGGTCAGTAGTTATATACAGGGACAGTTCCAGGGTCAGTAACTATATACAGGGTCAGTAGTTATATACAGGGTCAGTAGTTATATACAGGGTCAGTAGTTATATACAGGGTCAGTTCCAGGGTCAGTAACTATATACAGGGTCAGTAGTTATATACAGGGTCAGTAGTTATATACAGGGACAGTTCCAGGGTCAGTAGTTATATACAGGGTCAGTAGTTATATACAGGGTCAGTAGTTATATACAGGGTCAGTTCCAGGGTCAGTAGATATATACAGGGTCAGTAGCTATATACAGGGTCAGTAGGTATATACAGGGTCAGTAGTTATATACAGGGACAGTTCCAGGGTCAGTAGCTATATACAGGGTCAGTAGTTATATACAGGGTCAGTAGTTATATACAGGGTCAGTTGCTATATACAGGGTCAGTAGTTATATACAGGGTCAGTAGTTATATACAGGGACAGTGTCTATATAAAGGGTCAGTAGTTAGATACATGGTCAGTAGTTATATACAGGGTCAGTGTCTAGATACATGGTCAGTAGCTATATACAGGGTCAGTAGCTATATACAGGGTCAGTAGCTATACACAGGGACAGTTCCAGGGTCAGTAGTTTTATACAGGGTCAGTAGTTATATACAGGGTCAGCAGTTATATACAGGGTCAGTAGTTATATACAGGGTCAGTTCCAGGGTCAGTAGTTATATACAGGGTCAGTAGTTATATACAGGGACAGTTCCAGGGTCAGTAGTTATATACAGGATCAGTTCCAGGGTCAGTAACTATATACAGGGTCAGTAGTTATATACAGGGTCAGTAGTTATATACAGGGTCAGTAGTTATATACAGGGTCAGTTCCAGGGTCAGTAGATATATACAGGGTCAGTAGCTATATACAGGGTCAGTAGTTATATACACGGTCAGTAGGTATATACAGGGTCAGTAGTTATATACAGGGTCAGTAGGTATATACAGGGTCAGTAGTTATATACAGGGTCAGTGTCTATATACAGGGTCAGTTCCAGGGTCAGTAACTTTATACAGGGTCAGTAGTTATATACAGGGTCAGTAGGTATATACAGGGTCAGTAGTTATATACAGGGTCAGTAGTTATATACAGGGTCAGTAGCTATATACAGGGACAGTTCCAGGGTCAGTAGTTATATACAGTGTCAGTAGTTATATACAGGGTCAGTAGTTATATACAGGGACAGTTCCAGGGTCAGTAGTTATATACAGGGTCAGTTCCAGGGTCAGTAACTATATACAGGGTCAGTAGTTATATACAGGGTCAGTAGTTATATACAGGGACAGTTCCAGGGTCAGTAGTTATATACAGGGTCAGTAGTTATATACAGGGTCAGTAGTTATATACAGGGTCAGTTCCAGGGTCAGTAGATATATACAGGGTCAGTAGCTATATACAGGGTCAGTAGGTATATACAGGGTCAGTAGTTATATACAGGGACAGTTCCAGGGTCAGTAGCTATATACAGGGTCAGTAGTTATATACAGGGTCAGTAGTTATATACAGGGTCAGTTGCTATATACAGGGTCAGTAGTTATATACAGGGTCAGTACTTATATACAGGGTCAGTGTCTATATAAAGGGTCAGTAGTTAGATACATGGTCAGTAGTTATATACAGGGTCAGTGTCTAGATACATGGTCAGTAGCTATATACAGGGTCAGTAGCTATATACAGGGTCAGTAGCTATACACAGGGACAGTTCCAGGGTCAGTAGTTATATACAGGGTCAGTAGTTATATACAGGGTCAGCAGTTATATACAGGGTCAGTAGTTATATACAGGGTCAGTTCCAGGGTCAGTAGTTATATACAGGGTCAGTAGCTATATACAGGGTCAGTTCCAGGGTCAGTAGTTATAGACAGGGTCAGTAGCTATATACAGGGTCAGTAGCTATATACAGGGACAGTTCCAGGGTCAGTAACTATATACAGGGTCAGTAGCTATATACAGGGACAGTTCCAGGGTCAGTAACTATATACAGGGTCAGTAGCTATATACAGGGTCAGTAGCTATATACAGGGTCAGTAGCTATATACAGGGTCAGTAGTTATATACAGGGTCAGTAACTATATACAGGGTCAGTAGTTATATACAGGGTCAGTTCCAGGATCAGTAAATATATACAGGGTCAGTAGTTATATACAGGGTCAGTAGTTATATACAGGGTCAGTAGTTATATACAGGGACAGTTCCAGGGTCAGTAGTTATATACAGGGTCAGTAGCTATATACAGGGACAGTTCCAGGGTCAGTAACTATATACAGGGTCAGTAGTTATATACAGGGTCAGTAGCTATATACAGGGTCAGTAGTTATATACAGGGTCAGTAGCTATATACAGGGACAGTTCCAGGGTCAGTAGTTATATACAGGGTCAGTAGCTATATACAGGGACAGTTCCATGGTCAGTAACTATATACAGGGTCAGTAGTTATATACAGGGTCAGTAGCTATATACAGGGTCAGTAGTTATATACAGGGTCAGTAACTATATACAGGGTCAGTAGCTATATACAGGGTCAGTTCCAGGGTCAGTAGTTATATACAGGGTCAGTAGTTATAGACAGGGTCAGTAGCTATATACAGAGTCAGTAGCTATATACAGGGTCAGTTCCAGGGTCAGTAGTTATATACAGGGTCAGTAGTTATATACAGGGGCAGTTCCAGGGTCAGTAACTATATACAGGGTCAGTAGTTATATACAGGGACAGTTCCAGGGTCAGTAGTTATATACAGGATCAGTTCCAGGGTCAGTAACTATATACAGGGTCAGTAGTTATATACAGGGTCAGTAGTTATATACAGGGTCAGTTCCAGGGTCAGTAGATATATACAGGGTCAGTAGCTATATACAGGGTCAGTAGGTATATACAGGGTCAGTAGTTATATACAGGGACAGTTCCAGGTTCAGTAGTTATATACAGGGTCAGTAGTTATATACAGGGTCAGTAGTTATATACAGGGTCAGTTCCAAGTTCAGTCGCTATATACAGGGACAGTTCCAGGGTCAGTAGCTATATACAGGGTCAGTAGTTATATACAGGGTCAGTAGTTATATACAGGGTCAGTTGCTATATACAGGGTCAGTAGCTATATACAGGGACAGTAGTTATATACAGGGTCAGTGTCTATATACAGGGTCAGTAGTTAGATACATGGTCAGTAGTTATATACAGGGTCAGTGTCTATATACAGGGTCAGTAGTTAGATACATGGTCAGTAGCTATATACAGGGTCAGTAGCTATATACAGGGTCAGTAGCTATATACAGGGTCAGTAGCTATATACAGGGTCAGTAGGTGTATACAGGGTCAGTAGCTATATACAGGGACAGTTCCAGGGTCAGTAGTTATATACAGGGTCAGTAGTTATATACAGGGTCAGTAGCTATATACAGGGTCAGTTCCAGGGTCAGTAACTATATACAGGGTCAGTAGCTATACACAGGGACAGTTCCAGGGTCAGTAGTTATATACAGGGTCAGTAGTTATATACAGGGTCAGCAGTTATATACAGGGTCAGTAGTTATATACAGGGTCAGTTCCAGGGTCAGTAGTTATATACAGGGTCAGTAGCTATATACAGGGTCAGTTCCAGGGTCAGTAGTTATAGACAGGGTCAGTAACTATATACAGGGTCAGTAGCTATATACAGGGACAGTTCCAGGGTCAGTAACTATATACAGGGTCAGTAGCTATATACAGGGACAGTTCCAGGGTCAGTAACTATATACAGGGTCAGTAGTTATATACAGGGTCAGTAGCTATATACAGGGTCAGTAGTTATATACAGGGTCAGTAGCTATATACAGGGACAGTTCCAGGGTCAGTAGTTATATACAGGGTCAGTAGCTATATACAGGGACAGTTCCATGGTCAGTAACTATATACAGGGTCAGTAGTTATATACAGGGTCAGTAGCTATATACAGGGTCAGTAGTTATATACAGGGTCAGTAACTATATACAGGGTCAGTAGCTATATACAGGGTCAGTTCCAGGGTCAGTAGTTATATACAGGGTCAGTAGTTATAGACAGGGTCAGTAGCTATATACAGAGTCAGTAACTATATACAGGGTCAGTAGCTATATACAGGGACAGTTCCAGGGTCAGTAACTATATACAGGGTCAGTAGTTATATACAGGGTCAGTAGCTATATACAGGGTCAGTAGCTATATACAGGGTCAGTAGTTATATACAGGGTCAGTAACTATATACAGGGTCAGTAGTTATATACAGGGTCAGTTCCAGGATCAGTAGTTATATACAGGGTCAGTAGTTATATACAGGGTCAGTAGTTATATACAGGGTCAGTAACTATATACAGGGTCAGTAGTTATATACAGGGTCAGTAGATATATACAGGGACAGTTCCAGGGTCAGTAGTTATATACAGGGTCAGTAGCTATATACAGGGACAGTTCCAGGGTCAGTAACTATATACAGGGTCAGTAGTTATATACAGGGTCAGTAGCTATATACAGGGTCAGTAGCTATATACAGGGTCAGTAGCTATATACAGGGTCAGTAGTTATATACAGGGTCAGTAGCTATATACAGGGACAGTTCCAGGGTCAGTAGTTATATACAGGGTCAGTAGCTATATACAGGGACAGTTCCAGGGTCAGTAACTATATACAGGGTCAGTAGTTATATACATGGTCAGTAGCTATATACAGGGTCAGTAGTTATATACAGGGTCAGTAACTATATACAGGGTCAGTAGTTATATACAGGGTCAGTAGCTATATACAGGGTCAGTAGTTATATACAGGGTCAGTAACTATATACAGGGTCAGTTCCAGGGTCAGTAGTTATATACAGGGTCAGTAGTTATAGACAGGGTCAGTAGCTATATACAGAGTCAGTAGCTATATACAGGGACAGTTCCAGGGTCAGTAGTTATATACAGGGTCAGTAGTTATATACAGGGGCAGTTCCAGGGTCAGTAGCTATATACAGGGTCAGTAGCTATATACAGGGTCAGTAGCTATATACAGGGTCAGTAGTTATATACAGGGGCAGTTCCAGGGTCAGTAGCTATATACAGGGTCAGTAGTTATATACAGGGTCAGTAGCTATATACAGGGTCAGTAGCTATATACAGGGTCAGTAGTTATATACAGGGTCAGTAGTTATTTTCAGGGACAGTAGCTATATACAGGGTCAGTAGTTATATACAGGGTCAGTAGTTATATACAGGGTCAATAGTTATACACAGGGTCAATAGTTATATACAGGGTCAGTAGTTATATACAGGCTCAGTTCCAGGGTCAGTAGTTATATACAGGGTCAGTAGTTATATACAGGGGCAGTTCCAGGGTCAGTAGTTATATACAGGGTCAGTAGTTATATACAGGGGCAGTTCCAGGGTCAGTAGCTATATACAGGGTCAGTAGCTATATACAGGGTCAGTAGCTATATACAGGGTCAGTAGTTATATACAGGGGCAGTTCCAGGGTCAGTAGCTATATACAGGGTCAGTAGTTATATACAGGGTCAGTAGCTATATACAGGGTCAGTAGCTATATACAGGGTCAGTAGTTATATACAGGGTCAGTAGTTATTTTCAGGGACAGTAGCTATATACAGGGTCAGTAGTTATATACAGGGTCAGTAGTTATATACAGGGTCAATAGTTATACACAGGGTCAATAGTTATATACAGGGTCAGTAGTTATATACAGGCTCAGTTCCAGGGTCAGTAGTTATATACAGGGTCAGTAGTTATATACAGGGGCAGTTCCAGGGTCAGTAGTTATATACAGGGTCAGTAGTTATATACAGGGGCAGTTCCAGGGTCAGTAGCTATATACAGGGTCAGTAGCTATATACAGGGTCAGTAGCTATATACAGGGTCAGTAGTTATATACAGGGGCAGTTCCAGGGTCAGTAGCTATATACAGGGTCAGTAGTTATATACAGGGTCAGTAGCTATATACAGGGTCAGTAGCTATATACAGGGTCAGTAGTTATATACAGGGTCAGTAGTTATTTTCAGGGACAGTAGCTATATACAGGGTCAGTAGTTATATACAGGGTCAGTAGTTATATACAGGGTCAATAGTTATACACAGGGTCAATAGTTATATACAGGGTCAGTAGTTATATACAGGCTCAGTTCCAGGGTCAGTAGTTATATACAGGGTCAGTAGTTATATACAGGGGCAGTTCCAGGGTCAGTAGTTATATACAGGGTCAGTAGTTATATACAGGGGCAGTTCCAGGGTCAGTAGCTATATACAGGCTCAGTTCCAGGGTCAGTAGTTATATACAGGGGCAGTTCCAGGGTCAGTAGTTATATACAGGGTCAGTAGCTATATACAGGGGCAGTAGCTATATACAGGGTCAGTAGTTATATACAGGGTCAGTAGCTATATACAGGGTCAGTAGTTATATACAGGGTCAGTAGTTATTTTCAGGGACAGTAGCTATATACAGGGTCAGTAGTTATATACAGGGTCAGTAGTTATATACAGGGTCAATAGTTATACACAGGGTCAATAGTTATATACAGGGTCAGTAGTTATATACAGGCTCAGTTCCAGGGTCAGTAGTTATATACAGGGTCAGTAGTTATATACAGGGGCAGTTCCAGGGTCAGTAGTTATATACAGGGTCAGTAGTTATATACAGGGGCAGTTCCAGGGTCAGTAGCTATATACAGGCTCAGTTCCAGGGTCAGTAGTTATATACAGGGGCAGTTCCAGGGTCAGTAGTTATATACAGGGGCAGTTCCAGGGTCAGTAGTTATATACAGGGGCAGTTCCAGGGTCAGTAGTTATATACAGGGTCAGTAACTATGAAGCAACCAGTCAGGATGCTCTCAACGTTGATGTTGTGGTCCTTCTGTAGCTCAGTTGGTAGAGCATGGCGCTTGTAACGCCAGGGTAGTGGGTTCGATCCCCAGGACCACCCATACGTATGCACACATGACTGTAAGTCGCTTTGGATAAAAGCGTCTGCTAAATGGCTTATATTATGTTGTCACAGAGTTAATGTCTAAGTTAACTCATTGAGCTGTTTACCTAAAGATATTTTCTTTACAGTTATTTACATATGTAATTGTATTAGAATGTGTTGGAGATTGAGAGAACTACATACATATTCTGTTGTATTAGTATTGAAGCTTTTGACTGCAAGTTCCAGAATGCCTTGCGACAGGAAGTTGAGTGAGAACGCACCAGTTAAGTGCAAATGACAAGTGACTATCCTGACTTTTCGCTAGCAACTTACCATTATTGCTCTGTAGAATCTAAAGTTGTTAAATGTAACGTGAACAGTTATTATTACTAAAACTAATCTTTCATTTCAGTTCGTCAGCAGGTCACCTTGCATCTTTATGTTTGTACGAGCATTGGCTATGAATCTCTTTATCCAGGTGGTGACTCTGAACACTCTTTTCAGTTTGCTGTACCTTTCAAGCTCCAACACAGGTTCATTGATGTCTGTGCTCTTTGCTGTGAGTTGTACAGTAACCTGGCAACTGGACTTGAGTTCTGTATTCACCTATTCCGGAACCTTGTTATCATCAGCCTCTTCGGACTGATTGGGTGATGTCACAATTCTGGGTCCATTCCACCATAGCTCGCTCTGTGTCAAGTTTCGAACAGTTTGTCCTCTTGTAGGGAGGTCAGCTGGATTCGTTTTCCCTTCAATATGTGACCATGACTCTGGATTGGTCAAGGACTGGATCTCCGTCAATTTGTTCGCAACAAACTGTTTCCGTTTCTGAGCTGAGCTGCAAATCCAATGCAGCACGATCATCGAGTCTGTCCACATTTCGATCTGTCTTTCTTCCATTTTCAGTGTGAAAATGTTCAAACTTCATGATGGTGTTGGAGTCGTGCCTGGCCATGCAGTCGTGGGTGAACAGGGAGTACAAGAGGGGACTGAGCACGCACCCCTGAGGGGCCCCCGTGTTGAGGATCAGCATGGCAGATGTGTTGCTACCTACCCTCACCACCTGGGGCGGCCCGTCGGGAAGACCAGGATCCAGTTGCAGAGGGAGTGTAGCCCCGGGGTCCTTAGCTTAGCGATGAGCTTTGAGGGCACTATAGTGTTGAACGCTGAGCTGTAGTCAATGAATAGCATTCTCACGTAAGTGTTCCTTTTGTCAAGGTGGAAAGGGTTGTGAGTGAGTGAGTGAGTGAGTGAGTGAGTGAGTGAGTGAGTGAGTGAGGAGTGCAATAGAGCGCAGCATCTGTGGATCTGTTGTGGCGGTATGCAAATTGGAGTGGGTCTAGGGTTTCTGGGATAAGGGTGTTAAAGTGAGCCATGACCAGCCTTTCAAAGCACTTCATGGCCACCGACGTGAGTGCTACGGGCCTGTAATCATTTAGGCAGCGAGATCACCCAGTCCTCTGGGTCGGCGAGTGCCCTCGTGAATGGCTCAGTGTGGTTTTTACCAAAGGATGTATAGAATGCATTGAGTTTATCTGGTAGAGAGGCATCGTTAGGCATGGCTGGGTCTTCATTTGTAATTTGTAAAGGGGACTATATCCCCTGCCTCAAGCATTTGGAGCCTGTGTAAATGGATTCCACCGGTAGTATAGAGTTATGATCTGATTTTCCAAAGGGGGGACGAGGGAGGGCTTTGTATGCTTGCTTGTGGGTTGATTAACAGTGGCCTGGGAATGTATCGCCCCCCCCCCCGAGTGGTAAATTGCACGTGTTGATAGAAGTTGGGCATCACGTGTCTTAGTGACACAGAATTAAAATCGCTGGGAAGAAGAAAAGCAGCCTCAGCGTACATGGTTTCTTGCTTGTTTATAACCTTGTAAGTTCGTTGAGTGACAGCTTGTTGTTGTCCTGAGGTGTAATGTATAAAACAGTCACGATAACAGATGACAAGGTAGACCATCACGTATTCCAAGACAGGTGAACAATGGGTGGAGACTTCCACTACACTGGCTGTCTACACACCATCTGTTGTTAATGAAAAGACCCCCATTATGTTTCAGAAAAACATGTTGCAGTTACGAGAGTCCCCGTTGACAGCAAATCTGCGATTTCAGAGGTCATCCATCTTATTATCAAGAGACTGGAGGGAAAGTGGTTTTCCCTTTGCCTTCAAAAGGACGCCTCCAGCCTCTTTTTTTCCCATCAGCGTTTCCTCTTGGGTAGGTCGAAGATTGGGTCGGAGGAACACGTCTGATGTTCAAAAGATCTTGTCAATCATCAGAGAAATAAGAGAGAGAAATAAGAGAGCGTACATTCCGTGCAAAGAAAAAGTGAAGCTCACCAGGCGGTAAACATACAGCGCAGCGCCATCTTGGTTTTACGGTGCCAAATTATGTGTGTGTGCATGTGTGTGTGTGTCTCAGTGATATAAACACATGCAATTGGATGAGGACACCTGTGAATAGTTGACTCTGGGGCCCCTTTCACTCCAACACACACATCTGGACCTGCCTGAGAGAGAATGTGTGGGAAGGAGGCCTCTGTGAGTCATCACCATAACACACACACACACACACACACATCTCTCCAGCCCCAGGCCCTAATGATGGGGACCACCTGGATGTGATCAGTCAGAGGGCCATGGGTTAAAATCATTGTGTTTTCACAGTGGTGGAGTGGTCATAGGGGTGGGAGAGAGGAGAGAGGATGAATACAGGGAGAGAGGAGAGAGGATAAACACAGGGAGAGAGGACAGAGGATAAACACAGAGAGAGAGGAGAGAGGATAAACACAGGGAGAGAGGAGGATAAACACAGGGAGAGATGAGAGAGGATAAATACAGGGAGAGAGGAGAGAGGATAAACACAGGGAGAAAGGAGAGAGGATAAACACAGGGAGAGATGAGAGAGGATAAACACAGGGAGAAAGGAGAGAGGATAAACACAGGGAGAGATGAGAGAGGATAAATACAGGGAGAGAGGATGAATACAGGGAGAGAGGAGAGAGGATAAATACAGGGAGAGAGGAGAAAGGATAAATACAGGGAGAGAGGAGAGAGGATAAACACAGAGAGAGAGGAGAGAGGATGAATACAGGGAGAGAGGAGAGAGGATAAACACAGGGAGAGAGGAGAGAGGATAAACACAGGGAGAGAGGATAAATACAGGGAGAGAGGAGAGAGGATAAATACAGGGAGAGAGGACAGAGGATAAACACAGGGAGAGAGGAGAGAGGATAAATACAGGGAGAGAGGAGAGAGGATAAACACAGAGAGAGAGGAGAGAGGATAAACACAGGGAGAGAGGAGAGAGGATAAACACAGGGAGAGAGGAGAGAGGATGAATACAGGGAGAGAGGAGAGAGGATAAACACAGGGAGAGAGGAGAGAGGATAAACACAGGGAGAGAGGAGAGAGGATAAACACAGAGAGAGAGGAGAGAGGATGAATACAGGGAGAGAGGAGAGAGGATAAATACAGGGAGAGAGGAGGATAAACACAGGGAGAGAGGACAGAGGATAAACACAGGGAGAGAGGATAAACACAGGGAGAGAGGAGAGAGGATGAATACAGGGAGAAGGGATAAATACAGGGAGAGAGGAGAGAGGATAAACACAGGGAGAGAGGAGAGAGGATAAACACAGGGAGAGAGGAGAGAGGATAAACACAGAGAGAGAGGAGAGAGGATAAACACAGGGAGAGAGGATAAATACAGGGAGAGAGGAGAGAGGATAAATACAGGGAGAGAGGAGAGAGGATAAACACAGGGAGAGAGGACAGAGGATAAACACAGGGAGAGAGGAGAGAGGATAAATACAGGGAGAGAGGAGGATAAACACAGGGAGAAAGGAGAGAGGATGAATACAGGGAGAAGGGATAAATACAGAGAGAGAGGAGAGAGGATAAATACAGGGAGAGAGGATAAACACAGGGAGAGAGGAGAGAGGATAAACACAGAGAGAGAGGAGAGAGGATAAACACAGGGAGAGAGGATAAATACAGGGAGAGAGGAGAGAGGATAAATACAGGGAGAGAGGAGAGAGGATAAATACAGGGAGAGAGGAGAGAGGATGAATACAGGGAGAGAGGATAAATACAGGGAGAGAGGAGAGAGGATAAATACAGGGAGAGAGGAGAGAGGATAAACACAGGGAGAGAGGATAAATACAGGGAGAGAGGAGAGAGGATAAATACAGGGAGAGAGGAGAGAGGATAAATACAGGGAGAAAGGATAAATACAGGGAGAGAGGAGAGAGGATAAATACAGGGAGAGAGGAGAGAGGATAAATACAGGGAGAGAGGAGAGAGGATAAATACAGGGAGAGAGGAGAGAGGATAAACACAGGGAGAGAGGAGAGAGGATAAACACAGGGAGAGAGGACAGAGGATAAACACAGGGAGAAAGGATAAATACAGGGAGAGAGGACAGAGGATAAACACAGGGAGAGAGGAGAGAGGATAAATACAGGGAGAGAGGAGGATAAACACAGGGAGAGAGGAGAGAGGATAAACACAGGGAGAGAGGATAAACACAGGGAGAGAGGAGAGATGATAAACACAGGGAGAGAGGATGAATACAGGGAGAGAGGAGAGAGGATAAACACAGGGAGAGAGGAGAGAGGATAAACACAGAGAGAGAGGATAAACACAGAGAGAGAGGAGAGAGGATAAACACAGAGAGAGAGGAGAGAGGATAAACACAGAGAGAGAGGAGAGAGGATAAACACAGGGAGAGAGGAGAGAGGATAAACACAGGGAGAGAGGAGAGAGGATAAACACAGAGAGAGAGGAGAGAGGATAAACACAGGGAGAGAGGATAAATACAGGGAGAGAGGAGAGAGGATAAATACAGGGAGAGAGGAGAGAGGATAAATACAGGGAGAGAGGAGAGAGGATAAACACAGAGAGAGAGGAGAGAGGATAAACACAGGGAGAGAGGATAAATACAGGGAGAGAGGAGAGAGGATGAATACAGGGAGAGAGGATAAATACAGGGAGAGAGGAGAGAGGATAAATACAGGGAGAGAGGATAAATACAGGGAGAGAGGAGAGAGGATAAATACAGGGAGAGAGGATAAATACAGGGAGAGAGGAGAGAGGATAAATACAGGGAGAGAGGAGAGAGGATAAATACAGGGAGAGAGGAGAGAGGATGAATACAGGGAGAGAGGAGAGAGGAGAGAGGATAAATACAGGGAGAGAGGAGAGAGGATAAATACAGGGAGAGAGGAGAGAGGATAAATACAGGGAGAGAGGAGAGAGGATGAATACAGGGAGAGAGGAGAGAGGAGAGAGGATAAACACAGGGAGAGAGGAGAGAGGATGAATACAGGGAGAGAGGAGAGAGGATAAATACAGGGAGAGAGGAGAGAGGATAAATACAGGGAGAGAGGAGAGAGGATAAATACAGGGAGAGAGGAGAGAGGATGAATACAGGGAGAGAGGAGAGAGGATAAATACAGGGAGAGAGGAGAGAGGATAAATACAGGGAGAGAGGATAAATACAGGGAGAGAGGATAAATACAGAGAGAAAGGATAAATACAGGGAGAGAGGAGAGAGGATAAACACAGGGAGAGAGGACAGAGGATAAACACAGGGAGAGAGGAGAGAGGATAAATACAGGGAGAGAGGAGGATAAACACAGGGAGAGAGGACAGAGGATAAACACAGGGAGAGAGGAGAGAGGATAAACACAGGGAGAGAGGATAAACACAGGGAGAGAGGAGAGATGATAAACACAGGGAGAGAGGATAAAGTGTCTGCTAAATGACTTAAATGTAATGTAATGTAATGATAAATACAGGGAGAGAGGATGAATACAGGGAGAGAGGAGCGAGGATGAATACAGGGAGAGAGGATAAATACAGGGAGAGAGGAGCGAGGATAAACACAGGGAGAGAGGAGAGAGGATAAACACAGAGAGAGAGGAGAGAGGATATTCACAGGGAGAGAGGAGAGAGGATAAATACAGGGAGAGAGGAGAGAGGATATTCACAGGGAGAGAGGAGAGAGGATAAATACAGAGAGAGAGGAGAGAGGATAAATACAGGGAGAGAGGAGAGAGGATAAATACAGAGAGAGAGGAGAGAGGATAAACACAGGGAGAGAGGAGAGAGGATAAACACAGGGAGAGAGGACAGAGGATAAACACAGAGAGAGAGGAGAGAGGATATTCACAGGGAGAGAGGAGAGAGGATAAATACAGGGAGAGAGGAGAGAGGATAAACACAATACATAGCAATACATTAAATAGCAATACATTACATAGCAATACATTACATAGCAATACATAGTAATACAATACATTACATGGCAATACAATACATAGCAATACACAGCAATACATAGCAATACATTACATAGCAATACATTACATAGCAATACATAGTAATACAATACATTACATGGCAATACAATACATAGCAATACACAGCAATACATAGCAATACATTACATAGCAATACAATACATAGCAATACAATACATAGCAATACAATACATAGCAATACATTACATAGCAATACATTACATAGCAATACATAGCAATGCAATACATAGCAATACATAGCAATACATGACATAGCAATACACAGCAATACAATACATAGCAATACAATACATAGCAATACATAGCAATACAATACATATCAATACATAGCAATACAATACATAGCAATACATTACATAGCAATACATTACATAGCAATACATTACATAGCAATACAATACATAGCAATACAGTACATAGCAATACATTACATAGCAATACATTACATAGCAATACATTACATAGCAATACATTACATAGCAATACATTACATAGCAATACAATACATAGCAATACAGTACATAGCAATACATTACATAGCAATGCATTACATAGCAATACATTACATAGCAATACATAGCAATACATTACATAGCAATACATTACATAGCAATACATAGCAATACAATACATATCAATACATAGCAATACATTACATAGCAATACAATACATAGCAATACATTACATAGCAATATATAGCAATACATTACATAGCAATACATTACATAGCAATACATAGCAATACAATACAATACATAGCAATACATTGCATAGCAATACATATCAATACATTACATAGCAATACACAGCAATACAATACATAGCAATACAATACATAGCAATACATTACATAGCAATACATTACATAGCAATACATAGCAATACATTACATAGCAATACATTACATAGCAATAAAATACATATCAATACATTACATAGCAATACATAGCAATACATAGCAATACAATACATAGCAATGCAATACATAGCAATACATAGCAATACATTACATAACAATACACAGCAATACAATACATAGCAATACAATACATAGCAATACATTACATAGCAATACATTACATAGCAATACACAGCAATACAATACATAGCAATACATTACATAGCAATACACAGCAATACAATACATAGCAATACATTACATAGCAATACACAGCAATACATTACATAGCAATACACAGCAATACAATACATAGCAATACAATACATAGCAATACAATACATAGCAATACATTACATAGCAATACAACACATAGCAATACATTACATAGCAATATAATACATAGCAATACAATACATAGCAATACATAGCAATACATAGCAATACATAGCAATACAAAGCAATACATAGCAATACATTACATAGCAATACATTACATAGCAATACATTACATAGCAATACATAGCAATGCAATACATAGCAATACATAGCAATACATATCAATACATTAAATAGCAATACACAGCAATACAATACATAGCAATACAATACATAGCAATACAATACATAGCAATACAATACATAGCAATACAATACATAGCAATACATAGCATAGCAATACATAGCAATACCTTACATAGCAATACATAGCAATACATAGCAATACATTACATAGCAATACATTACATAGCAATACATTACATAGCAATACAATACATAGCAATACATTACATAGCAATACATAGCAATACATTACATAGCAATACATTACATAGCAATACATTACATAGCAATACATTACATAGCAATACATATCAATACAATACATATCAATACATAGCAATACATTACATAGCAATACATTACATAGCAATACAATACATAGCAATACATAGCAATACAATACATAGCAATGCAATACATAGCAATACATATCAATACATTACATAGCAATACACAGCAATACAATACATAGCAATACATTACATAGCAATACATTACATAGCAATACATTACATAGCAATACATTACATAGCAATATACAGCAATACAATACATAGCAATACATTACATAGCAATACACAGCAATACAATACATAGCAATACATTACATAGCAATACAGCAGCAATACATTACATAGCAATACACAGCAATACAATACATAGCAATGCAATACATAGCAATACATTATATAGCAATACATAGCATGGCAATACATAGCAATACCTTACATAGCAATACATAGCAATACATAGCAATACATTACATAGCAATATAATACATAGCAATACAATACATAGCAATACATAGCAATACATAGCAATACATAGCAATACAAAGCAATACATAGCAATACATAGCAATACATGACATAGCAATACACAGCAATACAATACATAGCAATACAATACATAGCAATACAATACATAGCAATACAATACATAGCAATACAATACATAGCAATACATTACATAGCAATACATTACATAGCAATACATTACATAGCAATACATTACATAGCAATACATTACATAGCAATACATTACATAGCAATACATAGCAATACAATACATATCAATACATAGCAATACATTACATAGCAATACAATACATAGCAATACATTACATAGCAATACATAGCAATACATTACATAGCAATACATTACATAGCAATACATTACATAGCAATACATTACATAGCAATACATAGCAATACAATACATATCAATACATAGCAATACATTACATAGCAATACATTACATAGCAATACAATACATAGCAATACATAGCAATAATAGCAATACATAGCAATACAATACATAGCAATACATATCAATACATTACATAGCAATACACAGCAATACAATACATAGCAATACATTACATAGCAATACATTACATAGCAATACATTACATAGCAATACATTACATAGCAATACATACAGCAATACAATACATAGCAATACATTACATAGCAATACACAGCAATACAATACATAGCAATACATTACATAGCAATACACAGCAATACATTACATAGCAATACACAGCAATACAATACATAGCAATGCAATACATAGCAATACATTACATAGCAATACATAGCATGGCAATACATAGCAATAATACCTTACATAGCAATACATAGCAATACATAGCAATACATTACATAGCAATATAATACATAGCAATACATAGCAATACATAGCAATACATAGCAATACATAGCAATACATAGCAATACATAGCAATACATAGCAATACATAGCAATACATTACATAGCAATACATAGCAATACATAGCAATACATAGCAATACATAGCAATACATTACATATCAATACAATACATAGCAATACATTACCAATACAATACATAGCAATACAATACATAGCAATACATTACATAGCAATACAATACATAGCAATACAATACATGGCAATACATTGCATACAATATAATACATAGCAATACAATACATAGCAATACAATACATAGCAATACATAGCAATACAATACATAGCAATACAATACATAGCAATACATAGCAATATAATACATAGCAATACATAGCAATACATACATATAATACATAGCAATACAATACATAGCAATACAATACATAGCAATACAATACATAGCAATACATTACATAGCAATACATTACATAGCAATACATTACATAGCAATACATAGCAATACAATACATAGCAATACAATACATTACATAGCATAAAACATTACATAGCAATACATAGCAATACATTACATAGCAATACATTACATAGCAATGAATTACATAGCAATACAATACATAGCAATACATTACATAGCAATACATTACATAGCAATACATTACATCAATACAATACATAGCAATACAATACATAGCAATACAATACATTACATAGCAATACAATACATAGCAATAAATCACATAGCAATACATTACATAGCAATACAATATCATAGCAATATAATACATAGCAATAATTACATAGCAATACAATACATAGCAATACAATACATAGCAATACTTTACATAGCAATACATTACATAGCAATACATTACATAGCAATACAATACATAGCAATACAATACATTACATAGCAATACAATACATAGCAATACATTACATAGCAATACATAACAATACAATACATAGCAATACAATACATAACAATACATTATATAGCAATACATAGCAATACAATACATAGCAATACAATACATAGCAATACAATACATTACATAGCAATACATTACATAGCAATACACAGCAATACAATACATAGCAATATAATACATTACATAGCAATACAATACATAGCAATACAATACATAGCAATACAATACATAGCAATACAATACATAGCAATACTTTACATAGCAATACATTACATAGCAATACAATACATAGCAATACAATACATAGCAATACAATACATTACATAGCAATACAATACATAGCAATACATTACATAGCAATACATATAGCAATACAATGCATAGCAATATCAATACATAACAATACATTATATAGCAATACATAGCAATACAATACATAGCAATACAATACATAGCAATATAGCAATACATTACATAGCAATACATTACATAGCAATACAATACAGCAATACAATACATAGCAATATAATACATTACATAGCAATACAATACATAGCAATACAATACATAGCAATACAATACATAGCAATACAATACATAGCAATACAATACATAGCAATACATAGCAATACAATACATAGCAATACATTACATAGCAATACATTACATAGCAATACAATACATAGCAATACAATACATAGCAATACATAACAATACAATACATAGCAATACAATACATAGCAATACATTACATAGCAATACATACAAGCAACAATACATAGCAATACAATACATAGCAATACAATACATTACATAGCAATACATTACATAGCAATACATACATACAATAGCAATACATAGCAATATAATACAATACATAGCAATACAATACATAGCAATACAATACATAGCAATACAATACATAGCAATACAATACATAGCAATACAATACATAGCAATACATAATAGCAATACATTACATAGCAATACATTACATAGCAATAGCAATACAATACATAGCAATATACAATACATAGCAATACATAGCAATACATAGCAATACAATACATAGCAATACAATACATAGCAATACAATGCATAGCAATACATTGCAATACAATACATAGCAATACATAGCAATACATTACAAAACAATACATTATATAGCAATACATAGCAATACCTTACATAACAATACATTATATAGCAATACAATACATAGCAATACATAGCAATACATAGCAATACAATACATAGCAATACAATACATAGCAATACAATATATAGCAATACAATACATAGCAATACAATACATAGCAATACATAGCAATACATTGCATAACAATACATTATATAGCAATACATAGCAATACAATACATAGCAATACAATAGCAATACATTGCATATCAATACATTACATTTACATGACATAGCAATACATTGCATAGCAATACAATACATAGCAATACACAGCAATACATAGCAATACATTACATAGCAATACATTACATATCAATACAATACATAGCAATACATTACCTATCAATACATAGCAAAACAATACATAGCAATACATTGCATAGCAATACAATACATAACAATACAATACATAACAATACATTGCATCGCAATATAATACATCGCAACATAATACATAGCAATACAATACATAGCAATACAATACATAGCAATACATAGCAATATAATACATAGCAATACAATACATAGCAATACATAGCAATATAATACATAGCAATACATAGCAATACATAGCAATATAATACATAGCAATACAATACATAGCAATATAATACATAGCAATACAATACATAGCAATACATTACATAGCAATACATTACATAGCAATACATTACATAGCAATACATAGCAATACAATACATAGCAATACAATACATTACATAGCAAAACATTACATAGCAATACATAGCAATACATTACATAGCAATACATTACATAGCAATGAATTACATAGCAATACAATACATAGCAATACATTACATAGCAATACATTACATAGCAATACATTACATAGCAATACATAGCAATACAATACATAGCAATACAATACATTACATAGCAATACAATACATAGCAATAAATCACATAGCAATACATTACATAGCAATACAATATCTAGCAATATAATACATAGCAATGAATTACATAGCAATACAATACCTAGCAATACAATACATAGCAATACTTTACATAGCAATACATTACATAGCAATACATTACATAGCAATACAATACATAGCAATACAATACATTACATAGCAATACAATACATAGCAATACATTACATAGCAATACATAACAATACAATACATAGCAATACAATACATAACAATACATTATATAGCAATACATAGCAATACAATACATAGCAATACAATACATATACAATACAATACATAGCAATACATTACATAGCAATACACAGCAATACAATACATAGCAAGCAATACATTACATAGCAATACATTACATAGCAATACATTACATAGCAATACAATACATAGCAATACAATACATAGCAATACAATACATAGCAATACAATACATAGCAATACATATAGCAATACATAGCAATACATAACATACAATACATAGCAATACAATACATAGCAATACATTACATAGCAATACATAGCAATACAATACATAGCAATACAATACATAGCAATACAATACATTACATAGCAATACATAGCAATACAATACATAGCAATACAATACATAGCAATACAATACATAGCAATACAATACATAGCAATACATACAATACAATACATAGCAATACATTACATAGCAATACAATACATAGCAATACAATACATAGCAATACAATACATAGCAATACAATACATAGCAATACATAGCAATACAATACATAGCAATACAATACATAGCAATACATTACATAGCAATACATAGCAATACAATACAATACATAGCAATACAATACAATACAATACATAGCAATACATTACATAGCAATACATTACATAGCAATACATTACATAGCAATACATACATAGCAATACAATACATAGCAATACAATAGCAATACATTACAATACAATACATAGCAATACATAGCAATACATTACAAAACAATACATTATATAGCAATACATAGCAATACAATACATAACAATACATTATATAGCAATACAATACATAGCAATACATAGCAATACATAGCAATACAATACATAGCAATACAATACATAGCAATACAATATATAGCAATACAATACATAGCAATACAATACATAGCAATACATAGCAATACATTGCATAACAATACATTATATAGCAATACATAGCAATACAATACATAGCAATACATAGCAATACATTGCATATCAATACATTACATTTACATGACATAGCAATACATTGCATAGCAATACAATACATAGCAATACACAGCAATACATAGCAATACATTACATAGCAATACATTACATATCAATACAATACATAGCAATACATTACCTATCAATACATAGCAAAACAATACATAGCAATACATTGCATAGCAATACAATACATAACAATACAATACATAACAATACATTGCATCGCAATATAATACATCGCAACATAATACATAGCAATACAATACATAGCAATACAATACATAGCAATACATAGCAATATAATACATAGCAATACAATACATAGCAATACATAGCAATATAATACATAGCAATACATAGCAATACATAGCAATATAATACATAGCAATACAATACATAGCAATATAATACATAGCAATACAATACATAGCAATACAATACATAGCAATACAATACATAGCAATACATAGCAATATAATAAATAGCAATACGATACATAGCAATACATTACATAGACATTACATATCAATACATTACATATCAATACATAGCCATACATAGCAATACATATCAATACATTACATAGCAATACATTGCATATCAATACATTACATATCAATACATAGCAATACATTACATAGCAATACATAACAATACAATACAATACAATACATAGCAATACATTACATAGCAATACAATACGTAGCAATACATTACATAGCAATACATAACAATACAACACAATACAATACATAGCAATACATTACATAGCAATACAATACATAGCAATACAATACATAGCAATACAACACATAGCAATACATAGCAATACATTACATAACAATACATTATATAGCAATACATAGCAATACAATACAATACATAGCAATACATTACATAGCAATACAATACGTAGTAATACATTACATAGCAATACATAACAATACAATACAATACATAGCAATACATTACATAGCAATACAATACATAGCAATACAATACATAGCAATACAATACATATCAATACATTACATAGCAATACAATACATATCAATACATTACATATCAATACATAGCAATACATAGCAAAACATTACATAGCAATACATTGCATATCAATACATTACATATCAATACATTACATATCAATACATAGCAATACAATACAATACAATACATAGCAATACATTACATAGCAATATATTACATATCAATACAATACATTACATATCAATACAATACATAACAATACAATACATAGCAATACAAAACATAGCAATATAATAAATAGCAATACGATACATAGCAATACATTACATAGACATTACATATCAATACATTACATATCAATACATTGCATATCAATACATTACATAGCAATACATTACATAGCAATAAAATACATAGCAATACATTGCATAGCAATACAATACATAGCAATACATTACATAGCAATAAAATACATAGCAATACATTGCATAGCAATACAATACATAGCAATACATTACATAGCAATAAAATACATAGCAATACATTGCATAGCAATACAATACATTACATAGCAATACAATACATAGCAATACAATACATAGCAATACATACATAGCAATACATTACATAGCAATACAATACATAGCAATACATTACATAGCAATACATTACATAGCAATACATTACATAGCAATACATTACATAGCAATACATTACATAACAATACAATACATAGCAATAAATTACAAAGCAATACACAGCAATACATTACATAGCAATACAATACATATCAATACAGTACATGGCAATGCATTACATATCAATACATTGCATAGCAATACATTACCTAGCATTACATAGCAATACAATACAATACATAGCAATATAATACATAGCAATACAATACATAGCAATACATTACATAGCAATATAATACATCGCAATATAATACATAGCAATACAATACATAGCAATACAATACATAGCAATACATTACATAGCAATACACTACATAGCAATACACTACATAGCAATACACTACATAGCAATACACTACATAGCAATACAATACATAGCAATACATTACATAGCAACACAATACATAGCAATACAATACATAGCAATACAATACATAGCAATACATTACATTGCAATACATAGCAATACAATACATAGCAATACATAGCAATACATTACATATCAATACAATACATAGCAATACATTACATAGCAATACACAGCAATACAATACATAGCAATACACAGCAATACATAGCAATACATTGCATAGCAATACATTGCATAGCAATACATTGCATAGCAATACATAGCAATACATTACATAGCAATACACTATATAGCAATACAATACATAGCAATACATTACATAGCAATACACTATATAGCAATACAATACATTACATATCAATACATAGCAATACAATACAATACAATACATAGCAATACATTACATAGCAATATATTACATATCAATACAATACATTACATATCAATACAATACATAACAATACAATACATAGCAATACAATACATAGCAATACATAGCAATACATTGCATAACAATACATTATATAGCAATACATAGCAATACATAGCAATACATTACATAGCAATACATTACATAGCAATACATAGCAATGCAATACATAGCAATACATAGCAATGCAATACATAGCAATACATAGCAATACATGACATAGCAATACACAGCAATACAATACATAGCAATACAATACATAGCAATACAATACATAGCAATACATTACATAGCAATACATTACATAGCAATACCTTACATAGCAATACAATACATAGCAATACAGTACATAGCAATACATTACATAGCAATACATTACATAGCAATACATTACATAGCAATACATAGCAATACATTACATAGCAATACATTACATAGCAATACATAGCAATACAATACATATCAATACATAGCAATACATTACATAGCAATACAATACATAGCAATACATTACATAGCAATACATAGCAATACATAGCAATACAATACATAGCAATACAATACATAGCAATACATTACATAGCAATACATTACATAGCAATACATTACATAGCAATACAATACATAGCAATACAATACATAGCAATACCTTACATAGCAATACCTTACATAGCAATACAATACAAAGCAATACAATACATAGCAATACATAGCAATACATTACATAGCAATACAATACATAGCAATACATTACATAGCAATACATTACATAGCAATACAATACATTACATAGCAATACAATACATAGCAATACAATACATAGCAATACAATACATAGCAATACAATACATAGCAATACAATACATAGCAATACAATACATAGCAATACAATACATTACATAGCAATACATTACATAGCAATACATTACATAGCAATACATAGCAATTACATAGCAATACATTACATAGCAATACAATACATGGCAATACATAGCAATACATTACATAGCAATTCAATACATAGCAATACATAGCAATATAATATATAGCAATATAATATATAGCAATACATTACATAGCAATATATAGCAATACATTACATATCAATACATTACATATCAATACAATACATAGCAATACATAGCAATACATTAAAAAGCAAAACATTACATAGCAATACATAGCAATACATTACATAGCAATACATTACATAGCAATGAATTACATAGCAATACAATACATAGCAATACATTACATAGCAATACATTACATAGCAATACATTACATAGCAATACATAGCAATACAATACATAGCAATACAATACATTACATAGCAATACAATACATAGCAATAAATCACATAGCAATACATTACATAGCAATACAATATCTAGCAATATAATACATAGCAATGAATTACATAGCAATACAATACCTAGCAATACAATACATAGCAATACTTTACATAGCAATACATTACATAGCAATACATTACATAGCAATACAATACATAGCAATACAATACATTACATAGCAATACAATACATAGCAATACATTACATAGCAATACATAACAATACAATACATAGCAATACAATACATAACAATACATTATATAGCAATACATAGCAATACAATACATAGCAATACAATACATAGCAATACAATACATTACATAGCAATACATTACATAGCAATACACAGCAATACAATACATAGCAATATAATACATTACATAGCAATACAATACATAGCAATACAATACATAGCAATACAATACATAGCAATACAATACATAGCAATACAATACATAGCAATACATAGCAATACAATACATAGCAATACATTACATAGCAATACATTACATAGCAATACAATACATAGCAATACAATACATAGCAATACATAGCAATACATTACATAACAATACATTATATAGCAATACATAGCAATACAATACAATACATAGCAATACATTACATAGCAATACATTACATAGCAATACAATACATAGCAATAAATTGCATAGCAATACATTGCAATACAATACATAGCAATACATAGCAATACATTACAAAACAATACATTATATAGCAATACATAGCAATACCTTACATAACAATACATTATATAGCAATACAATACATAGCAATACATAGCAATACATAGCAATACAATACATAGCAATACAATACATAGCAATACATACAATATAGCAATACAATACATAGCAATACAATACATAGCAATACATAGCAATACATTGCATAACAATACATTATATAGCAATACATAGCAATACAATACATAGCAATACATAGCAATACATTGCATATCAATACATTACATTTACATGACATAGCAATACATTGCATAGCAATACAATACATAGCAATACACAGCAATACATAGCAATACATTACATAGCAATACATTACATATCAATACAATACATAGCAATACATTACCTATCAATACATAGCAAAACAATACATAGCAATACATTGCATAGCAATACAATACATAACAATACAATACATAACAATACATTGCATCGCAATATAATACATCGCAACATAATACATAGCAATACAATACATAGCAATACAATACATAGCAATACATAGCAATATAATACATAGCAATACAATACATAGCAATACATAGCAATATAATACATAGCAATACATAGCAATACATAGCAATATAATACATAGCAATACAATACATAGCAATATAATACATAGCAATACAATACATAGCAATACAATACATAGCAATACATTACGTAGCAATATACATTACATCGCAATAAAATACATAGCAATACAATGCATAGCAATACATAGCAATATAATAAATAGCAATACGATACATAGCAATACATTACATAGACATTACATATCAATACATTACATATCAATACATAGCAATACATATCAATACATACATAGCAATACATACATAGCAATACATTACATAGCAATACAATACATAGCAATACATTACATAGCAATATATTACATATCAATACAATACATTACATATCAATACAATACATAGCAATACAATACATAGCAATACATTGCATCGCAATATAATACATCATAGCAATATATAATACATAGCAATACAATACATAGCAATACAATACATAGCAATACATAGCAATATAATACATAGCAATACAATACATAGCAATACATAGCAATACATAGCAATATAATACATAGCAATACAATACATAGCAATATAATACATAGCAATACAATACATAGCAATACAATACATAGCAATACAATACATAGCAATACATAGCAATATAATAAATAGCAATACGATACATAGCAATACATTACATAGACATTACATATCAATACATTACATATCAATACATAGCAATACATAGCAATACATATCAATACATTACATAGCAATACATTGCATATCAATACATTACATATCAATACATAGCAATACATTACATAGCAATTCATAACAATACAATACAATACAATACATAGCAATACATTACATAGCAATACAATACGTAGCAATACATTACATAGCAATACATAACAATACAATACAATACATAGCAATACATTACATAGCAATACAATACATAGCAATACAATACATAGCAATACAATACATAGCAATACATAGCAATACATTACATAACAATACATTATATAGCAATACATAGCAATACAATACAATACATAGCAATACATTACATAGCAATACAATACGTAGTAATACATTACATAGCAATACATAACAATACAATACAATACAATACATAGCAATACATTACATAGCAATACAATACATAGCAATACAATACATAGCAATACAATACATATCAATACATTACATAGCAATACAATACATAGCAATACATTACATATCAATACATTACATATCAATACATAGCAATACATAGCAAAACATTACATAGCAATACATTGCATATCAATACATTACATATCAATACATTACATATCAATACATAGCAATACAATACAATACAATACATAGCAATACATTACAAAACAATACATTATATAGCAATACATAGCAATACATTACATAGCAATACATTACATAGCAATACAATACATAGCAATACAATACATAGCAATACATAGCAATACATTACATAGCAATACATTACATAGCAATACAATACATAGCAATAAATTGCATAGCAATACATTGCAATACAATACATAGCAATACATAGCAATACATTACAAAACAATACATTATATAGCAATACATAGCAATACCTTACATAACAATACATTATATAGCAATACAATACATAGCAATACATAGCAATACATAGCAATACAATACATAGCAATACAATATATAGCAATACAATACATAGCAATACAATACATAGCAATACATAGCAATACATTGCATAACAATACATTATATAGCAATACATAGCAATACAATACATAGCAATACATAGCAATACATTGCATATCAATACATTACATTTACATGACATAGCAATACATTGCATAGCAATACAATACATAGCAATACACAGCAATACATAGCAATACATTACATAGCAATACATTACATATCAATACAATACATAGCAATACATTACATAGCAATACATAGCAATACAATACATAGCAATACATTACATAGCAATACATAACAATACAATACAATAATACAATACATACATAGCAATACAATACATAGCAATACAATACATAGCAATACAATACATAGCAATACATAGCAATACATTACATAACAATACATTATATAGCAATACATAGCAATACAATACATAGCAATACATTACATAGCAATACAATACGTAGTAATACATTACATAGCAATACATAGCAAACAATACAATACAATACAATACATAGCAATACATTACATAGCAATACAATACATAGCAATACAATACATAGCAATACAATACATATCAATACATTACATAGCAATACAATACATAGCAATACATTACATATCAATACATTACAATATCAATACATAGCAATACATAGCAAAACATTACATAGCAATACATTGCATATCAATACATTACATATCAATACATTACATATCAATACATAGCAATACAATACAATACAATACATAGCAATACATTACAAAACAATACATTATATAGCAATACATAGCAATACATTACATAGCAATACATTACAATAGCAATACATACAATAGCAATACATACAATACATAGCAATACATTACATAGCAATACATACATAGCAATACAATACATAGCAATAAATTGCATAGCAATACATTGCAATACAATACATAGCAATACATAGCAATACATTACAAAACAATACATTATATAGCAATACATAGCAATACCTTACATAACAATACATTATATAGCAATACAATACATAGCAATACATAGCAATACATAGCAATACAATACATAGCAATACAATACATAGCAATACAATATATAGCAATACAATACATAGCAATACAATACATAGCAATACATAGCAATACATTGCATAACAATACATTATATAGCAATACATAGCAATACAATACATAGCAATACATAGCAATACATTGCATATCAATACATTACATTTACATGACATAGCAATACATTGCATAGCAATACAATACATAGCAATACACAGCAATACATAGCAATACATTACATAGCAATACATTACATATCAATACAATACATAGCAATACATTACCTATCAATACATAGCAAAACAATACATAGCAATACATTGCATAGCAATACAATACATAACAATACAATACATAACAATACATTGCATCGCAATATAATAATATAATACATAGCAATACAATACATAGCAATACAATACATAGCAATACATAGCAATATAATACATAGCAATACAATACATAGCAATACATAGCAATATAATACATAGCAATACATAGCAATACATAGCAATATAATACATAGCAATACAATACATAGCAATATAATACATAGCAATACAATACATAGCAATACATTACATAGCAATACATTACATAGCAATACATTACATAGCAATACATATCAATACAATACATAGCAATACAATACATTACATAGCAAAACATTACATAGCAATACATAGCAATACATTACATAGCAATACATTACATAGCAATGAATTACATAGCAATACAATACATAGCAATACATTACATAGCAATACATTACATAGCAATACATTACATAGCAATACATAGCAATACAATACATAGCAATACAATACATTACATAGCAATACAATACATAGCAATAAATCACATAGCAATACATTACATAGCAATACAATATCTAGCAATATAATACATAGCAATGAATTACATAGCAATACAATACCTAGCAATACAATACATAGCAATACTTTACATAGCAATACATTACATAGCAATACATTACATAGCAATACAATACATAGCAATACAATACATTACATAGCAATACAATACATAGCAATACATTACATAGCAATACATAACAATACAATACATAGCAATACAATACATAACAATACATTATATAGCAATACATAGCAATACAATACATAGCAATACAATACATAGCAATACAATACATTACATAGCAATACATTACATAGCAATACACAGCAATACAATACATAGCAATATAATACATTACATAGCAATACAATACATAGCAATACAATACATAGCAATACAATACATAGCAATACAATACATAGCAATACTTTACATAGCAATACATTACATAGCAATACATTACATAGCAATACAATACATAGCAATACAATACATTACATAGCAATACAATACATAGCAATACATTACATAGCAATACATAACAATACAATGCATAGCAATACAATACATAACAATACATTATATAGCAATACATAGCAATACAATACATAGCAATACAATACATAGCAATACAATACATTACATAGCAATACATTACATAGCAATACACAGCAATACAATACATAGCAATATAATACATTACATAGCAATACAATACATAGCAATACAATACATAGCAATACAATACATAGCAATACAATACATAGCAATACAATACATAGCAATACATAGCAATACAATACATAGCAATACATTACATAGCAATACATTACATAGCAATACAATACATAGCAATACATTACATAGCAATACATAACAATACAATACATAGCAATACAATACATAACAATACATTATATAGCAATACATAGCAATACAATACATAGCAATACAATACATAGCAATACAATACATTACATAGCAATACATTACATAGCAATACACAGCAATACAATACATAGCAATATAATACATTACATAGCAATACAATACATAGCAATACAATACATAGCAATACAATACATAGCAATACAATACATAGCATAATACAATACATAGCAATACATAGCAATACAATACATAGCAATACATTACATAGCAATACATTACATAGCAATACAATACATAGCAATACAATACATAGCAATACAATACATAGCAATACAATACATAGCAATACAATACATAGCAATACAATACATAGCAATACAATACATAGCAATACAATACATAGCAATAATACATAGCAATACAATTGCAATAACAATACATTATATAGCAATACATAGCAATACAATACATAGCAATACATAGCAATACATTGCATATCAATACATTACATTTACATGACATAGCAATACATTGCATAGCAATACAATACATAGCAATACACAGCAATACATAGCAATACATTACATAGCAATACATTACATATCAATACAATACATAGCAATACATTAATATCAATACATAGCAAAACAATACATAGCAATACATTGCATAGCAATACAATACATAACAATACAATACATAACAATACATTGCATCGCAATATAATACATCGCAACATAATACATAGCAATACAATACATAGCAATACAATACATAGCAATACATTACATAGCAATACATAACAATACAATACAATACATAGCAATACATTACATAGCAATACAATACATAGCAATACAATACATAGCAATACAATACATAGCAATACATAGCAATACATTACATAACAATACATTATATAGCAATACATAGCAATACAATACAATACATAGCAATACATTACATAGCAATACAATACATAGCAATACATTACATAGCAATACATAACAATACAATACAATACATAGCAATACAATACATAGCAATACAATACATAGCAATACAATACATAGCAATACAATACATATCAATACATTACATAGCAATACAATACATAGCAATACATTACATATCAATACATTACATATCAATACATAGCAATACATAGCAAAACATTACATAGCAATACATTGCATATCAATACATTACATATCAATACATTACATATCAATACATAGCAATACAATACAATACAATACATAGCAATACATTACAAAACAATACATTATATAGCAATACATAGCAATACATTACATAGCAATACATTACATAGCAATACAATACATAGCAATACAATACATAGCAATACATAGCAATACATTACATAGCAATACATTACATAGCAATACAATACATAGCAATAAATTGCATAGCAATACATTGCAATACAATACATAGCAATACATAGCAATACATTACAAAACAATACATTATATAGCAATACATAGCAATACCTTACATAACAATACATTATATAGCAATACAATACATAGCAATACATAGCAATACATAGCAATACAATACATAGCAATACAATACATAGCAATACAATATATAGCAATACAATACATAGCAATACAATACATAGCAATACATAGCAATACATTGCATAACAATACATTATATAGCAATACATAGCAATACAATACATAGCAATACATAGCAATACATTGCATATCAATACATTACATTTACATGACATAGCAATACATTGCATAGCAATACAATACATAGCAATACACAGCAATACATAGCAATACATTACATAGCAATACATTACATATCAATACAATACATAGCAATACATTACCTATCAATACATAGCAAAACAATACATAGCAATACATTGCATAGCAATACAATACATAACAATACAATACATAACAATACATTGCATCGCAATATAATACATAGCAATACAATACATAGCAATACAATACATAGCAATACATAGCAATATAATACATAGCAATACAATACATAGCAATACATAGCAATATAATACATAGCAATACATAGCAATACATAGCAATATAATACATAGCAATACAATACATAGCAATATAATACATAGCAATACAATACATAGCAATACATTACATAGCAATACATTACATAGCAATACATTACATAGCAATACATATCAATACAATACATAGCAATACAATACATTACATAGCAAAACATTACATAGCAATACATAGCAATACATTACATAGCAATACATTACATAGCAATGAATTACATAGCAATACAATACATAGCAATACATTACATAGCAATACATTACATAGCAATACATTACATAGCAATACATAGCAATACAATACATAGCAATACAATACATTACATAGCAATACAATACATAGCAATAAATCACATAGCAATACATTACATAGCAATACAATATCTAGCAATATAATACATAGCAATGAATTACATAGCAATACAATACCTAGCAATACAATACATAGCAATACTTTACATAGCAATACATTACATAGCAATACATTACATAGCAATACAATACATAGCAATACAATACATTACATAGCAATACAATACATAGCAATACATTACATAGCAATACATAACAATACAATACATAGCAATACAATACATAACAATACATTATATAGCAATACATAGCAATACAATACATAGCAATACAATACATAGCAATACAATACATTACATAGCAATACATTACATAGCAATACACAGCAATACAATACATAGCAATATAATACATTACATAGCAATACAATACATAGCAATACAATACATAGCAATACAATACATAGCAATACAATACATAGCAATACTTTACATAGCAATACATTACATAGCAATACATTACATAGCAATACAATACATAGCAATACAATACATTACATAGCAATACAATACATAGCAATACATTACATAGCAATACATAACAATACAATGCATAGCAATACAATACATAACAATACATTATATAGCAATACATAGCAATACAATACATAGCAATACAATACATAGCAATACAATACATTACATAGCAATACATTACATAGCAATACACAGCAATACAATACATAGCAATATAATACATTACATAGCAATACAATACATAGCAATACAATACATAGCAATACAATACATAGCAATACAATACATAGCAATACAATACATAGCAATACATAGCAATACAATACATAGCAATACATTACATAGCAATACATTACATAGCAATACAATACATAGCAATACATTACATAGCAATACATATACAATACAATACATAGCAATACAATACATAACAATACATTACATAGCAATACATAGCAATACAATACATAGCAATACAATACATAGCAATACAATACATTACATAGCATATACATTACATAGCAATACACAGCAATACAATACATAGCAATATAATACATTACATAGCAATACAATACATAGCAATACAATACATAGCAATACAATACATAGCAATACAATACATAGCAATACAATACATAGCAATACATAGCAATACAATACATAGCAATACATTACATAGCAATACATTACATAGCAATACAATACATAGCAATACAATACATAGCAATACATAGCAATACATATCAATACATTACATAGCAATACATTGCATATCAATACATTACATATCAATACATAGCAATACATTACATAGCAATACATAACAATACAATACAATACAATACATAGCAATACATTACATAGCAATACAATACGTAGCAATACATTACATAGCAATACATAACAATACAACACAATACAATACATAGCAATACATTACATAGCAATACAATACATAGCAATACAATACATAGCAATACAACACATAGCAATACATAGCAATACATTACATAACAATACATTATATAGCAATACATAGCAATACAATACAATACATAGCAATACATTACATAGCAATACAATACGTAGTAATACATTACATAGCAATACATAACAATACAATACAATACATAGCAATACATTACATAGCAATACAATACATAGCAATACAATACATAGCAATACAATACATATCAATACATTACATAGCAATACAATACATATCAATACATTACATATCAATACATAGCAATACATAGCAAAACATTACATAGCAATACATTGCATATCAATACATTACATATCAATACATTACATATCAATACATAGCAATACAATACAATACAATACATAGCAATACATTACATAGCAATATATTACATATCAATACAATACATTACATATCAATACAATACATAACAATACAATACATAGCAATACAAAACATAGCAATATAATAAATAGCAATACGATACATAGCAATACATTACATAGACATTACATATCAATACATTACATATCAATACATTGCATATCAATACATTACATAGCAATACATTACATAGCAATAAAATACATAGCAATACATTGCATAGCAATACAATACATAGCAATACATTACATAGCAATAAAATACATAGCAATACATTGCATAGCAATACAATACATAGCAATACATTACATAGCAATAAAATGCATAGCAATACATTGCATAGCAATACAATACATAGCAATACAATACATAGCAATACAATACATAGCAATACAACACATAGCTATACAATACATAGCAATACTTTACATAGAAATACATTACATAGCAATAAAATACATATCAATACATGACATAGCAATACATTACATAGCAATACAATACATAGCAATACATTACATAGCAATACATTACATAGCAATACATTACATAACAATACAATACATAGCAATACATTACAAAGCAATACACAGCAATACATTACATAGCAATACAATACATATCAATACAGTACATGGCAATGCATTACATATCAATACATTGCATAGCAATACATTACATAGCATTACATAGCAATACAATACAATACATAGCAATATAATACATAGCAATACAATACATAGCAATACATTACATAGCAATATAATACATCGCAATATAATACATAGCAATACAATACATAGCAATACAATACATAGCAATACATTACATAGCAATACACTACATAGCAATACACTACATAGCAATACACTACATAGCAATACACTACATAGCAATACAATACATAGCAATACATTACATAGCAACACAATACATAGCAATACAATACATAGCAATACAATACATAGCAATACATTACATTGCAATACATAGCAATACAATACATAGCAATACATAGCAATACATTACATATCAATACAATACATAGCAATACATTACATAGCAATACACATAGCAATACAATACATAGCAATACACAGCAATACATAGCAATACATTGCATAGCAATACATTGCATAGCAATACATTGCATAGCAATACATAGCAATACATTACATAGCAATACACTATATAGCAATACAATACATAGCAATACATTACATAGCAATACACTACATAGCAATACAATACATAGCAATACATTACATAGCAATATAATACATAGCAATACATTACATAGCAATACACTACATAGCAATACATTGCATTGCAATACATAGCAATACAATGCATAGCAATACATTACAATACAATACAATACAATACATAGCAATACATTACATAGCAATACAATACATAGCAATACATTACATAGCAATACATAACAATACAATACAATACAATACAATACAATACATAGCAATACATTACATAGCAATACAATACATAGCAATACATTACATAGCAATACAATACATAGCAATACAATACATAGCAATACAATACATAGCAATACATTACATAGCAATACAATACATAGCAATACATTACATAGCAATACATAACAATACAATACAATACAATACAATACATAGCAATACATTACATAGCAATACAATACATAGCAATACATTACATAGCAATACAATACATAGCAATACAATACATAGCAATACATTACATTCCATTACATAGCAATACAATACATAGCAATACATTACATAGCAATACAATACATAGCAATACATAGCAATACATTACATAGCAATACATTACATAGCAATACATTACATAGCAATACATTACATAGCAATATAATACATAGCAATACAATACATAGTAATACATAGCAATATAATAAATAGCAATACGATACATAGCAATTAATTACATAGACAATACATAGCAATACATAGCAATACATTACATAGCAATACATTGCCTATCAATACATTACATAGCAATACAATACATAGCAATACATTACATAGCAATACAATACAATACAATACATAGCAATACATTACATAGCAATATATTACATATCAATACAATACATTACATATCAATACAATACATAGCAATACAATACATAGCAATACAAAACATAGCAATATAATGAATAGCAATACCATACATAGACATTACATATTAATACATTACATATCAATACATTACATAGCAATACAATACATAGCAACACAATACATAGCAATACATTACATAGCAATACAATACATAGCAATACATTACATATCAATACAATACATAGCAATACAATACATAGCAATACACAGCAATACAATACGTAGCAATACATTACATAGCAATAAAATACATAGCAATACAATACATAGCAATACAATACATCACATAGCAATACATTACATTACATAGCAATACATTACACAGCAATACAATACATAGCAATACAATACATAGCAATACATTACATTACATAGCAATACAATACATAGCAATACATTACAATACATAGCAATACATTACATAGCAATACAATACATAGCAATACAATACAATACATAGCAATACATTACATAGCAATACATTACATAGCAATACATTACATAGCAATACAATACATAGCAATACATTACATAGCAATACATTACATATCAATACATTACATAGCAATACATAGCAATACATAGCAATATCATAAATAGCAAAACATTACATAGCAATACATTGCATATCAATACATTACATAGCAATACAATAGATGGCAATGCATTACATAGCAATACAATACAATACATAGCAATACATTACATATCAATACAATACATTACATATCAATACAATACATAGCAATACATTACATAGCAATACAATACATTGCATAGCAATACAATACATTGCATAGCAATACAACACATAGCAATACACAGCAATAAAATACATAGCAATACTTTACATAGCAATACAATACATAGCAATACAACACACAGCAATACATTACATAGCAATACAATACATATTAATACATAGCAATACATAGCAAAACATTACATAGCAATACATTGCATATCAATACATTACATATCAATACATTACATAGCAATACAATACATGGCAATGCATTACATAGCAATACATAGCAATACATTACATATCAACACATAGCAATACATGACATAGCAATACAATACATATCAATACATTACATAGCAATACAATACATGGCAATACATTACATAGCAATACATAGTAATACATTACATAGCAATAAAATACATAGCAATACATTGCATAGCCATACAATACATGGCAATACATTACATAGCAATAAAATACATAGCAATACATTGCATAGCAATACAATACATAGCAATACATTACATAGCAATACAACACATATCAATACATGACATAGCAATACATTACATAGCAATACAATACATAGCAATACATTACATAGCAATACATTACATAGCAATACATTACATAACAATACATAGCAATACAATACATAGCAATACATTACAAAGCAATACACAGCAATACATTACATAGCAATACAATACATAGCAATACATATCAATACAGTACATGGCAATGCATTACATATCAATACATTGCATAGCAATACATTACCTAGCATTACATAGCAATACAATACATAGCAATATAATACATAGCAATACAATACATAGCAATACATTACATCACAATACAATACATAGCAATATAATCCATAGCAATACAATACATAGCAATATAATCCATAGCAATACAATACATAGCAATACAATACATTACATAGCAATATAATACATCGCAATATAATACATAGCAATACAATACATAGCAATACAATACATAGCAATACATTACATAGCAATACACTACATAGCAATACACTACATAGCAATACAATACATAGCAATACATAGCAATACAATACATAGCAATACAATACATAGCAATACATTACATTGCAATACATTACATATCAACACATAGCAATACAATACATAGCAATACAGTACATGGCAATGCATTACATATCAGCACATAGCAATACATTACATATCAACACATAGCAATACATTACATATCAATACAATACATAGCAATACAATACATAGCAATACAATACATAGCAATACAATACATAGCAATAAAATACATATCAATACATGACATAGCAATACATTACATAGCAATACAATACATAGCAATACATTACATAGCAATACATTACATAGCAATACATTACATAACAATACATAGCAATACAATATATAGCAATACATTACAAAGCAATACATTACATAGCAATACAATACAATACATAGCAATACAATACATAGCAATACATTACATAGCAATACATTACCTAGCATTACATAGCAATACATTACATAGCAATACAATACAATACGTAGCAATACAATACATAGCAATACATTACATCGCAATACAATACATAGCAATATAATACATAGCAATACAATACATAGCAATACAATACATAGCAATACAATACATAGCAATACAATACATAGCAATATAATACATACAATACAATACATAGCAATACAATACATAGCAATACATTACATAGCAATACAATACATAGCAATACAATACATAGCAATACAATACATAGCAATACAATACATAGCAATACATTACATAGCAATACAATACATAGCAATATAATACATAGCAATATAATACATAGCAATATAATACATAGCAATACAATACATAGCAATAAAATACATAGCAATAAAATACATAGCAATACATTACATAGCAATACATAGCAATACAATACATAGCAATACAATACATAGCAATACATTACATTGCAATACATAGCAATACAATACATAGCAATACATAGCAATACATTACATAGCAATACATTACATAGCAATACATAGCAATACAATACATAGCAATACACAGCAACACATTACATAGCAATACAATACATAGCAATACACTACATAGCAATACACTACATAGCAATACAATACATAGCAATACATTACATAGCAATACAATACATAGCAATACAATACATAGCAATACATTACATAGCAATACACTACATAGCAATACAATACAATACATAGCAGTACATTGCATTGCAATACATAGCAATACAATACATAGCAATACATAGCAATACATAGCAATACATTACATAGCAATACATTACATATCAATACAATACATAGCAATACATTACATAGCAATACACTACCTAGCATTACATAGCAATACAATACAATGCATAGCAATACACTACATAGCAATACAATAAATAGAAATACATTACATAGCAATACACAGCAATACAATACATAGCAATACAGTACATAGCAGCACATAGCAATACATTACATATTACATTTACATTTACATTTAAGTCATTTAGCAGACGCTCTTATCCAGAGCGACTTACAAATTGGTGCATTCACCTTATGACATCCAGTGGAACAGTCACTTTACAATAGTGCATCTAAATCTTAAAGGGGGGGGGTGAGATGGATTACTTATCCTATCCTAGGTATTCCTTAAAGAGGTGGGGTTTCAGGTGTCTCCGGAAGGTGGTGATTGACTCCGCTGTCCTGGCGTCGTGAGGGAGTTTGTTCCACCATTGGGGGGCCAGAGCAGCGAACAGTTTTGACTGGGCTGAGCGGGAGCTGTACTTCCTCAGTGGTAGGGAGGCGAGCAGGCCAGAGGTGGATGAACGCAGTGCCCTTGTTTGGGTGTAGGGCCTGATCAGAGCCTGGAGGTACTGAGGTGCCGTTCCCCTCACAGCTCCGTAGGCAAGCACCATGGTCTTGAAGCGGATGCGAGCTTCAACTGGAAGCCAGTGGAGAGAACGGAGGAGCGGGGTGACGTGAGAGAACTTGGGAAGGTTGAACACCAGACGGGCTGCGGCGTTCTGGATGAGTTGAAGGGGTTTAATGGCACAGGCAGGGAGCCCAGCCAACAGCGAGTTGCAGTAATCCAGACGGGAGATGACAAGTGCCTGGATTAGGACCTGCGCCGCTTCCTGTGTGAGGCAAGGTCGTACTCTGCGGATGTTGTAGAGCATGAACCTACAGGAACGGGCCACCGCCTTGATGTTGGTTGAGAACGACAGGGTGTTGTCCAGGATCACGCCAAGGTTCTTAGCGCTTTGGGAGGAGGACACAATGGAGTTGTCAACAGTGATGGCGAGATCATGGAACGGGCAGTCCTTCCCCGGGAGGAAGAGCAGCTCCGTCTTGCCGAGGTTCAGCTTGAGGTGGTGATCCGTCATCCACACTGATATGTCTGCCAGACATGCAGAGATGCGATTCGCCACCTGGTCATCAGAAGGGGGAAAGGAGAAGATTAATTGTGTGTCGTCTGCATAGCAATGATAGGAGAGACCATGTGAGGTTATGACAGAGCCAAGTGACTTGGTGTATAGCGAGAATAGGAGAGGGCCTAGAACAGAACCCTGGGGGACACCAGTGGTGAGAGCGCGTGGTGAGGAGACAGATTCTCGCCACGCCACCTGGTAGGAGCGACCTGTCAGGTAGGACGCAATCCAAGCGTGGGCCGCGCCGGAGATGCCCAACTCGGAGAGGGTGGAGAGGAGGATCTGATGGTTCACAGTATCGAAGGCAGCCGATAGATCCAGAAGGATGAGAGCAGAGGAGAGAGAGTTAGCTTTAGCAGTGCGGAGCGCCTCCGTGATACAGAGGAGAGCAGTCTCAGTTGAATGACTAGTCTTGAAACCTGACTGATTTGGATCAAGAAGAGCAATTCAGAGAGAGATAGCGGGAGAGCTGGCCAAGGACGGCACGTTCAAGAGTTTTGGAGAGAAAAGAAAGAAGGGATACTGGTCTGTAGTTGTTGACATCGGAGGGATCGAGTGTAGGTTTTTTCAGAAGGGGTGCAACTCTCGCTCTCTTGAAGACGGAAGGGACGTAGCCAGCGGTCAGGGATGAGTTGATGAGCGAGGTGAGGTAAGGGAGAAGGTCTCGGAAATGGTCTGGAGAAGAGAGGAGGGGATAGGGTCAAGCGGGCAGGTTGTTGGGCGGCCGGCCGTCACAAGACGCGAGATTTCATCTGGAGAGAGAGGGGAGAAAGAGGTCAGAGCACAGGGTAGGGCAGTGTGAGCAGAACCAGCGGTGTCGTTTGACTTAGCAAACGAGGATCGGATGTCGTCGACCTTCTTTTCAAAATGGTTGACGAAGTCATCTGCAGAGAGGGAGGATGGGGGGGAGGGGGAGGAGGATTCAGGAGGGAGGAGAAGGTGGCAAAGAGCTTCCTAGGGTTAGAGGCAGATGCTTGGAATTTAGAGTGGTAGAAAGTGGCTTTAGCAGCAGAGACAGAGGAGGAAAATGTAGAGAGGAGGGAGTGAAAGGATGCCAGGTCCGCAGGGAGGCGAGTTTTCCTCCATTTCCGCTCGGCTGCTCTGAGCCCTGTTCTGTGAGCTCGCAATGAGTCATCGAGCCACGGAGCGGGAGGGGAGGACCGAGCCGGCCTGGAGGATAGGGGACATAGAGAGTCAAAGGATGCAGAGAGGGAGGAGAGGAGGGTTGAGGAGGCAGAATCAGGAGATAGGTTGGAGAAGGTTTGAGCAGAGGGAAGAGATGATAGGATGGAAGAGGAGAGAGTAGCGGGGGAGAGAGAGCGAAGGTTGGGACGGCACGATACCATCCGAGTAGGGGCAGTGTGGGAGGTGTTTAGATGAGAGCGAGAGGGAAAAGGATACAAGGTAGTGGTCGGAGACTTGGAGGGGGGAGTTGCAATGAGGTTAGTGGAAGAACAGCATCTAGTAAAGATGAGGTCGAGCGTATTGCCTGCCTTGTGAGTAGGGGGGGAAGGTGAGAGGGTGAGGTCAAAAGAGGAGAGGAGTGGAAAGAAGGAGGCAGAGAGGAATGAGTCAAAGGTAGACGTGGGGAGGTTAAAGTCGCCCAGAACTGTGAGAGGTGAGCCGTCCTCAGGAAAGGAGCTTATCAAGGCATCAAGCTCATTGATGAACTCTCCGAGGGAACCTGGAGGGCGATAAATGATAAGGATGTTAAGCTTGAAAGGGCTGGTAACTGTGACAGCATGGAATTCAAAGGAGGCGATAGACAGATGGGTAAGGGGAGAAAGAGAGAATGACCACTTGGGAGAGATGAGGATCCCGGTGCCACCACCCCGCTGACCAGAAGCTCTCGGAGCGTGTGAGAACACGTGGGCGGACGAAGAGAGAGCAGTAGGAGTAGCAGTGTTGTCTGTGGTGATCCATGTTTCCGTCAGTGCCAAGAAGTCGAGGGACTGGAGGGAGGCATAGGCTGAGATGAACTCTGCCTTGTTGGCCGCAGATCGGCAGTTCCAGAGGCTACCGGAGACCTGGAACTCCACGTGGGTCGTGCGCGCTGGGACCACCAGATTAGGGTGGCCGCGGCCACGCGGTGTGGAGCGTTTGTATGGTCTGTGCAGAGAGGAGAGAACAGGGATAGACAGACACATAGTTGACAGGCTACAGAAGAGGCTACGCTAATGCAAAGGAGATTGGAATGACAAGTGGACTACACGTCTCGAATGTTCAGAAAGTTAAGCTTACGTAGCAAGAATCTTATTGACTAAAATGATTAAAATGATACAGTACTGCTGAAGTATCAATACATTACATATACAATACATTACATACCTCAGCCACACTCAAGGTACTAAACGATATCATAACCACCATCGATAAAAGACAGTACTGTGCAGCCGTCTTCATCGACCTCGCCAAGGCTTTCGACTCTGTCAATCACCATATTCTTATCGGCAGACTCTACAGCCTCGGTTTTTCGGATGACTGCCTTGCCTGGTTCACCAATTACTTTGCAGACAGAGTTCAGTGTGTCAAATCGGAGGGCATGCTGTCCGGTCCTCTGGCAGTCTCTATGGGGGTGCCACAGGGTTCAATTCTCGGGCCGACTCTTTTCTCTGTGTATATCAATGATGTTGCTCTTGCTGCGGGCGATTCCCTGATCCACCTCTACGCAGACGACACCATTCTATATACTTTCGGCCCGTCATTGGACACTGTGCTATCTAACCTCCAAACGAGCTTCAATGCCATACAGCACTCCTTCCGTGGCCTCCAACTGCTCTTAAATGCGAGTAAAACTAAATGCATGCTTTTCAACCGATCGCTGCCTGCACCCGCATGCCCGACTAGCATCACCACCCTGGATGGTTCCGACCTTGAATATGTGGACATCTATAAGTACCTAGGTGTCTGGCTAGACTGCAAACTCTCCTTCCAGACCCACATCAAACATCTCCAATCGAAAATCAAATCAAGAGTCGGCTTTCTATTCCGCAACAAAGCCTCCTTCACTCACGCTGCCAAGCTTACCCTAGTTAAACTGACTATCCTACCGATCCTCGACTTCGGCGATGTCATCTACAAAATGGCTTCCAACACTCTACTCAGCAAACTGGATGCAGTCTATCACAGTGCCATCCGTTTTGTCACTAAAGCACCTTATACCACCCACCACTGCGACTTGTTTGCTCTAGTCGGCTGGCCCTCACTACATATTCGTCGCCAGACCCACTGGCTCCAGGTTCATCTACAAGTCCATGCTAGGTAAAGCTCCGCCTTATCTCAGTTCACTGGTCACGATGGCAACACCCATCCGTAGCACGCGCTCCAGCAGGTGTATCTCACTGATCATCCCTAAAGCCAACACATCATTTGGCCGCCTTTCGTTCCAGTACTCTGCTGCCTGTGACTGGAACGAATTGCAAAAAATCGCTGAAGTTGGAGACTTTTATCTCCTCACCAACTTCAAACATCAGCTATCCGAGCAGCTAACCGATCGCTGCAGCTGTACATAGTCTATAGGAAAATAGCCCACCCATTTTCACCTACCTCATTCCCATACTGTTTTTTATACTGTTTTTATTTATTTATTTTTCTGCTCTTTTGCACACCAATATCTCTACCTGTACATGACCTGATCATTTATCACTCCAGTGTTAATCTGCAAAACTGTATTATTCGCCTACCTCCTCATGCCTTTTGCACACATTGTATATAGACTGCCCATTTTTTTTTTCTACTGTGTTATTGACTTGTTAATTGTTTATTCCATGTGTAACTCTGTGTTGTCTGTTCACACTGCTATGCTTTTATCTTGGCCAGGTCGCAGTTGCAAATGAGAACTTGTTCTCAACTAGCCTACCTGGTTAAATAAAGGTGAAATAAATAAAAAATAATAAACATAGCAATACAATACATAGCAATAAAATACATAGCAATACATGACATAGCAATACAATACATAGCAATACAATACATAGCAATACATTACATAGCAATACATTACATAGCAATACAATACATAGCAATAAATTACATAGCAATACATTACATAGCAATACAATACATAGCAATACATTACATAGCAATACAATACATAGCAATACATTACATAGCAATACATTACATAGCAATACAATACATTACATAGCAATACTATACATTACATAGCAATACATTACATAGCAATACATAGCAATACATACAGAGTACTGGGTAGCTGAACAGGGTTGGAGATCCCATGGTATACAGAGTACTGGGTAGCTGAACAGGGTGGGAGAGCGCATGGTATATACAGTACTATGTAGCGGAACAGGGTAGAAGAGCCCATAGGCATACAGAGTACTGGGTAGCTGAACAGGGTAGAAGAGCCCATGGTATACAGAGTGCTGGATAACTGAACAGGGTAGGAGAGCCCATGGTATACAGAGTTTGGGCGAAATATCACCTGTCTGTGAGCTGTTTGCTCCTCAAACTGTGTTTGATGCTGGAGTGAAATAAGTGTTTTAAAATACAGTGGGGCAAAAAAGTATTTAGTTAGCCACCAATTGTGCAAGTTCTCCCACTTAAAAAGATGAGAGAGGCCTGTAATTTTCAACTATGACAGACAAAACGAGAAAAGAAAATCCAGAAAATCACATAGTAGGATTTTTCATTAATTTATTTGTAAGTCTTCACAAGGTTTTCACACACTGTTGCTGGTATTTTGGCCCATTCCTCCATGCAGATCTCCTCCAGAGCAGTGATGTTTTGGGGCTGTTGCTAGGCAACATGGACTTTCAACTCCCTCCAAAGATTTTCTATGGGGTTGAGATCTGGAGACTGGCTAGGCAACTCCAGGACCTTGAAATGCTTCTTACGAAGCCACTCCTTCGTTGCCCGGGTGATGTGTTTGGGATCATTGTCATGCTAAAAGACCCAGCCACGTTTCATCTTCAATGCCCTTGCTGATGGTTTTCACTCAAAATCTCACGATACGTGGCCCCATTCAATCTTTCCTTTACACGGATCAGTCGTCCTGGTCCCTTTGCAGAAAAACAGCCCCAAAGCATGATGTTTCCACCCCCATGCTTCACAGTAGGTATGGTGTTCTTTGGAACTCAGCATTCTTTGTCCTCCAAACACAACGAGTTGAGTTTTTACCAAAAAGTTATATTTTGGTTTCATCTGACCATATGACATTCTCCCAATCTTCTTTTGGATCATCCAAATGCTCTCTTGCAAACTTCAGACGGGCCTGGACATGTACTGGCTTAAGCAGGGGGACACGTCTGGCACTGCAGGATTTGAGTCCCTAGCGGCGTAGTGTGTTAATGATGGTAGGCTTTGTTACTTTGGTCCCAGCTCTCTGCAGGTCATTCACTAGGTCCCTTCAAACCAAGCTGCTTACCTATTGCAGATTCAGTCTTCCCAGCCTGGTGCAGGTCTACAATTTTGTTTCTGGTGTCCTTTGACAGCTCTTTGGTCTTGGCCATAGTGGAGTTTGGAGTGTGACTGTTTGAGGTTGTGGACAGGTGTCTTTTATACTGATAACAAGTTCAAACAGGTGCCATTAATACAGTTAACGAGTGGAGGACAGAGGAGCCTCTTAAAGAAGAAGTTACAGGTCTGTGAGATCCAGAAATCTTGCTTGTTTGTAGGTGACCAAACACTTATTTTCCACCATCATTTGCAAATAAATTCATTAAAAATCCTACAATGTGATTTTCTGGATTTTTTTTTCTCATTTTGTCTGTCATAGTTGAAGTGTACCTATGATGAACATCACAGGCCTCTCTCATCTGTAACTACTGACCCTGTATATATTTATCATTGTCTATTTGGAAGACCCATTTGCAACCAAGCTTTAACTTCCTGACTGATGTCCTGAGATGTTGCTTCAATATATCCACATCATTTTCCTTCCTCATGAAGCCATCTATTTTGTGAAGTGCACCAGTCCCTCAGGGTAATTTCAGTGTAGGAAAGGATGAAACAGCGTCTGTGCCACCAGTGAGTACAGATAGTAGTATAAATCCCCTGGCACAGTCCCCGCAGCCGGACAACTTTCTCACGGTTTCTGGAAGGAAATGCTGTAGGAACGCTCAACCGGTGTCGCTCATTCAGCCGACAGAAACTTTCAACCGGTTTTCCCCATTAAGCAGCGAGTCGGAGTCTGAGGCAGAGCCTTCTCTTGTCTCTACTCCTCCCGTTACGGGGTCTGAGACGCCGAAGCTTCCCACCATTAGCTCTGACAAATTGAAAACTCTAGTCATTGGCGACTCAATTACCCGCAGTATTAGACTTAAAACTAATCATCCAGCGATCATACACTGTTTACCAGGGGGCAGGGCTACCGACGTTAAGGCTAATCTGAAGATGGTGCTGGCTAAAGCTAAAACTGGCGAGTGTAGAGAGTATAGAGATATTGGGTTTAGTGGGTTTTGTCCAACATGTCTCTGGACCTATTCACTGTCACAGTCATACTCTGGACCTAGTTTTGTCCCATGGAATAAATGTTGTGGATCTTAATGTTTTTCCTCATAATCCTGGACTATCGGACCACCATTTTATTACGTTTGCAATTGCAACAAATAAACTGCTCAGACCCCAACCAAGGAACATCAAAAGTCGTGCTATAAATTCACAGACAACACAAAGATTCCTTGATGTCCTTCCAGATTCCCTCTGTCTACCCAAGGACGCCAGAGGACAAAAATCAGTTAACCACCTAACTGAGGAACTCAATTTAACCTTGCGCAATACCCTAGATGCAGTTGCACCCCTAAAAACTAAAAACATTTCTCATAAGAAATGAGCTCCCTGGTATACAGAAAATACCCGAGCTCTGAAGCAAGCTTCCAGAAAATTGGAACGGAAATGGCGCCACACCAAACTGGAAGTCTTCCGACTAGCTTGGAAAGACGGTACCGTGCAGTACCGAAGAGCCCTTACTGCTGCTCGATCATCCTATTTTTCTAACTTAATTGAGGAAATAAGAACAATCCGAAATTTATTTTTGATACTGTCGCAAAGCTAACTAAAAAGCAACATTCCCCAAGAGAGGATGACTTTCACTTTAGCAGTGATAAATTCATGAACTTCTTTGAGGAAAAGATTATGATTATTAGAAAGCAAATTATGGACTCCTCTTTAAATCTGGGTATTCCATCAAAGCTCAGTTGTCCTGAGTCTGCACAACTCTCCCAGGACCGAAGGGATCAAGAGAGACGCTCAAGTGTTTTAGTACTATATCTCTTGACACAATGATTAAAATAATCATGGCCTCTAAACCTTCAAGCTGCATACTGGACCCTATTCCAACTACAATACTGAAAGAGCTGCTTCCTGTGCTTGGCCCTCCTATGTTGAACATAATAAACGGTTCTCTATCTACCAGATGTGTACCAAACTCACTAAAAGTGGCAGTAATAAAGCCTCTCTTGAAAAAGCCAAACCTTGACCCAGAAAATATAAAAAACTATTGGCCTATATCGAATCTTCCATTCCTCTCAAAAATGTTAGAAAAGGCTGTTGCACAGCAACTCACTGCCTTCCTGAAGACAAACAATGTATACGAAATGCTTCAGTCTTGCACTTGTGAAGTTGGTAAATTACCTTTTAATGGCATCAGACCGAGGCACTGCATCTGTCCTCGTGCTCCTAGACATTAGTGCTGCTTTTGATACCATCGATCACCACATTCTTTTGGAGAGATGGGAAACTGTAGCTCAGTTGGTAGAGCATGGTGCTTGTAACGCGCCAGGGTAGTGGGTTCGATCCCCGGGACCACCCATACGTAGAATGTAATGCACACATGACTGTAAGTCGCTTTGGATAAAAGCGTCTGCTAAATGGCATTTATTATTATTATTATTATTATTATTATATTAAACCCAAATTGGTCTACATGGACAAGTTCTGGCCTGGTTTAGATCTTATCTGTCGGAAAGATATCAGTATGTCTCTGTGAATGTTTTGTCCTCTGACAAATCAACTGTAAATTTTGGTGTTCCTCAAGGTTCTGTTTTAGGGCCACTATTGTTTTCACGATATACTCTACCTCTTGGGGATGTCATTCGAAAACATAATGTTAACTTTCACTGCTATGCGGATGACACACAGCTGTACATTTCAATGAAACATGGTGAAGCCCCAAAATTGCCCTCGCTAGAAGCATGCATTTCAGACATAAGGAAGTGGATGGCTGCAAACGTTCTACTTTTAAACTCGGACAAAACAGAGATGCTTGTTCTAGGTCCCAAGAAACAAAGAGATCTTCTGTTGAATCTGACAATTAATCTTAATGGTTGTACAGTCGTCTCAAATAAAACTGTGAAGGACCTCGGCGTTACTCTGGACCCTGATCTCTCTTTTGAAGAACATATCAAGACCATTTCAAGGACAGCTTTTTTCCATCTACGTAACATTACAAAAATCAAAAACTTTCTGTTCAAAAATGATGCAGAAAAACGTATCCATGATTTTGTCACTTCTAGGTTAGACTACTGCAATGCTCTACTTTCCGGCTATATGGATAAAGCACTAAATAAACTTCAGTTAGTGCTAAATACGGCTGCTAGAATCCTGACTAGAACCAAAAATTTGATCATATTACTCCAGTGCTAGCCTCCCTACACTGGCTTCCTGTCAAAGCGAGGGCTGATTTCAAGGTTTTACTGCTAACCTACAAAGCATTACATGGGCTTGCTCCTACCTATCTCTCTGATTTGGTCCTGCCGTACATACCTACACATACGCTACGGTCAAAAGACACAGGCCTCCTAATTGTCCCTAGAATTTCTAAGCAAACAGCTGGAGGCAGGGCTTTCTCCAATAGAGCTCCATTTTATGGAGGTTTTACCCATGTCAGGTTTTACCCATGTCAGAGACGCAAACTGGGTCTCAACCTTTAAGTCTTTAATGAAGACTCATCTTTTCAGTGGGTCATATGATTGAGTGTCGTCTGGCCCAGGAGTGTGAAGGTGAACGGAAAGGCTCTGGAGCAACGAACCGCCTTTGTTGTTTCTGCCTGGCCGGTTCCCCTCTTTCCACTGGGATTCTCTGCCTCTAACCCTATTACAGGGGCTGAGTCACTGGCTTACTGGGGCTCTCCCATGCCGTCCCTGGAAGGGGTGCGTCACCTGAGTGGGTTGATTCACTGATTGAGTGGGTTGATTCACTGATGTGGTCATCCCTTGGGTTGTGACGTGGAGGAGATCTTTGTGGGCTATACTCATCCTTGTCTCAGGATGGTACGTTGGTGGTTGAAGATATCCCTCTAGTGGTGTGGGGGCTGTGCTTTGGCAAAGTGGGTGGGGTTATATCCTTCCTGTTTGGCCCTGTCCGGGGGTGTCCTCGGATGGGGCCACAGTGTCTCCTGACCCCTCCTGTCTCAGCCTCCAGTATTTATGCTGCAGTAGTTTATGTGTCGGGGGGGCTAGGGTCAGTTTGTTATATCTGGAGTACTTCTCCTGTCCTATTCGGTGTCCTGTGTGAATGTAAGTGTGCTCTCTCTAATTCTCTCTTTCTCTCTTTCTTTCTCTCTCTCGGAGGACCTGAGCCCTAGAACCATGCCTCAGGACTACCTGACATGATGACTCCTTGCTGTCCCCAGTCCACCTGGCCGAGCTGCTGCTCCAATTTCAACTGTTCTGCCTTATTATTATTCGACCATGCTGGTCATTTATGAACATTTGAACATCTTGGCCATGTTCTGTTATAATCTCCACCCGGCACAGCCAGAAGAGTACTGGCCACCCCCCAGAGCCTGGTTCCTCTCTAGGTTTCTTCCTAGGTTCTGGCCTTTCTAGGGAGTTTTTCCTAGCCACCGTGCTTCTACACATGCATTGCTTGCTGTTTGGGGTTTTAGGCTGGGTTTCTGTACAGCACTTTGAGATATCAGCTGATGTACGAAGGGCTTTATAAATACATTTGATTTGATTTGGATGATCCAGAAGAAGATTGGGAGAATGTCATATGGTCAGATGGTCAGTGTCCCGTGTTTATGGCTGTTTAAATCCCTGCTGTCTGTAGCTGTTTTCATCGGTCCTGTATTGGCTAGGATTGCGTGGCGTACCAGCGCCAGCCTGTCTTGCTACCATCCATCAGCTAAAGAATGTTGGAGTAATGGAGAGTACAGTGTTTCGCTATCATAGGCGTGTGAACTTTTAAATCAACAAAAAATATGTCTACATGCAATTGTTAGACCAACAGGCAAAATAGCTTCAAAAGCTTTGCCCAAATACTGGTGGACTCAACTGCTAAAATAATAGACGATCTGACCAGAGATTGTCCTGAATGGCGAAAATCATAGTTTTCCTCAGATTGGATGATATTTGGTCATAGTAGGTTGACCCAAGTATGAAAACTGACTGTAGTTGGTACATTGACAAAGTAGAAGTTACTAGTCCCCGCCCCCTGGCATTTTATACACCAATGGAGGCGTCTTATAATCTTAATTTATTTAAATATGTAATGCCTTAAAATCGCCATCACATCATTCTGCTCTGTTTACAAACCGTAAGAAGCAGAACGTGTCAGAATGACACTGGTATCTAACCCCTTCATCTGTGTTGTGACTGATAGCAAGCTAAACATCTGTGAAAACAGACCCAACATACTGTAAGTCATAGTTGTTCACACTAGGGGCCTGATCTGTCCATCCCAGGACTCCTGTCTGCCCAGTGTGAGGGGCCTGATCTGTCTGCCCAGTGTGAGGACCCCTGGGGTCTGCTGCATCTGTCCATCCCAGGACCCCTGTCTGCGCAGTGTGAGGGGCCTGATCTGCCCAGTGTGAGTGGCCTGAGCTCTGTCTGCCCAGTGTGAGTGGCCTGAGCCCTGTCTGCCCAGTGTGAGGGGCCTGAGCCCTGTCTGCCCAGTGTGAGTGGCCTGAGCCCTGTCTGCCCAGTGTGAGGGGTCTGACAAGGGGAAGGCCACCACTGGAATTCAGGCTTTACTCATTCTGCCGAGGAAGTGTATCAGTCAACTGTGTTCTGTAATTAGTTACATAACAAATACAGTTGTGTGTTGCTGCTTGTCTGTCTGATACTAAACAGTCTATGACCAGCCGTGACCACGAGAACATTTTGCAGAGAAACTGGGTTAAGGCCTACTATTTAGGCTCGGAATGACATGTGGTCCTTTGTTTACATTGTTACCTGGCAACGACCATAAGAGTCTTTCAAAGAGCTGTCAGTCAAGGCAAGCCCCCTCCCCTCCCCCGTTGCCATTTAGAGATGAGACGAAAGGTAACATTTCTTCCATTCTGAGCATTGTAATAGAGGAAACATATTGTGGGTGATGTTTTTGGTCATTCAAAGGTCAATTTTTACTTGGAAAATAGGATGATGGTGCCTTTAACCTATAAGAGTCTAAACCGGGGGGGGAAGGGCACTAACCAGGGGGAAGGGCACTAACCAGGGGGAAGGGCACTAACCAGGGGGAAGGGCACTAACCAGGGGGAAGGGCACTAACCAGGGGGAAGGAGGGGGAAGGGCACTAACCAGGGGGAAGGGCACTAACCAGGGGGAAGGGCACTAACCAGGGGGAATGGCACTAACCAGGGGGAGGGGCACTAACTAGGGGGAAGGGCACTAACCATGGGGGGAAGGGCACTAACCAGGGGGAAGGGCACTAACCAGGGGGAAAGGCACTAACCAGGGGGGGAAGGGCACTAACCAGGGGGGGGAAGGGCACTAACCAGGGGGAAGGGCACTAACCAGGGGGAAGGGCACTAACCAGGGGGGAAGGGCACTAACCATGGGGGGAAGGGCACTAACCAGGGGGAAGGGCACTAACCAGGGGGAAGGGCACTAACCAGGGGGAAGGGGACTAACCAGGGGGAAGGGCACTAACCAGGGGGAAGGGCACTAACTAGGGGGAGGGGACTAACCAGGGGGAAGGGCACTAACCAGGGGGAAGGGCACTAACCAGGGGGAAGGGCACTAACCAGGGGGGGGAAGGGCACTAACCAGGGGGGAAGGGCACTAACCATGGGGGAAGGGCACTAACCAGGGGGAAGTGCACTAACCAGGGGAAGGGCACTAACTAGGGGGGGGAAGGGGACTAACCAGGGGGAAGGGCACTAACTAGGGGGAAGGGCACTAACCAGGGGGGGGCACTAACCAGGGGGGAAGGGCACTAACCAGGGGGAAGGGCACTAACTAGGGGGAAGGGCACTAACTAGGGGGGAAGGGCACTAACTAGGGGTGGGAAGGGGACTAACCAGGGGGAAGGGCACTAACTAGGGGGGAAGGGCACTAACCAGGGGGAAGGGCACTAACTAGGGGGGGGACTAACCAGGGGGGCACTAACCAGGGGGGGAACAGTCTCCAAATAAACTTCCATTCATTTTTTCAACAGCTACTGGGGACATTCAGACGAGTCTTGTGAGGCCTGTTGTCACGACTTCCGCCGAAGTTGGTGCCTCTCCTTGTTCAGACGGCGTTCGGCGGTCGTCGTCACCGGCTTTCTAGCTGCCACCGATCCACTTTCTTTTTCCATTTGTTTTGTCTTGATTGTACACCTGTCTCCCATTACGTTATAATTATTTCCCTAATTTAACCCTCTGGTTCCCATCATGTGTTGTGCGTATTTGTTCTTTGTTTAGTGTTCTAGACTTCTGGGTTTTTCCCCCTGCGTGGATATTATGGTTGGTTCTCTTCGAGTAAAGTACGTTTTTTACTCCGTTCTTTGTCCTGCGCCTGACTCCATCCTCACCGCTGCACACTGATGCCTGTTGGCAACATGTATGTGTTCATGAGTGTCTCACCTTTCCACAGAGGGATCATATCGGTATGTAGCCCAAACTGTTCTGAATCTACAGACAGAAGTTGGCAGATCGGCTGGACCGACTTCAGACGAGTCCCCAAGACGAGAGCAAAATGGAGAACACCGTTGTGTCTCATCTTACATAATAGTTTTATAGGCAAAACCTGAAAGAGACTCGCAGCAAGATGACAAATTAAGTCGACGCGACAACAACGCTGTCTTTGGATAAATGTTACAGACGACTGAGAAAGACTAGAGGGACAATCCAGGAGGAATAGCATTGTTATGGACGGAGTACCAGAATCTCCACATGAGACCTGGACGGAGTCTGGGGAGAAAGACTAGAGGGACAATCCAGGAGGAATAGCATTGTTATGGATGGAGTACCAGAATCTCCACATGAGACCTGGACGGAGTCTGGGGAGAAAGACTAGAGGGACTCCAGGAGGAATTCCAGGAGGAATTGAGAAAGCGAGGGAAAGGATCAGTGAAAAGCTGCAGATGGAGACATCCCTAGAAAACCCCGTAACCCTGGTGACAGACCCAGGCTGATAGTGGTCAACTTACTAAGGATCAAAGACAAGATGGCTGTTCTGGAGAGATAGAGGAACTAACGTCTTGCTCAAGGACTTCTTTGAAGCGGATAGAACTTATCCCAGGTATGAAATCTGCCAGAGAGTATGAGGACATTGATTACATCCACTATGACAGGCTCATTGTCCTCTCTCCCTCCCAGACGACTGTGAGGAGTGAGACAAGCTCCCTGGTCAGTAGCTTTAGCCCAACATCACACACTCAAACATATCAACGGACACTCACGCTGATAAGCTACCCAGGAAAGGGATGAAAATAGCCCATATTAAAAAAAAAAAAAATATATATATATATATATCCTTAGAAATAAGATTCATGAAATCAATAACTTGCTAGCATCAGATAACATTCATATACTTCCCATCTCTGAAACTCAGAGAGAATTCCTTTGATGCAGCAGTAACAAAATAAGGGTATAACATCTACAGAAGAGGCAGGAATGCCTATGTGGGAGGCGTTGCTGTATATTCAGAGTCATATGTTTATTCCTAGGAATCTTAGAGAGCATCTCATGTTGAAGTGTTGTGGTTGCAAGTTCACCGGCCTCATCTAAAGCCTCTTCTTTTGGGGTGCTGCTATAGACCAACACACGCTAACAGTCAGTATTTGGATAAAATGGGTGCAATGCTTGATAGTGAGTGTGAGTGTTGTTGTTGTTGTTGTTGTTGTTGTTGTTGACCTGAACACCAACTGGAGTGGATACCAATAGTTTTGGATATGACATCCAGAAAGCGGCCAATTATTTCTGGTCCAGTACCATCGCTGGGCCGGAAGTGTGAAAGATTCAGCTACTGACATTACACACCTGGCAAAATCTTTACTGTTGCTCTGTTGAAATAACTTTGACGACACCTGGAAACAGAAGATCCTCTACAGGAACGACGGAGTCCATCCAAATCATCTCCTGGACTCTTGTCTACGTATTTCAAGGCTGTGTTAAAACAATGACTTATCAATGACTTATCAATGACTTATCAATGACTTATCAATGACTTATCAATGACTTATCAATGACTTATCAATGACTTATCAATGACTTATCAATGACCCAAGACCAACTCAGTTAATCCCTACCATTGTGTTGTTGTAGTAGTGCTGCAGCAAATGTACATTATTGCAGTGGTTGTTGGCAGTCACAATGTAAGTAAACTCATTTATTTCCCTCTAGATAATGTGTGAAATGCTTGTTAAATGTATGTGATGTCAACAAAGAGGTATATTTTCTAGGTGACCTAAATATTGACTGTCTTTCATCAAGCTGAAGAAAAAGCTTCAAACCTCTTAAGAACCGTTGTTAAAATTGTTCTTAAAATTGTTCTAACTGGATGTCTAAAATGCACCAATTTGTAAGTCGCTCTGGATACCCAAATCTAACTGCCTGTCGCTCAGGACCCAAATCTAACTGCCTGTAGCTCAGTACCCAAATCTAACTGCCTGTAGCTCAGTACCCAAATCTAACTGCCTGTAGCTCAGTACCCAAATCTAACTGCCTGTAGCTCAGTACCCAAATCTAACTGCCTGTAGCTCAGTACCCAAATCTAACTGCCTGTAGCTCAGGACCCAAATCTAACTGCCTGTAGCTCAGTACCCAAATCTAACTGCCTGTAGCTCAGTACCCAAATCTAACTGCCTGTAGCTCAGGATGTGAAACAAGGATATGCACATTCTTGATACCATTTGAAAGGAAACACTTTGAAGTTTGTGGAAATGTGAAATTAATGTAGGAGAATATAACACAGATCGAGTCAAAGATAATACAATCCACAAAACATGTGTTTTCCTTTGAAATGCAAGTTGTCCACAAGATGGCAGCAATGTGTGCAAAGTTCCATCACTACACAATATTTTGTATCAAGTCTGCCCAAATGTGCTGAATTGGTCAATTGATATATTTTTGAAGTACATAACTATAGAGAACATACAAAAAATGATATGGTAATACATTTTTTTAGTTTACACACTCCCAGGAATGTCATACATTATGGATCATTAGCTTATACACTCACCTTTCACACATCTAGATGGCGGGTTGGGTGTGGAGTCAGAGACAGCAGGGGTTCAAACTGTAGACCCCAGGTCCTACATTTGGATATAAAAATGGGATTTTATCAAATGAAACTATGCTACATTTTTTCTCTGGGACCGTCAGGATGACAGATCAGAGCCAGATTACTGAATGTAAGTACATTATTTACCTTCAGAGGTGAATGTATCAAACCAGTTGCCCGTGATAAAAGTGTTTTATTGTGTACTCTCAAACAATAGCATGGTATATATTTTTTTGCTGTAATAGCTACTGTAAATTGGACACTGCAGTTAGATGAACAAGAATTTAAGTAGACATATGTAGGAAAGCCAAAGATCCATAGGATGGGCTTAATAAAGTGTATAAAAGGTCATACAATAAGTTTTGTAGTGATTCCTATTTTGATAATGTAAAGGATATTTTCCTGGTCTGTGGTGTGTAATGAGGAGCAACCAGACGCTGCTGGTCTGTGGTGTGTAATGAGGAGCAAACCAGACGCTGCTGGTCTGTGGTGTGTAATGAGGAGCAACCAGACGCTGCTGGTCTGTGGTGTGTAATGAGGAGCAACCAGACGCTCCTGGTCTGTGGTGTGTAATGAGGAGCAAACCAGACGCTGCTGGTCTGTGGTGTGTAATGAGGAGCAACCAGACGCTGCTGGTCTGTGGTGTGTAATGAGGAGGAACCAGACGCTGCTGGTCTGTGGTGTGTAATGAGGAGCAACCAGACGCTGCTGGTCTGTGGTGTGTAATGAGGAGGAACCAGACGCTGCTGGTCTGTGGTATGTAATGAGGAGCAACCAGACGCTGCTGGTCTGTGGTGTGTAATGAGGACCAACCAGACGCTCCTGGTCTGTGGTGTGTAATGAGGACCAGACGCTGCTGGTCAGACGCTGCTGGTCTGTGGTGTGTAATGAGGAGCAACCAGACGCTGCTGGTCTGTGGTGTGTAATGAGGAGCAACCAGACGCTGCTGGTCTGTGGCTGTGGTGAGTAATGAGGAGCAACCAGACGCTGCTGGTCTGTGGTGTGTAATGAGGAGCAACCAGATGCTGCTGGTCTGTGGTGTGTAATGAGGAGCAACCAGACGCTGCTGGTCTGTGGTGTGTAATGAGGACGCTGCTGGTCAACCAGACTGCTGGTCTGTGGTGTGTAATGGTCTGTGGTGTGTAATGAGGGCAACCAGACGCTGCTGGTCTGTGGTGTGTAATGAGGAGCAACCAGACGCTGCTGGTCTGTGGTGTGTAATGAGGAGCAACCAGACGCTGCTGGTCTGTGGTGTGTAATGAGGAGCAACCAGACGCTGCTGGTCTGCTGGTGTGTAATGAGGAGCAACCAGACGCTGCTGGTCTGTGGTGTGTAATGAGGAGCAACCAGACGCTGCTGGTCTCTGCTGGTCTGTGGTGTGTAATGAGGAGGACGCTGCTGGTCAACCAGACGCTGCTGGTCTGTGGTGTGTAATGAGGAGCAACCAGACACTGCTGGTCTGTGGTGTGTAATGAGGAGCAACCAGACGCTGCTGGTCTGTGGTGATGAGGAGCAACCAGACGCTGCTGGTCTGTGGTGTGTAATGAGGAGCAACCAGATGCTGCTGGTCTGGTCTGCTGGTGTGTAATGAGGAGCAACCAGACGCTGCTGGTCTGTGGTGTGTAATGAGGAGCAACCAGACGCTGCTGGTCTGTGTGTAATGAGGAGAAACCAGACACTGCTGGTCTGTGGTGTGTAATGAGGAGCAACCAGACGCTGCTGGTCTGTGTGTGTGAGGAGAAACCAGACAATGAGGAGCAACCAGACGCTGCTGCTGGTCTGGTCTGGTGTGTAATGAGGAGCAACCAGACGCTGCTGGTCTGTGGTCTGCTGGTCTGTGGTGTGTAATGAGGACCAACCAGACGCTGCTGGTCTGTGGTGTGTAATGAGGGACGCTGCTGGTCAACCAGACGCTGCTGGTCTGTGGTGTGTAATGAGGAGCAACCAGACGCTGCTGGTCTGTGGTGTGTAATGAGGAGAAACCAGACTGCTGGTCTGCTGGTCTGCTGGTGTGTAATGAGGAGCAACCAGACGCTGCTGGTCTGTGGTGTGTAATGAGGAGCAACCAGACGCTGCTGGTCTGTGGTGTGTAATGAGGAGCAACCAGACGCTGCTGGTCTGTGGTGTGTAATGAGGAGCAACCAGACGCTGCTGGTCTGTGGTGTGTAATGAGGAGCAACCAGACGCTGCTGGTCTGTGGTGTGTAAAGAGGAGCAACCAGACGCTGCACTTGACACTTATGACATCGTTTTTTCCAGTTATTACACAGAACAAAAAATATAAACATAATGTGTTGGTCTTTTAAGAGTAAAGTAAAGTTTATGTCTCTGAAACATTTTGTCAACCTATTTGTTTCCATCCCTGTTAGTGAGCATTTCTCATTTGCCAAGCTAATCCCTCCACCTGACAGGTGTGGCATATCAACAAGCTGATTTGAACACCATGATCATTACACAGGTGCACCTTGTGCTGGGAACAATAAAAGGCCACTCTAAACACAATGATGATGTCTCAAGTTGAGAGAGCCTGTAATTGGCATGCATGACTGCAGGAATGTTGTTCAGAGCGGTTGCCAGATAATTTAATATTTATTTCTTAAGCCGCCTCCAATGTCATGTTAGAACAGTTGGCAGTCCAACCGGCATCACAAACCATGTGTATGGCATCGTGTATAAGCTACGGACAATGAACACAATTGCATTTTATCAATGGCAGATTGAATGCACCAAGTTACAGTGACGAGATCCCGAGGCCCATTGTTGTGAAATTCATCTACTGTCATCACTCCGTTTCAGCATGAATGTCACAAGGATTGATCTAGACACAATTCCTGGAACCTGAAAATGTCTCAGTTCTTCCATGGCCTGCATAGTCACCAGACATGTCAGCCATTGAGCATGTTTGGGATGCTCTGGATTGACGTGTACGACAGCGTGTTCCAGTTCCCGCCAATATCCAGAAACTTCACACAGCTACTGAAGAGGAGTGGGACAACATTCCACAGGCCACAATCACCATCCTGATGTCATGGCAGATTTCCTCCTCTTCCTCTGAAGAGGTGAAACAAGGATCGGACCAATACGCAGCGTGGTAAGTGTCCATGGTTTTTAATAAGAAAAACTAAACATGAACACAAATACAAATGAAGCAAAGTGAACTGGCAACGAACCAGTCCCATGTGGCACAGGAAATAATCACCCACAAATACCCAGAGAACATGGCTGCCTAAATAAGGTTCCCAATCAGAGACAACGACAGACAGCTGCCTCTAATTAGGAACCAATCCAGGCAACCATCGACTTACATAAACACCTAGAATAAACACAACCCCATAAATCTACAAAAAAACCTAGACGGTACAAACACCCTAAATGAGACAAAAACCATACATCCCCCATGTCACTCCCTGGCCTCGCCAAAATAATAAAGAAAACAAAGATAACTAATGCCAGGGCATGACACCTGATCAACTCTATATGATGCATGAGGCAAATGGTGGTCACACCAGATACTGACTGGTTTTCCTTTCCGTGACCCTGGCTTTTTTTAAAGGTATCTGAAACCAACAGACCACATCTGTATTCCCAATGGCTGTGAAATTCATAGATTAGGGCCTAATGAATTTATTTCAAATGACTGATTTCCTCATATGAACTGTAACTTAGTAAAATCTTCGAAATTGTTGCATGTTGTGTTCACACGTGAAGAAAAATACTGTACAAACTAAATCTCTGAATTGATTTGAAAAATGGTTGAGAGGGATGAGGCAAAAGGCAAAGAAGTCTGGCTGCACAGCCGATTGGCAAAATAAATCTTGTGACAGCCGATTGGCTGAAAACTATACTCTGAAACATAAATAATATAAAGAATGAAAAGCTTTGGAGTACCTTTGGGCAAAAAGGCAAACTCAGCTCCATCATTGAATCACATTCATCACAAAACACCACTGATAATACAAACTACTTTTTATTGGCAAGATTAGTAAACTGACATGTCAGCAACAAACGCCTAGAGATCAAGTATAACTGACCAAATTATGGAAGACAAGCATTGTAATTTTGAATTGCGTAATCTTTGTTTTTCTATCCACAATGACAAGCCACCTGGGGTCTGACAACTTGGATGGAAAATTATTGTGAATAATATCAGACAATATTGCCACTCATATGTGCCATATCTTCAATCTAATGTGCAGGGGGCACCGGTGTTGAGGTAATTATGTACCTGCAGGTTATTAAAGAGTAGATATTTAATGGATGGCTGCAAACTTTCTACTTTTAAACTCAGACAAAACAGAGATGCTTGTTTTAGGTCCCAAGTAACAAAGAGATCTTCTGTTGAATCTGAGAATTATTCTTGATGGTTGTACAGTCGTCTCAAATAAAACTGTGAAGGCCCTCGGCGTTACTCTGGACCCTGACCTCTCTTTTGACGAACATATCAAGACTGTTTCAAGGACAGGTTTTTCCATCTACGTAACATTGCAAAAATCAGAAACTTTCTGTCCAAAAGTGATGCAGAAAAATATATCTATGCTTATGTCACTTCTAGGTTAGACCACTGCAATGCTCTACTCTACTTTCCGGCTACCCGGATAAAGCACTAAATAAACTTCAGTTAGTGCTAAATACGGCTGCTAGAATCCTGACTAGAACCAAAAAATGTGACCATATTACTCCAGTGCTAGCTTCTCTACACTGGCTTCCTGTTAAGGCAAGGACTGATTTCAAGGTTTTACTGCTAACCTACAAAGCATTACATGGGCTTGCTCCTACCGATCTGTCCGATTTGGTCCTGCCGTACATACCTACACGTACGCTACGGTCACAAGACGCAGGCCTCCTAATTGTCCCTAGAATTTCTAAACAAACAGCTGGAGGCAGGGTTTTCTCCTATAGAGCTCCATTTTAATGGAATGGTCTGCCTATCCATGTGAGAGATGAAGACTCGGTCTCGACCTTTCAGGCTTTATTGAAGACTCATCTCTTCAGTAGGTCATATGATTGAGTCTAGTCTGACCCAGGAGTGTGATGGTGAACGGAAAGGCTCTGGAGCAATGATGGCTGGTTCCCCTCTCTCCACTGGGATTCTCTGCTTCTAACCCTATTACAGGGGCTGAGTCACTGCTTACTGGTGCTCTTCCATACCATCCCTAGGAGGGGTGCGTCACTTGAGTGAGTCACTGATGTGATTTTCTTGTCTGGGTTGGCGTCCCCCTCGGGTTTGTGCCTTGGGGAGAATCTTTGTGGGCTGTACTCAGCCATGTCTCAGTCAGTTGGTGGTTTGAAGATATCCCTCTAGTGATGTGGTGGCTGTGCTTTGGCAAAGTGGGGGGTGGTTTATATCCTGCCTGGTTGGCCCTGTCCTGGTGTATCGTCAGACGGGGCCACAGTGTCTCCCTGCCCCCCCCCCCTGTCTCAGCCTCCAGTTTTTATTCTGCAATAGCTTATGTGCTTATGTGTCGGGGTGCTAGTTATGGAGTATTTCTTCTGTCTTATCCGGTGTCCTGTGTGAATTTAAGTTCGCCCCTCTAATTCTCTCCCTCTCCTCCCGGAGGACCTGAGCCCTAGGACCATGCCTCAGGACTACCAGGCCTGATGACTCCTTGCTGTATCCAGTCCACCTGGTGTTGCTGCTGCTCCAGTTTCAACTGTTCTGCCTGCGTCTATGAAACCCTGACCTGTTCACCGGACGTGCTCCCTGTCCCAGACCTGCTGTTTTCAACTCTCTCTCTCTACCGCACCTGCTGTCTCTAACTCTGAAAGATCGGCTATGAAAAAGCCAACTGACATTTACTCCTGAGGTGCTGACCTGTTGCACCCTCGACAACCACTGTGATTATTATTATTTGACCCAGCTGGTCATCTATGAACGTTTGAACATCTTGGTCATGTTCTGTTATAATCTCCACCCGGCACAGCCAGAAGAGGACTGGCCACCCCTCATTGCCTGGTTCCTCTCTAGGTTTCTTCCTAGGTTCCAGCCTTTCTAGGGAGTTTTTCCTAGCCACCGTGCTTCTACATCTGCATTGCATCTGCATTGCTTGCTGTTTGGGGTTTTAGGCTGGGTTTCTGTATAGTTTTTGTGGCCTTGGCGTGTGAAGAGGTTGGAGTCTGTTTGATTGAGTGTGTGGACAGGTGTCTTTTATACAGGTAACGAGTTCAAACAGGTGCAGTTAATACAGGTAATGAGTGGAGAACAGGAGGGCTTCTTAAAGAAAAACTGACAGGTCTGTGAGAGCCGAAATTCTTACTGGTTGGTAGGTGATCAAATAGTAAAAGTAATTACTTAAAAATCATACAATGTTATTTTCTGGATTTACTTTTTAGATTCCGTCTCTCACAGTTGAAGTGTACCTATGATAAAAATTACAGACCTCTACATGCTTTGTAAGTAGGAAAACCTGCTAAATCAGCAGTGTATCAAATACTTGTTCTCCAGTTAACCTGCCTACATGACTTCTGCCCCATAAAACTCACATCGGTAGCCATGAAGTGCTTTGAAAGGCTGGTCAAGTCTCACATCAACACCATCATCCCAGAAACCCTAGACCCACTCCAATTTGCATACCGCCCCAACAGATCCACAGATGATGCAATCTCAATCGCACTCCACACCGCCCTTTGTCACCTGGACAAAAGGAACACCTATGTGAGAATGCTATTCATTAACTACAGCTCAGCGTTCAACACCATAGTGCCCTCAAAGCTCATCAATAAGCTAAGGACCTTGGGACTAAACACCTCCCTCTGCAACTGGATCCTGGACTTCCTGACGGGCCTCCCCCAGGTGGTGAGGGTAGGTAACACCACATCTGCCTCAACACGGGGTCCTCTGAGGGATGCATTCTCAGTCTCCACCTGTACTCCCTTTTCACCCATGACTCCGTGGCCAAGCACGACTCCAACACCATCATTAAGTTTGCTGAGGACACAACATTGGTAGGTCTGATCACCGACAATGGCGAGACGGCCTATAGGGAGGAGGTGAGAGACCTGGCAGTGTGGTGCCAGGATAACAACCTCTCCCTCAATGTGAGCAAGACAAATGAGGTGATTGTGGACTATAGGAAAAGGAGGACCAAGCACATCCCCATTCTCATCAACAGGGCTGTAGTGGAGCAGATCGTGACATTCAAGTTCTTTGGTTTCCACATCACCAATAAACTATCATGGTCCAAACACACTAAGACAGTCGTGAAGAGGGAATGACAAAACCTATTCCCCCCTCAGGAAAATAAAAGGTTTGTCATGGGTCCTGAGATCCTCAAAAGGTTCTACAGCTGCACCATCGAGAGCATCACCGCCTGGTACGGAAACTGCATCCTCATTTATAACAACACTTTTAAAAATTGCCAATCATTTAATTGTTTACCTTTATTTAACCAGTTAAGAACATATTCTTATTTTCAATGACGGCCTGGGAACAGTGGGTTAACTGCCTGTTCAGGGGCAGAACGACAGATGTCCTTGTCACCTTGTCAGCTCGGGGGTTTGAACTCACAACCTTGCGGTTACTAGTCTAACGCTCTAACCACTAGGCTACGCTGCCGCCCCTCAATAACTATTTCACTACTAGAGTTTAAAAACTCAAGTGGAATGACAACATTCAACAGTGAACCATATTTTTGTTTCAAATATCTAAAACTGAAAGAGAAGGATACTGTTTTAAATTTGATCAAAATAGTGTAGGAGAGGTGTAAAAACTATTGTTATCTATTAATAATGATGAGCCTCCAGGTATAGACAATCTAGATGGTAAACTATAGAGAATGGTAGCAGACTGTATTACCACCAGGTATAGACAACCTAGATGGTCAACTACTATGTAGGAGTGTGTCCTTTGGCTATATCTTTAACCAAAGCCTGAAGGAGTTTTTCCTATTGGCAAAGCCTGAAGGAGTTTTTCCTATTGGCTATATCTTTAACCAAAGCCTGAAGGAGTGTGTCCTATTGGCTATATCTTTAACCAAGGCCTGAAGGAGTTTTTCCTATTGGCTATATCTTTAACCAAAGCCTGAAGGAGTTTTCCCTATTGGCTATATCTTTAACCAAGGCCTGAAGGAGTTTTTCCTATTGGCTATATATTTAACCAAGTCCTGAAGGAGTGTTTCCTATTGGCTATATATTTAACCAAGTCCTGATGGAGTGTTTCCTATTGGCTATATCTTTAACCAAGTCCTGAAGGAGTGTTTCCTATTGGCTATATATTTAACCAAGGCCTGAAGGGGTGTTTCCTATTGGCTATATATTTAACCAAGGCCTGAAGGGGTGTTTCCTATTGGCTATATATTTAACCAAGTCCTGAAGGAGTCTTTCCTATTGGCTATATCTTTAACCAAGGCCTGAAGGGGTGTGTCCACATGCGTGGAAGGAAGCTAAAGTTTTATTATAATTCCACTGCATGAAAATGTGAAAATATCTGTGTGCTGGCTCTATCAACAGCCCAATCCGTGTGCTGGCTCTATCAACAGCCCAATCCGTGTGCTGGCTCTATCAACAGCCCAATCCGTGTGCTGGCTCTATCAACAGCCCAATCCGTGTGCTGGCTCTATCAACAGCCCAATCCGTGTGCTGGCTCTATCAACAGCCCAATCCGTGTGCTGGCTCTATCAACAGCCCAATCCGTGTGCTGGCTCTATCAACAGCCCAATCCGTGTGCTGGCTCTATCAACAGCCCAATCAGTTTGTTGCCTCTATCAACAGCCCAATACGTTTGTTGCCTGGTTTTAGTACGCTGACGGAGATAAATGTGTTTGACCAAATGTAATGGTAGTTTTTAAAGAACAAGTTCAATACTGACTTTCAGCATATAGAGATACACAAGGAGTCTATTTATCAGACCAAACTAATCCCAGACATCAGATTCCCAAACGGCCCCATGTTCCCCATATGGCTCCAGTCAAAAATAGTGCACTACATAAGATATTTAAAAGCGGCAATTTGGGACACAGATTCTGACTCTGTGTGTGTGTGTGTGATTAGCTGGGCTGTGTGTGTGTGTGTGTGTATTACAGAGCAAGACAGGGAGACTGGCCACAGAGATTGTTGTGGTTATGATGACATCAGACTGATTGTCTGCTATTTTAAATGGTTTCCTTGAATGGCTGCCATCTTATTCTTTCCTATTGGGCTCTCTCTCCCCTTTCTCTCTCTCCCCTTTCTCTCCTTTTTCTCTCCCCTTTCTCTCTCTCTCTTTCTCTCCTTTTTCTCTCCCATTTCTCTCCTTTCTATCTCCCCTTTCTCTCTCTCTCTCTCCCCTTTCTCTCTCTCTCTCTCTCTCTCTTTCTCCCCCCCCTCTCTCTCTCTCTCTCTCTCTCTCTCTGTTTCTAAAACAAGATTTCATGTCTTTTTTATTTCTATCTCATTCTCTCTCAGTCCCCTTCTCTTTTTCTCTCACCTGCTCTCTATTTACCCCTTTTCTCCTCTTATTTTTCCTTCTCTCAGCCCTCTCTTCACCAATCAGCCCCTCTCTCTCTCAGCCCCCTCTCAGCCCCGTCTTCTCCAATCAGCTCCCCTCTCCGCCCCCTGTCTTCTCCAATCAGCCCCTCTCATCCCCCTCTCTTCTCCAATCAGCTCCTCTCAGCCCGTCTTCTCCAATCAGCACCTCTCTCAGCCCCTGTCTTCTCCAATCAGCTCCCCTCTCCGCCCCCTGTCTTCTCCAATCAGCCCCTCTCAGCCCCTCTTTTCTCCAATCAGCTCCTCTCTCAGCCCCCTGTCTTAACCAACCAGCCCCTCTCAGCCCCCTGTCTTCTCCAAACAGCTCCTCTCTCAGCCCCCTCTCTTCTCCAATCAGCTCCTCTCTCAGCCCCCTGTCTTAACCAATCAGCCCCTCTTTCTCAGCCCCCTCTCTTCTCCAATCAGCCCCTCTCTCCTTGTCTCTCTGGATATAAACCAGACTTGGTTCCACACCTAACAGAACTGTGAATGTGTGTGTGACCTACATGAGGAGAACACTCACCAGACCAGAGGATATTAGAGTAAACGTGATGTCACAGAGGAAGATGTAGGACTCATGACTCAAACAGGTGACTCATCTAGACACTGTTTTAGTCAGAAACAAGAAAAGAGAGAAGGGAGGGGGGGGTTGGGGGGGTGGGGGTCCTAAAATGCTAAATCCCAACTGAAATTGGGAATTGTTTTAAGGTTGTCATACCAAGGATCATTTAGCTATTTGATTTACAATTTTAGGCCCCTTTAAGTATAAATATATATATTTTTATATATACACCGCTCCAAAAAATAAAGGGAACACTTAAAACAACACAATGTAACTCCAAGTCAATCACACTTCTGTGAAATCAAACTGTCCACTTAGGAAGCAACACTGAATGGCAATACATTTCCCATGCTGTTGTGCAAATGGAATAGACAACAGGTGGAAATTATAGGCAATTAACAAGACACCCCCAATAAAGGAGTGGTTCTGCAGGTGGTGACCACAGACCACTTCTCAGTTCCTATGCTTCCTGGCTGATGTTTTGGTCACTTTTGAATGCTGGCGGTGCTTTCACTCTAGTGGTAACATGAGACGGAGTCTACAACCCACACAAGTGGCTCAGGAGTGCAGCTCATCCAGGATGGAACATCAATGTGAGCTGTGGCAAGAAGGTTTGCTGTGTCTGTCAGTCATTACATCAAAGTTGGATCAGCCTGTAGTGTGGTTTTCCACTTTAATTTTGAGTGTGACTCCAAATCCAGACCTCCATGGGTTGATAAATTTGATTTCCATTGATCATTTTTGTGTGATTTTGTTGTCAGCACATTCAACTATGTAAAGACAAAAGTATTTAATACGAATATTTCATTCATTCAGATCTAGCATGTGTTATTTTAGTGTTCCCTTTATTTTTTTGAGCAGTGTGTATTTGGCTCCAGTCAAAAATAGTGCACGACATAAGAAATTGAAAAGTGTGCAATTTGGGACACATGCAATCTGTGTCCCAAAAAACATAGTTTTTGGACATTACTTTTATAGCCCATAGAAACGCTTTGAATAACACATTCATGAATGGCAAAAAAATGACAATCAAAATATATAACGTTTCATAAGAAACAAGGTTTTGAAGTGTCTGTCATATCTAGGAGTTATAAGACAGCTCAGGAAATATATATATATATATATATTTATTTTTTTACACATATTTAAGTCCTTATTTTTTGTGGGCAGAAATACTACCTCCATACTACCATTAATTTGTTTGGTTACCTGCAAACACGTCCCGTGACGCGCTCCTATCCTCCTGCCTGGTAGCCTGCCTCATGAGAGAGTGAACACTGAATCACTGTCATATGAAGAGAGAGAGAGAGACTGGATTAAAACGTATTCACTAAGTCACTGTCATATGAAGAGAGAGAGAGAGACTGGATTAAAACGTATTCACTAAGTCACTGTCATATGAAGAGAGAGAGAGAGACTGGATTAAAACGTATTCACTAAGTCACTGTCATATGAAGAGAGAGAGAGAGACTGGATTAAAACGTATTCACTAAATCACTGTCATATGAAGAGAGAGAGAGACTGGATTAAAACGTATTCACTAAGTCACTGTCATATGAAGAGAGAGATAGAGACTGGATTAAAACGTATTCACTAAGTCACTGTCATATGAAGAGAGAGATAGAGACTGGATTAAAACGTATTCACTAAGTCACTGTCATATGAAGAGAGAGAGTCACTGTCATATGAAGAGAGAGAGAGACTGGATTAAAACGTATTCACTAAGTCACTGTCATATGAAGAGAGAGAGAGAGACTGGATTAAAACGTATTCACTAAATCACTGTCATATGAAGAGAGAGAGAGAGACTGGATTAAAACGTATTCACTAAGTCACTGTCATATGAAAGAGAGAGAGAGACTGGATTAAAACGTATTCACTAAAAGTCACTGTCATCATGAAGAGAGAGAGAGAGACTGGATTAAAACATATTCACTAAATCACTGTCATATGAAGAGAGAGAGAGAGTGACTGGATTAAAACGTATTCACTAAATCACTGTCATATGAAGAGAGAGAGAGAGTGACTGGATTAAAACGTATTCACTAAGTCACTGTCATATGAAGAGAGAGAGAGAGAGACTGGATTAAAACATATTCACTAAATCACTGTCATATGAAGAGAGAGAGACTGGATTAAAACGTATTCACTAAGTCACTGTCATATGAAGAGAGAGAACTGGATTAAAACGTATTCACTAAGTCACTGTCATATGAAGAGAGAGAGAGAGACTGGATTAAAACGTATTCACTAAGTCACTGTCATATGAAGAGAGAGAGCGAAGGTTCAGACACGCTCCTTTCCTCCTGCCTGGTAGAGCCTGCCTCATGAGAGAATGAACACTGAGTCACTGGGTCGGGGTTCGTGAGAATCGTCCCTTTCCACAGTGGGGTCACATTAGTTTGTTGGCCGAACCGTTCAGATGCTACAGAGGTTTTTCGTGAGAAGACCGGTTTTGGGATGTCTCATGGTCTGACAGACATCGGTGCGTCAATCGACCTAAAGAGAGAGAGACAACCACTGAAGAACAAACACCATTGTAAATACATATATATATATATATATATATATATATATATATATATATATATATATATATATATATATATATATATATATATATATATATATATACAACCCATATTTATGTTTTTATTTTCCCTTTTGTACGTGAACTATTTTCACATCTTTACAACACTGTACAGTCATAATATCGCATTTAAAATGTCTCTGATCTTTTGAAACTTGTGAGTGTAATGTTTACTGTTAATTTTTTTATTCATTATTTCACTTTTGTTTATTATCTATTTCACTGGCTATGGCAATGTAAACATATGTTTCCCAAGCCAATAAAGCCCTTTTAATTGAATTGAATGTAATTGAGAGGGAGGGGGGTGAAACACATTCACTAAGTCACTGTCATATGAGGAGAGAGAGAGAGAGATAGAGAGAGAGAGAGAGAGAGAGAGAGAGAGAGAGAGAGAGAGAGAGAGAGAGAGAGAGAGAGAGAGAGAGAGAGAGAGAGAGAGAGAGAGCGAAGGTTCAGTCATGCTCCTCTCCTCCTGCCTGGTAGCCTGCCTCATGTGAGAGTGAACACTGAATCATTGGGTCAGAGAGGCAGGATCTGAGGAACAGTCAGTGGATCTAAATGACTGAATCACTGAGTCAGAGAGTCAGGATCTGAGGAACAGTCAGTGGATCTAAATGACTGAATCACTGAGTCAGAGAGTCAGGATCTGAGGAACAGTCAGTGGATCTAAATGACTGAATCACTGGGTCAGAGAGTCAGGATCTGAGGAACAGTCAGTGGATCTAAATGACTGAATCACTGAGTCAGAGAGTCAGGATCTGAGGAACAGTCAGTGGATCTAAATGACTGAATCACTGAGTCAGAGAGTCAGGATCTGAGGAACAGTCAGTGGATCTAAATGACTGAATCACTGAGTCAGAGAGTCAGGATCTGAGGAACAGTCAGTGGATCTAAATGACTGAATCACTGGGTCAGAGAGGCAGGATCTGAGGAACAGTCAGTGGATCTAAATGACTGAATCACTGAGTCAGAGAGTCAGGATCTGAGGAACAGTCAGTGGATCTAAATGACTGAATCACTGAGTCAGAGAGTCAGGATCTGAGGAACAGTCAGTGGATCTAAATGACTGAATCACTGAGTCAGAGAGTCAGGATCTGAGGAACAGTCAGTGGATCTAAATGACTGAATCACTGAGTCAGAGAGTCAGGATCTGAGGAACAGTCAGTGGATCTAAATGACTGAATCACTGAGTCAGAGAGTCAGGATCTGAGGAACAGTCAGTGGATCTAAATGACTGAAACACTGAGTCAGAGAGTCAGGATCTGAGGAACAGTCAGTGGATCTAAATGACTGAGTCACTGGGTCAGAGAGTCAGGATCTGAGGAACAGTCAGTGGATCTAAATGACTGAGTCACTGGGTCAGAGAGTCAGGATCTGAGGAACAGTCAGTGGATCTAAATGACTGAATCACTGAGTCAGAGAGTCAGGATCTGAGGAACAGTCAGTGGATCTAAATGACTGAATCACTGGGTCAGAGAGTCAGGATCTGAGGAACAGTCAGTGGATCTAAATGACTGAATCACTGGGTCAGAGAGTCAGGATCTGAGGAACAGTCAGTGGATCTAAATGACTGAATCACTGGGTCAGAGAGTCAGGATCTGAGGAACAGTCAGTGGATCTAAATGACTGAATCACTGGGTCAGAGAGTCAGGATCTGAGGAACAGTCAGTGGATCTAAATGACTGAGTCACTGGGTCGGGGTGTTACAGTTGTGACTGATGTAATCACACTGTATGATGTCCTCCCAGTGGGCACGAACTGGTTGATTCAACATTGTTTCAACATAATTTATCAATGTATTGTGACATGGAATCTACTTGTGAATATATTGGATTTGCAAAAAGTCATCAAGTCATTTGTTTGACCACATGATTATGTCATCATAACCAATTAAACAAAGACAAACCTACCAAGCATTATATGGACTTCCTGCCCCAAGGTGGAAAGGTTGTAGTTCGTTAAGACAGGGAGTGCTTGGGGATAAAGGAGGAAGCAGCCTGCACAAAGGGGCAGAGACAAGAGAGGTATGAAGAGTGAGAGAAATGAGCCGGATTGGCTGAGGACCTGAGTGTGAGGATTACCCCTGGAAAACAGAACGGACAGAGAGGCTTGTGGACTGTGAGGGGATTTGGTGAATTCCTCCTTTCCATGTGTAGGAAAACCCCTAATAAACTTCCCCTTTGCATTCTATTTGTGCTACAGGTGTTTTGTTATTGAACATGGTGACGTGGAAACCCCACATCCTCGATCTTGCTACACCATCTTTACTTTTACTCAGCTATGACAGTTAGGTACTCCCCCCCCCACTGTTAACTACTACCAATTGTAATGAACACTATGAGAGACAGAGAGCTGGTTTCAAGCGCAAGGCGCAGCAGGTGTTTATTTGTAAAGGACCACAGGAGGAGGCAGGTAGCTGGGTCCAGGGGCAGGTAGCTGGGTCCAGGGGCAGGTAGCTGGGTCCAGGGGCAGGTAACTGGGTCCAGGGGCAGGTAACTGGGTCCAGGGGCAGGTAGCTTGGTCCAGGGGCAGGTAACTGGGTCCAGGGGCAGGTAACTGGGTCCAGGGGCAGGTAACTGGGTCCAGGGGCAGGTAGCTGGGTCCAGGGGCAGGTAGCTGGGTCCAGGGGCAGGTAGCTGGGTCCAGGGGCAGGTAACTGGGTCCAGGTGCAGGTAGCTGGGTCCAGGTGCAGGTAACTGGGTCCAGGGGCAGGAAGCTGGGTCCAGGGGCAGGTAGCTGGGTCCAGGGGCAGGTAACTGGGTCCAGGGGCAGGTAACTGGGTCCAGGGGCAGGTAACTGGGTCCAGGGGCAGGTAACTGGGTCCAAGGGTAGGTAGCTGGGTCCAGGGGCAGGTAGCTGGGTCCAGGGGCAGGTAGCTGGGTCCAGGGGCAGGTAGCTGGGTCCAGGGGCAGGTAGCTGGGTCCAGGGGCAGGTAGAAGGTCATACACAGGAAGAGGCAGGTAGCTGGGTCCAGGGGCAGGCAGAAGGTCATACACAGGAGGAGGCAGGTAGCTGGGTTCAGGGGCAGGCAGAAGGTCATACACAGGAGGAGGCAGGTAGCTGGGTCCAGGGCAGGCAGAAGGTCATATACAGGAGGAGGCAGGTAGCTGGGTCTAGGGGCAGGCAGAAGGTCATACACAGGAGGAGGCAGGTAGCTGGGTCCAGGGGCAGGTAGCTGGGTCCAGGGGCAGGTAGCCGGGTCCAGGGGCAGGTAACTGGGTCCAGGGGCAGGCAGAAGATCATACACAGTGCAAGGCAACAGTACAGACAGGGAAAAGGTAGTAACGTGGTCAGGCAATAGCAGGGAATAGCAGAGAATAGCAGAGAATAGCGGAGAATAGCAGGGAATAGCAGGGAATAGCAGAGAATAGCAGAGAATAGCAGGGAATAGCAGGGAATAGCAGAGAATAGCAGGCAATAGCGGGGAATAGCAGGCAATAGCAGGGAATAGCAGAGAATAGCAGGGAATAGCAGGCAATAGCAGGGAATAGCAGAGAATAGCAGGGAATAGCAGAGAATAGCAGGGAATAGCAGAGAATAGCAGAGAATAGCAGGGAATAGCAGGGAATAGCAGAGAATAGCAGAGAATAGCAGGGAATAGCAGAGAATAGCAGAGAATAGCAGAGAATAGCAGGGAATAGCAGGGAATAGCAGGGAATAGCAGGGAATAGCAGAGAATAGCAGGGAATAGCAGGGAATAGCAGGGAATAGCAGGGAATAGCAGAGAATAGCAGGGAATAGCAGGAATAGCAGGGAATAGCAGAGAATAGCAGGGAATAGCAGAGAATAGCAGGAATAGCAGAGAATAGCAGAGAATAGCAGGGAATAGCAGAGAATAGCAGAGAATAGCAGGGAATAGCAGAGAATAGCAGGGAATAGCAGAGAATAGCAGGGAATAGCAGGGAATAGCAGGGAATAGCAGAGAATAGCAGAGAATAGCAGGGAATAGCAGAGAATAGCAGAGAATAGCAGGGAATAGCAGAGAATAGCAGAGAATAGCAGAGAATAGCAGAGAATAGCAGGGAATAGCAGAGAATAGCAGAGAATAGCAGAGAATAGCAGAGAATAGCAGGGAATAGCAGGAATAGCAGAGAATAGCAGGGAATAGCAGAGAATAGCAGGGAATAGCAGGGAATAGCAGAGAATAGCAGGGAATAGCAGAGAATAGCAGGCAATAGCAGGAATAGCAGAGAATAGCAGGGAATAGCAGAGAATAGCAGGGAATAGCAGAGAATAGCAGAGAATAGCAGAGAATAGCAGGGAATAGCAGAGAATAGCAGGGAATAGCAGAGAATAGCAGGGAATAGCAGAGAATAGCAGGGAATAGCAGAGAATAGCAGGGAATAGCAGAGAATAGCAGGGAATAGCAGAGAATAGCAGGGAATAGCAGGGAATAGCAGGGAATAGCAGATAAATAGCAGAGAATAGCAGGGAATAGCAGGGAATAGCAGAGAATAGCAGGGAATAGCAGAGAATAGCAGAGAATAGCAGAGAATAGCAGGGAATAGCAGGGAATAGCAGAGAATAGCAGGGAATAGCAGAGAATAGCAGGGAATTGTCATGTTTTGTCATTTATTATCTTGTCTTGTCCCTGTGCTTCCTTCTATTCGTTTCCCTCTGCTGGTCTTATTAGGTTCTTTCCCTCTTTCTATCCCTCTCTCTCCCCCTCCCTCTCTCACTCTCCCGCTCTCTCTTCTCTCTATCGTTCCGTTCCTGCTCCCAGCTGTTCCTATTCCCCTAATCAATCATTTAGTCTTCCCACACCTGTTCCCGATCCTTTTCCCTGATTAGAGTCCCTATTTCTCTCCTTGTTATTCGTTTCTGCCCTGTCGGTTCCTTGTCTAGAATTCACCGTGCTGTGTTTGTGTATCGCCCTGTCGTGTCGTGTTTTCCTCAGATGCTGCGTGGTGAGCAGGTGTCTGAGTCTGTCTGGTTCAAGTGCCTTCCCGAGGCAACCTGCTGTTCACCTGCTGTTCAAGATCGAGTCTCCAGTTTGTCCTCGTCATTTCGAGTGAAAGTTGTGTTTTTTGATTGTATTTACTTTACTGGATTAAAGACTCTGTTTTCGCCAAGTCGCTTTTGGGTCCTCTTTCACCTGCATGACAGAAGGAACCGACCAAGGAATGGACCCAGCGACTTCAGACGCTCGTTACACTGCCGTCAAGATCCAGGAGTCATGCTCGGCAGACACGAGCAGGAATTGTCTGCTGCTCGCCATGCCGTGGAGAACCTGGCCGCTCAGGTTTCCGACCTCTCTGGACAGTTCCAGAGTCTACGTCTCGTGCCACCTGTTACTTCCTGGCCTGCCGAGCCTCCAGAACCTAGGGTTAATAACCCACCTTGCTACTCCGGGCAGCCCACTGAGTGCCGCTCCTTTCTCACGCAGTGTGAGATTGTGTTCTCTCTCCAACCCAACACATACTCTAGAGAGAGAGCTCGGGTTGCTTACGTCATTTCACTCCTTACTGGCCGGGCTCGAGAATGGGGCACAGCTATCTGGGAGGCAAGGGCTGATTGCTCTAACAAGTTCCAGAACTTTAAAGAGGAGATGATTCGGGTTTTTGACCGTTCAGTTTTTGGTAGGGAGGCTTCTAGGGCCCTGGCTTCCTTATGCCAAGGTGAACGGTCCATAACGGATTATTCTATTGAGTTTCGCACTCTTGCTGCCTCTAGTGAGTGGAACGAGCCGGCGCTGCTCGCTCGTTTTCTGGAGGGACTCCACGCAGTGGTTAAGGATGAGATTCTCTCCCGGGAGGTTCCTTCAGATGTGGACTCTTTGATTGCTCTCGCCATCCGCATAGAACGACGGGTAGATCTTCGTCACCGGGCTCGTGGAAGAGAGCTCGCATCAACGGTGTTTCCCTGCTCCGCATCGCAACCATCTCCCTCCTCTGGCTCAGAGACTGAGCCCATGCAGCTGGGAGGGATTCGCATCTCGACTAAGGAGAGGGAACGGAGGATCACCAACCGCCTGTGCCTCTATTGCGGAGTTGCTGGACATTTTGTTAATTCATGTCCAGTAAAAGCCAGAGCTCATCTGTAAGCGGAGGGCTACAGGTGAGCGCAACTACTCAAGTCTCTCCATCAAAATCCTGTACTACTTTGTCGGTCCATCTACGCTGGACCGGTTCGGGTGCTACATGTAGTGCCTTGATAGACTCTGGGGCTGAGGGTTGTTTCATGGACGAAGCATGGGTTCGGAAACATGACATTCCTTTCAGAGAGTTAGAGAAGCCTACGCCCATGTTCGCCTTAGATGGTAGTCATCTTCCCAGTATCAGATTTGAGACACTACCTTTAACCCTCACAGTATCTGGTAACCACAGTGAGACTATTTCTTTTTTGATTTTTCGTTCACCGTTTACACCTGTTGTTTTGGGTCATCCCTGGCTAGTATGTCATAATCCTTCTATTAATTGGTCTAGTAATTCTATCCTATCCTGGAACGTTTCTTGTCATGTGAAGTGTTTAATGTCTGCCATCCCTCCCGTTTCTTCTGTCCCTACTTCTCAGGAGGAACCTGGCGATTTGACAGGAGTGCCGGAGGAATATCATGATCTGCGCACGGTCTTCAGTCGGTCCCGAGCCAACTCCCTTCCTCCTCACCGGTCGTATGATTGTAGTATTGATCTCCTTCCGGGGACCACTCCCCCTCGGGGTAGACTATACTCTCTGTCGGCTCCCGAACGTAAGGCTCTCGAGGATTATTTGTCGGTGTCTCTTGAAGCCGGTACCATAGTGCCTTCTTCCTCTCCGGCCGGGGCGGGGTTCTTTTTTGTTAAGAAGAAGGACGGTACTCTGCGCCCTGCGTGGATTATCGAGGGCTGAATGACATAACGGTTAAGAATCGTTATCCGCTTCCCCTTATGTCATCAGCCTTCGAGATTCTGCAGGGAGCCAGGTGCTTTACTAAGTTGGACCTTCGTAACGCTTACCATCTCGTGCGCATCAGAGAGGGGGACGAGTGGAAAACGGCGTTTAACACTCCGTTAGGGCATTTTGAGTACCGGGTTCTGCCGTTCGGTCTCGCCAATGCGCCAGCTGTTTTTCAGGCATTAGTTAATGATGTTCTGAGAGACATGCTGAACATCTTTGTTTTTGTCTATCTTGACGATATCCTGATTTTTTCTCCGTCACTCGAGATTCATGTTCAGCACGTTCGACGTGTTCTACAGCGCCTTTTAGAGAATTGTCTCTACGTAAAGGCTGAGAAGTGCTCTTTTCATGTCTCCTCCGTTACTTTTCTCGGTTCCGTTATTTCCGCTGAAGGCATTCAGATGGATTCCGCTAAGGTCCAAGCTGTCAGTGATTGGCCCGTTCCAAGGTCACGTGTCGAGTTGCAGCGCTTTTTAGGTTTCGCTAATTTCTATCGGCGTTTCATTCGTAATTTCGGTCAAGTTGCTGCCCCTCTCACAGCTCTTACTTCTGTCAAGACGTGTTTTAAGTGGTCCGGTTCCGCCCAGGGAGCTTTTGATCTTCTAAAAGAACGTTTTACGTCCGCTCCTATCCTCGTTACTCCTGACGTCACTAGACAATTCATTGTCGAGGTTGACGCTTCAGAGGTAGGCGTGGGAGCCATTCTATCCCAGCGCTTCCAGTCTGACGATAAGGTTCATCCTTGCGCTTATTTTTCTCATCGCCTGTCGCCATCTGAGCGCAACTATGATGTGGGTAACCGTGAACTGCTCGCCATCCGCTTAGCCCTAGGCGAATGGCGACAGTGGTTGGAGGGGGCGACCGTTCCTTTTGTCGTTTGGACAGACCATAAGAACCTTGAGTACATCCGTTCTGCCAAACGACTTAATGCCCGTCAAGCTCGTTGGGCGTTGTTTTTCGCTCGTTTCGAGTTTGTGATTTCTTACCGTCCGGGTAGCAAGAACACCAAGCCTGATGCCTTATCCCGTCTGTTTAGTTCTTCTGTGGCTTCTACTGATCCCGAGGGGATTCTTCCTTATGGGCGTGTTGTCGGGTTAACAGTCTGGGGAATTGAAAGACAGGTTAAGCAAGCACTCACGCACACTGCGTCGCCGCGCGCTTGTCCTAGTAACCTCCTTTTCGTTCCTGTTTCCACTCGTCTGGCTGTTCTTCAGTGGGCTCACTCTGCCAAGTTAGCTGGTCATCCCGGTGTTCGAGGCACTCTTGCGTCTATTCGCCAGCGCTTTTGGTGGCCGACTCAGGAGCGTGACACGCGCCGTTTCGTGGCTGCTTGTTCGGACTGCGCGCAGACTAAGTCGGGTAACTCTCCTCCTGCCGGTCGTCTCAGACCGCTCCCCATTCCTTCTCGACCATGGTCTCACATCGCCCTAGACTTCATTACCGGTCTGCCTTTGTCTGCGGGGAAGACTGTGATTCTTACGGTTGTCGATAGGTTCTCTAAGGCGGCACATTTCATTCCCCTCGCTAAACTTCCTTCCGCTAAGGAGACGGCACAAATCATTATCGAGAATGTATTCAGAATTCATGGCCTCCCGTTAGACGCCGTTTCAGACAGAGGCCCGCAATTCACGTCACAGTTTTGGAGGGAGTTCTGTCGTTTGATTGGTGCGTCCGTCAGTCTCTCTTCCGGGTTTCATCCCCAGTCTAACGGTCAAGCAGAGAGGGCCAATCAGACGATTGGTCGCATACTACGCAGCCTTTCTTTCAGAAACCCTGCGTCTTGGGCAGAACAGCTCCCCTGGGCAGAATACGCTCACAATTCGCTTCCTTCGTCTGCTACCGGGTTATCTCCGTTTCAGAGTAGTCTGGGTTACCAGCCTCCTCTGTTCTCATCCCAGCTTGCCGAGTCCAGCGTTCCCTCCGCTCAAGCGTTTGTCCAACGTTGTGAGCGCACCTGGAGGAGGGTGAGGTCTGCACTTTGCCGTTACAGGGCACAGACTGTGAGAGCCGCCAATAAACGCAGGATTAAGAGTCCAAGGTATTGTTGCGGCCAGAGAGTGTGGCTTTCCACTCGCAACCTTCCTCTTACGACAGCTTCTCGTAAGTTGACTCCGCGGTTCATTGGTCCGTTCCGTGTCTCCCAGGTCGTCAATCCTGTCGCTGTGCGACTGCTTCTTCCGCGACATCTTCGTCGCGTCCATCCTGTCTTCCATTCTCCTGTGTCAAGCCCTTTCTTCGCACTCCCGTTCGTCTTCCCTCCCCCCCTCCCGTCCTTGTCGAGAGCGCACCTATTTACAAGGTACATAAGATCATGGACATGCGTTCTCGGGGATGGGGTCACCAATACTTAGTGGATTGGGAGGGTTACGGTCCTGAGGAGAGGAGTTGGGTTCCGTCTCGGGACGTGCTGGACCGTTCACTCATTGATGATTTCCTCCGTTGCCGCCAGGATTCCTCCTCGAGTGCGCCAGGAGGCGCTCGGTGAGTGGGGGGGTACTGTCATGTTTTGTCATTTATTATCTTGTCTTGTCCCTGTGCTTCCTTCTATTCGTTTCCCTCTGCTGGTCTTATTAGGTTCTTTCCCTCTTTCTATCCCTCTCTCTCCCCCTCCCTCTCTCACTCTCCCGCTCTCTCTTCTCTCTATCGTTCCGTTCCTGCTCCCAGCTGTTCCTATTCCCCTAATCAATCATTTAGTCTTCCCACACCTGTTCCCGATCCTTTTCCCTGATTAGAGTCCCTATTTCTCTCCTTGTTATTAGTTTCTGCCCTGTCGGTTCCTTGTCTAGAATTCACCGTGCTGTGTTTGTGTATCGCCCTGTCGTGTCGTGTTTTCCTCAGATGCTGCGTGGTGAGCAGGTGTCTGAGTCTGTCTGGTTCAAGTGCCTTCCCGAGGCAACCTGCTGTTCACCTGCTGTTCAAGATCGAGTCTCCAGTTTGTCCTCGTCATTTCGAGTGAAAGTTGTGTTTTTTGATTGTATTTACTTTACTGGATTAAAGACTCTGTTTTCGCCAAGTCGCTTTTGGGTCCTCTTTCACCTGCATGACAGGAATAGCAGGGAATAGCAGGGAATAGCAGGGAATAGCAGAGAATAGCAGAGAATAGCAGGGAATAGCAGAGAATAGCAGGGAATAGCAGAGAATAGCAGAGAATAGCAGAGAATAGCAGGGAATAGCAGAGATTAGCAGGGAATAGCAGAGAATAGCAGGGAATAGCAGAGAATAGCAGAGAATAGCAGGGAATAGCAGGGAATAGCAGGGAATAGCAGAGAATAGCAGAGAATAGCAGGGAATAGCAGGGAATAGCAGGGAATAGCAGAGAATAGCAGAGAATAGCAGGGAATAGCAGGGAATAGCAGAGAATAGCAGAGAATAGCAGAGAATAGCAGAGAATAGCAGGGAATAGCAGGGAATAGCAGAGAATAGCAGGGAATAGCAGAGAATAGCAGAGAATAGCAGAGAATAGCAGGGAATAGCAGGGAATAGCAGGGAATAGCAGAGAATAGCAGAGAATAGCAGAGAATAGCAGAGAATAGGGAATAGGGAATAGCAGAGAATAGCAGAGAATAGCAGGCAATAGCAGGGAATAGCAGGGAATAGCAGAGAATAGTAGAGAATAGCAGAGAATAGCAGAGAATAGCAGGGAATAGCAGAGAATAGCAGAGAATAGCAGGGAATAGCAGGGAATAGCAGAGAATAGCAGAGAATAGCAGGGAATAGCAGAGAATAGCAGAGAATAGCAGGGAATAGCAGGGAATAGCAGGGAATAGCAGGGAATAGCAGAGAATAGCAGGGAATAGCAGAGAATAGAGAATAGCAGGGAATAGCAGGGAATAGCAGAGAATAGCAGAGAATAGCAGAGAATAGCAGGGAATAGCAGAGAATAGCAGAGAATAGCAGGGAATAGCAGAGAATAGCAGGGAATAGCAGAGAATAGCAGGGAATAGCAGAGAATAGCAGAGAATAGCAGGGAATAGCAGAGAATAGCAGGGAATAGCAGGGAATAGCAGAGAATAGCAGAGAATAGCAGAGAATAGCAGAGAATAGCAGAGAATAGCAGAGAATAGCAGGGAATAGCAGGGAATAGCAGGGAATAGCAGAGAATAGCAGAGAATAGCAGAGAATAGCAGGCAATAGCAGGGAATAGCAGGGAATAGCAGAGAATAGCAGAGAATAGCAGAGAATAGCAGAGAATAGCAGGGAATAGCAGGGAATAGCAGAGAATAGCAGGCAATAGCAGAGAATAGCAGGGAATAGCAGAGAATAGCAGGGAATAGCAAGGAATAGCAGGGAATAGCAGAGAATAGCAGGGAATAGCAGGGAATAGCAGGGAATAGGCAAAAGGTGTCATCAGTGAGTCAGGCAACAACTGTCATACACGGCAGGCCTAATTAACAAGAAACACAAAGCTCTGAATAGAAGTGTCACAAAACAATACCTTACGATGACGGGGTGCAAAGAACTGAACTAAATAGTGTGTGATGATGACCTGCAGGTGTGTGAACAGGTGATCAGAATGCAGGTAATTGGGATCTGGAGAGTGAGCTGCGTTCAGGGGATCTAGGTGTTTGAGAATGGGATCTGGAGAGTGAGCTGCATTGAGGGGATCTACGTGTTTTAGAGTGGGATCTGGAAAGTGAGCTACGTTCAGGGGATCTACGTGTTTGAGAGTGGGATCTGGAGAGTGAGCTGCGTTCAGGGGATCTAGGTGTTTGAGAGTGGGATCTGGAGAGTGAGCTGCGTTCAGGGGATCTAGGTGTTTGAGAGTGGGATCTGGAAAGTGAGCTGCATTGAGGGGATCTACGTGTTTTAGAGTGGGATCTGGAAAGTGAGCTACGTTCAGGGGATCTAGGTGTTTGAGAGTGGGATCTGGAGAGTGAGCTGCGTTCAGGGGATCTACGTGTTTTAGAGTGGGATCTGGAAAGTGAGCTACGTTCAGGGGATCTAGGTGTTTGAGAGTGGGATCTGGAAAGTGAGCTGCATTGAGGGGATCTACGTGTTTGAGAGTGGGATCTGGAAAGTGAGCTACGTTGAGGGGATCTAGGTGTTTGAGAGTGGGATCTGGAGAGTGAGCTGCGTTCAGGGGATCTAGGTGTTTGAGAGTGGGATCTGGAGAGTGAGCTGCGTTGAGGGGATCTACGTGTTTGAGAGTGGGATCTGGAAAGTGAGCTACGTTGAGGGGATCTACGTGTTTGAGAGTGGGATCTGGAAAGTGAGCTGCGTTCAGGGGATCTAGGTGTTTGAGAGTGGGATCTGGAGAGTGAGCTGCGTTCAGGGGATCTAGGTGTTTGAGAGTGGGATCTGGAGAGTGAGCTGCGTTGAGGGGATCTACGTGTTTGTGCAGCTGTCGCAAGAGCTCATTTTTCACTGGCTGTCCACTGGTTTCAAAAACAATGATTGATGGGCTTCTTCTTGAATTCAACCATTATTGGGTTCAAATACACTTTTAGATGTGTGAACAGCCGTCCACAACAACCACAATAAATACAGGTGCAAATAGCTGAATGAGAGAGCAGCAGTGTGATTCACATCAATGCACTATGTAGATATCAATAACAAGTGATATCCGTATCGCCGTAGACGACCCCACTGCTGTCATCCTTTACCTCCAAGCGTTTATTCAAGTTGGATAATCTGTGGATGCCGACAGCAGTCGCACCATTGGAAGACATAGCTTGGACTGTAGCCTATGAAAGCCTGTTCCTGCTCTTTTCCCTCGATCCATCAAACACATTTGGTGTGTCATCATAGTGGACTCTGACATCATAGTGGACTCTGACATCATAGTGGACTCTGACATCATAGTGGTCTCTGACATCATAGTTGTCTCTGACATCATAGTGGACTCTGACATCATAGTGGTCTCTGACATCATAGTGGTCTCAGACATCATAGTGGTCTCTGACATCATAGTGGACTCTGACATCATAGTGGACTCTGACATCATAGTGGTCTCTGACATCATAGTGGTCTCTGTCATCATAGCGGTCTCTGACATCATAATGGTCTCTGACATCATAGTGGTCTCTGACATCATAGTGGTCTCTGACATCATAGTGGACTCTGACATCATAGTGGTCTCTGTCATCATAGTGGTCTCTGACATCATAGTGGTCTCTGACATCATAGTGGTCTCTGACTTGTGGTCAGACTCGCTCAAGTGGAGCAAATTTAAACTTGGGTCTTTTTTCATTGCTGATTTGAATGTCGTTGAGAAAACAGAGAATTTTTTCAGCAAACATCCTTTCTGTTGTAACGATGTGTGCTGAGAGTCGGGAAGCAAGTTCAGGGAACGTTTTAATAAATAAACACAACATCATACAAAACAAGAAACATGAACAACGCACAGAAACAATGATGCCTGGGGAAGGAACCAAAGGGGGAGACATATACAGGGCAGGTAATCAGGGAGGGGATGGAGTCCAGGTGAGTATGAGGCAGGTGCGCGCAATGATGGTGACAGGTGTGCGCCATAACGAGCAGCCTAGTGACCTAGAGGCCCAGACATCTGAATGTAAAAGTATTCCTCGAGATAATTATCTAGTTTTCCAAAAGTATCTGTAATCTGATTACAATATTTTAACTGGTAAAGTATGGACTCCCGAGTGCTGTATCAGTCTAAGGCACAGCATCTCAGTGCTAAAGGTGTCACTACAGACCCTGGTTTGATCCCGGGCTGTATCACAACCGGCTGTGAACGGGAGTCCCATAGGGCGGCACACAATTGGCCCAGCGTCGTCCTGGTTAGGGTTTGGCCGGGGTAGGCCTTCGTTGTAAATAAGGAATTTGTTCTTAACTGACTTGGCTAGTTAAATAAAAGATCAATAAAAGATCAATAAACATGTAACGGTACAGTTACTGTCCCCAACCCTGCCTGGCAGATATCTCAGTTTGGATGCCCACCACCTCAACCTCAACAAGACAGAGCTGCTCTTCCTCCCGGTGAAGGCCTGCTGCTCAAAGACCTCTCTGACAGTTGTCAACTCCATGGTGTTTCCCTCCCAGGGTGTAAAGAACCTTGGTGTGACGCTGGACAACATCCTGTCGTTCTTTGCGAACATCAAAGCAGTGACTCGCTCCTGCAGGGTCATGCTCTACAACATATGTAGAGTACTATCCTACCTCACACAGGAAGTGGAACATCCATAGAGTACGACCCTACCTCACACAGGAAGTGGAACATCCATAGAGTGGACCCTCTGACATCAGGAAGTGGAACATCCTGTACGACCCTACCTCACACAGGAAGTGGAACTCTGTACAACCCATCACACAGGAAGTGGAACATCCATAGAGTACTATCCTACCTCACACAGGAAGTGGAACATCCATAGAGTACGATCCTACCTCACACAGGAAGTGGAACATCCTAGACTATCTACCTTACACAGGAAGTTGAACATCAGAGTGGATCCTACCTCACACAGGAAGTGGAACATCCATAGAGTACGGCCCTACCTCACACAGGAAGTGGAACATCCATGACCCTACCTCACACAGGAAGTGGAACATCCATAGAGTACTATCCTACTTCACACAGGAAAAGTGGAACATCCATAGAGTACGATCCTACCTCACACAGGAAGTGGAACATCCATAGAGTACAACTACCTCACACAGGAAGTTGAACATCCTAGATTTGAATACCTCACACAGGAAGTGGAACATCCATAGAGTACGATCCTACCTCACACAGGAAGTGGAACATCCGTAGAGTACTATCCTACCTTACACAGGAAGTTGAACATCCGTAGAGTACGATCCTACCTCACACAGGAAGTGGAACATCCATAGAGTACGGCCCTACCTCACACAGGAAGTGGAACATCCATAGAGTACAAACCTCACACAGGAAGTGGAACATCCGTAGAGTACAACCCTACCTCACACAGGAAGTGGAACATCCAAGAGTACTATCCTACCTCACACAGGAAGTGGAACATCCATAGAGTACGATCCTACCTCACACAGGAAGTGGAACATCCGTAGGGAGTACTATCCTACCTTACACAGGAAGTTGAACATCCGTAGAGTAATGATGGTGACAGGAAGTGGAACATCCATAGAGTACGGCCCACCTCACACAGGAAGTGGAACATCCATAGAGTACGACCCTACCTCACACAGGAAGTGGAACATCCTGAAGTACTATCCTACCTCCACAGGAAGTGGAACATCCATAGAGTATCTAGTTTTCACACAGGAAGTGGAACATCCATAGAGTACGACCCTACCTCACACAGGAAGTGGAACATCCATAGAGTACGACCCTACCTCACACAGGAAGTGGAACATCCATAGAGTACACCCTACCTCACACAGGAAGTGGAACATCCGTAGAGTACAACCCTACCTCACACAGGAAGTGGAACATCCTAGGTTATCCTACCTCACACAGGAAGTGGAACATCCATAGAGTACGATCCTACCTCACACAGGAAGTGGAACATCCGTAGAGTACTATCCTACCTTACACAGGAAGTTGAACATCCGTAGAGTACGATCCTACCTCACACAGGAAGTGGAACATCCATAGAGTACGGCCCTACCTCACACAGGAAGTGGAACATCCATAGAGTTTGTTCTCACACAGGAAGTGGAACATCCATAGAGTACTATCCTACCTCAAAGGAAAAGTGGAACATCCATAGAACGATCTACCTCACACAGGAAGTGGAACATCCATAGAGTACAACCCTACCTCACACAGGAAGTTGAACATCCGTAGAGTACGACCATACCTCACACAGGAAGTGGAACATCCATAGAGTACGATCCTACCTCACACAGGAAGTGGAACAGTAGAGTACTATCCTACCTTACACAGGAAGTTGAACATCCGTCAGAGACGATCCTGTACCTCACACAGGAAGTGGAACATCCATAGAGTACGGCCCTACCTCACACAGGAAGTGGAACATCCATAGAGTACGACCCTACCTCACACAGGAAGTGGAACATCCGTAGAGTACAACCCTACCTCACACAGGAAGTGGAACATCCATAGAGTACTATCCTACCTCACACAGGAAGTGGAACATCCATAGAGTACGATCCTACCTCACACAGGAAGTGGAACATCCGTAGAGTACTATCCTACCTTACACAGGAAGTTGAACATCCGTAGAGTACGATCCTACCTCACACAGGAAGTGGAACATCCATAGAGTACGGCCCTACCTCACACAGGAAGTGGAACATCCATAGAGTACGACCCTACCTCACACAGGAAGTGGAACATCCATAGAGTACTATCCTACCTCACACAGGAAGTGGAACATCCATAGAGTACGATCCTACCTCACACAGGAAGTGGAACATCCATAGAGTACAACCCTACCTCACACAGGAAGTTGAACATCCGTAGAGTACGACCATACCTCACACAGGAAGTGGAACATCTGTAGAGTACGACCCTACCTCACACAGTAAGTGGAACATCCATAGAGTATGACCCTACCTCACACAGGAAGTGGAACATCCATAGAGTACGACCCTACCTCACACAGGAAGTGGAACATCCATAGAGTACAATCCTACCTCACACAGGAAGTTGAACATCCGTAGAGTACGACCATACCTCACACAGGAAGTGGAACATCCATAGAGTACGACCCTACCTCACACAGGAAGTGGAACATCCATAGAGTACAACCCTACCTCACACAGGAAGTTGAACATCCGTAGAGTACGACCCTACCTCACACAGGAAGTGGAACATCCATAGAGTACAACCCTACCTCACACAGGAAGTGGATCATCCATAGAGTACGACCCTACCTCACACAGGAAGAGGAACATCCGTAGAGTACGACCCTACCTCACACAGGAAGAGGAACATCCGTAGAGTACAACCCTACCTCACACAGGAAGTGGAACATCCATAGAGTACGACCCTACCTCACACAGGAAGAGGAACATCCGTAGAGTACGACCCTACCTCACACAGGAAGAGGAACATCCATAGAGTACAATCCTACCTCACACAGGAAGTGGAACATCCATAGAGTACGACCCTACCTCACACAGGAAGAGGAACATCCGTAGAGTACGACCCTACCTCACACAGGAAGAGGAACATCCATAGAGTGCTATCCTACCTCACACAGGAAGTGGAACATCCGTAGAGTACGACCATACCTCACACAGGAAGAGGAACATCCGTAGAGTATGACCATACCTCACACAGGAAGTGGAACATCCATAGAGTGCTATCCTACCTCACACAGGAAGTGGAACATCCGTAGAGTACGACCCTACCTCACACAGGAAGTGACACAGATCCTAATCCAGGCACTTGTCACCTCCTGTCTGGACTACTGCAACTCTCTGTTGGCTGGGCTCCCCGCTCCAACTCCTGCAATTTAACGCTGCAGGTCACCTGGTGTTCAACCTTCCCAAGTTGTCCCATGTCACCCTACTCCTCATCACACTCCACTGGCTTCCATGCCAAGCTCCACTATAAGACTATGATACTTGCCTACGGAGCAGCAAGGGGAACTGCCTCTCTCTACCTTCAGGCTCTGCTCAAACCCTACACCTCAACCTGAGCATGCCGTCCTGCCACCTCTGGTCTCTTGGCCCTCCCACCCCTATAGGAGGGCAGCTCCCGCTCAGCCCAGTCCAAGCTCTTCTCTGTCCTGGCACCCCAATGTTGGAACCAGATTCCCCCTGAAATTAGGACAACAGCATCGCCACCCATCTTACTATGCCTGTGATATGTGGTTGTCTCACCTATTTTAAGATTAATGCACTAATTGTTACTCTGTATAAGAGTGTTTGCTGAACAGTGGAGGTTCCTCGGAGAAGGAAGTGGAGGACCATCATCCTCAGTGACTATCATATCATATTTTTGTTGTATTGTAAAACATTAAAAAAGTTATGTTTTTTTATATAAAACTACACTAAATGTAATCACATCACCAAATAACTTATTAAAACACACTATTAGCCTCAACATCACTCTGTAGGTTAGCACCATGGTTTAGCCGGAGGACAGCTAGCTTCTGTCCTCCTCTGGGTATATTGACTTCAATACAAAACCAAATATAAAATACAAAACATGGTTCTCACCTCCTTCCATAGACTTACACAGTAATTATGACAACTTCCGGAACTGACACGTAGTCCAGCCAATCAAAGGATCAGATAATTTATCTAGTACTGCTACAGCTAGCTAGCACTGCAGTGCATGACATGTGGTAGTTGACTAGTTGACTCAAAGAGAGTAGTTGTGTAGTTGACTCAAAAGAGAGAAAGACAGTAGTTGATTCGTGTTCAAGAAATTAATTTCTTCCTAAATGAAGGCAAGAGAGAAATAGAGAGAGAGATTGTCATTTTTTTCAGTTTCCCTTACTTGGGTAGAACATTCAGCAAGCTAGTTTTGCCTACTGAAACATTCTGTTCAAACACAGGGATGCTATGTTAGCTGGTTGGCTATAACAGAGGGATGCTATGTTAGCTAGTTGGCTATAACAGAGGGATGCTATGTTAGCTAGTTGGCTATAACAGAGGGATGCTATGTTAGCTAGTTGGCTATAACAGAGGGATGCTATGTTCGCTAGCTGGCTATAACAGAGGGATGCTATGTTAGCCAGTTGGCTAACAAGAGAAGAGAGAAGGAGAGAAGAGAAGGAGAAGTTATACAACGTGGCTGTTATGAGAGTGAACTGTATTTACGCCTGATCAGGGGTGTATTCATTCCGTCGATTCCATTGAGAAACGTTTCTTAAACAGAACAAAATTAGGATAAACACATGCAGGCTTCAGATAATCTAAACGACATGTGTAATGATCTAAACCTATCCCAGCCGGTGGCTAAGCCTACATGACCCAACTCTAAAGATCCTTCAAAGTAAACTCGGAATGATCTTGTTTTAACAAATACACCAGATAATATGTTTATACTTCGGCCAAGATATCAGTGGCCACTGCCCAGTTGTTTGTGTTAGAGATGTGAGAATACAAAGAAAATGTAATCCTTGTGTCATCACAAAGAGGAACATCAGTGAACAGGCTTCGTGTGACCTTTATTTTAGTGACCTTGATTGGAGTTCAGCTATTTAGTTTAGTTTTTATTAATTCGGCAATTTTTAAAGCCATACATGCACATGAATAAAATCATGGAGGATAACACACAATACAGTCTGGGACTTATTTCCATTGTTAAATCATGGAGGATGGGACTTATTTCCATTGTTAAACACACACTATACAGTCTGGGACTTATTTCCATTGTTAAATCATGGAGGATAACACACAATACAGTCTGGGACTTATTTCCATTGTTAAATCATGGAGGATAACACACAATACAGTCTGGGACTTATTTCCATTGTTAAATCATGGAGGATAACACACAATACAGTCTGGGACTTATTTCCATTGTGGTCCTCTTGAGACAAGATCCAACACAGATCAAATCATGCTTTAGCTTTCAGCCTCTTTGCAGAAGTCTTCAATACTATTTAAGATAATCATGCTCCCTTCCAAAAACTAAGGGTTAAAAGTACATAGATTGAATGCTGAACTGGAGAATTATCAGAAGTCATTCATAAAAGAGATGATGCTTGGGTCAAGCCCAGGAATTAAGGCCCGGACTGGCAAGCTTTTAAGCAACTGAGGTATCATTATGTATGGCAAATCAGACAGGCCAAAGGGTTGGTTAAATCTGAAGACTTGTCAAGAGATTTTAAGGTAAATCAACGTTTAATTTCCTTGCACCCAACGTGTGGAATGATCTACAATTTAACTATAAATGTTGATGAATCTGCGCCTCGAGAGCATTTCAGATAGTTGTAAGGGGAACTTTCTACTGACATTTTTTATTTTTTTTATTGTGTTTTGCTTTTCGTGTTTTGTTGCATAATGTGTAGTTTCATGTGTTCATTGTATTGATGTATATGTTGGTGCTAAACTGGAAAACAGACCTTGATCTCAGCATTGACTCCCTGTCTGAATAAAGACACCTTGGTCTCAGCATTGACTCCCTGTCTGAATAAAGACACCTTGATCTCAGCATTGACTCCCTGTCTGAATAAAGACACCTTGGTCTCAGAATTGACTCCCTGGTCTCAGCATTGACTCCCTGTCTGAATAAAGACACCTTGATCTCAGCATTGACTCCCTGTCTGAATAAAGACACCTTGGTCTCAGCATTGACTCACTGTCTGAATAAAGACACCTTGGTCTCAGCATTGACTCCCTGTCTGAATAAAGACACCTTGGTCTCAGCATTGACTCCCTGTCTGAATAAAGACACCTTGGTCTCAGCATTGACTCCCTGGTCTCAGCATTGACTCCCTGTCTGAATAAAGACACCTTGGTCTCAGCATTGACTCCCTGTCTGAATAAAGACACCTTGGTCTCAGCATTGACTCCCTGTCTGAATAAAGACACCTTGGTCTCAGCATTGACTCCCTGTCTAAATAAAGACTCCTTGGTCTCAGCATTGACTCCCTGTCTAAATAAAGACACCTTGGTCTCAGCATTGACTCCCTGGTCTCAGCATTGACTCCCTGTCTAAATAAAGACACCTTGAGCTCAGCATTGACTCCCTGTCTAAATAAAGACACCTTGGTCTCAGCATTGACTCCCTGGTCTCAGCATTGACTCCCTGTCTGAATAAAGACACCTTGATCTCAGCATTGACTCCCTGTCTGAATAAAGACACCTTGATCTCAGCATTGACTCCCTGTCTGAATAAAGACACCTTGATCTCAGTATTGACTCCCTGTCTGAATAAAGACACCTTGGTCTCAGCATTGACTCCCTGTCTGAATAAAGACACCTTGGTCTCAGCATTGACTCCCTGTCTGAATAAAGACACCTTGGTCTCAGCATTGACTCCCTGTCTAAATAAAGACTCCTTGGTCTCAGCATTGACTCCCTGTCTAAATAAAGACACCTTGGTCTCAGCATTGACTCCCTGGTCTCAGCATTGACTCCTGTCTAAATAAAGACACCTTGGTCTCAATTGACTTTGGTCTCAGCATTGACTCCCTGTCTAAATAAAGACTCCTTGGTCTCAACATTGACTCCCTGTCTAAATAAAGACTCCTTGGTCTCAGCATTGACTCCCTGTCTAAATAAAGACACCTTGGTCTCAGCATTGACTCCCTGTCTAAATAAAGACTCCTTGGTCTCAGCATTGACTCCTGGTCTCAGCATTGACTCCCTGTCTAAATAAAGACACCTTGGTTAATCAATCTTGAACAAGGCATTCTCAGCATTGACTCCCTGTCTAAATAAAGACACCTTGGTCTCAGCATTGACTCCCTGTCTAAATAAAGACACCTTGGTCTCAGCATTGACTCCCTGTCTAAATAAAGACACCTTGATCTCAGCATTGACTCCCTGTATAAATAAAGACACCTTGGTCTCAGCATTGACTCCCTGGTCTCAGCATTGTCTCCCTGTCTAAATAAAGACACCTTGGTCTCAGCATTGACTCCCTGGTCTCAGCATTGACTCCCTGTCTAAATAAAGACACCTTGGTCTCAGCATTGACTCCCTGTCTAAATAAATAAACCTTGGTCTCAGCATGGACTCCCTGTCTAAATAAAGACACTTTGGTCTCAGCATTGACTCCCTGTCTAAATAAAGACACCTTGGTCTCAGCATTGACTCCCTGTCTAAATAAAGACACCTTGGTCTCAGCATTGACTCCCTGGTCTCAGCATTGACTCCCTGTCTAAATAAAGACACCTTGGTCTCAGCATTGACTCCCTGGTCTCAGCATTGACTCCCTGTCTAAATAAAGACTCCTTGGTCTCAGCATTGACTCCCTGTCTAAATAAAGACTCCTTGGTCTCAGCATTGACTCCCTGTCTAAATAAAGACACCTTGGTCTCAGCATTGACTCCCTGTCTAAATAAAGACTCCTTGGTCTCAGCATTGACTCCCTGGTCTCAGCATTGACTCCCTGTCTAAATAAAGACACCTTGGTCTCAGCATTGACTCCCTGTCTAAATAAAGACACCTTGGTCTCAGCATTGACTCCCTGTCTAAATAAAGACACCTTGGTCTCAGCATTGACTCCCTGTCTAAATAAAGACACCTTGGTCTCAGCATTGACTCCCTGTCTAAATAAAGACACCTTGGTCTCAGCATTGACTCCCTGGTCTCAGCATTGACTCCCTGTCTAAATAAAGACACCTTGGTCTCAGCATTGACTCCCTGTCTAAATAAAGACACCTTGGTCTCAGCATTGACTCCCTGTCTAAATAAACACTGACCTTGGTCTCAGCATTGACTCCCTGTCTGAATAAAGACACCTTGGTCTCAGCATTGACTCCCTGTCTAAATAAAGACACCTTGGTCTCAGCATTGACTCCCTGTCTAAATAAAGACACCTTGGTCTCAGCATTGACTCCCTGTCTAAATAAAGACACCTTGATCTCAGCATTGACTCCCTGTCTAAATAAAGACACCTTGATCTCAGCATTGACTCACTGTCTGAATAAAGACACCTTGGTCTCAGCATTGACTCCCTGTCTAAATAAAGACACCTTGATCTCAGCATTGACTCCCTGTCTAAATAAAGACACCTTGGTCTCAGCATTGACTCCCTCGGAGATGAAGCACAGAGCAGGATGGATGAAGCACAGAGCAGGATGGATGAAGCACAGAGCAGGATGGATGAAGCTAAGAGGGGTTACTTTGATGAGAAAATCATTGAGAACAAAAAAATTACCCTAAAATGGTTTGGAAATACTTTAAGGATCTAGGCTGTAGTAGTACTACCAACAACAAACTAAACAGTATTGGGCTGAACATCAAAGGGGAGATGGTAAATGAAAAAGCAGAGGTTGCCAATGAATTCAAACTTTTTTAAATCTTCTGTTGCCAGCAAGCTGGTTAGCAAGCTGGTTAGCAAGCTGGTTAGCAAGCTGGTTAGCAAGCTGGTTAGCAAGCTGGTTAGCAAGCTGCCCACCAGTTCTGGTTGTATGGAAGTAACCAAGTCAATAAGTATTATGTAGAGTTAGGGGGTTCAGCCAAACTCTTTTTTTGCGTAGGCAGCAACAGCCAAAATAGTCAGTACGCTGACAGAGCTTAAATGCTCCAAAGCCACAGGCCTGGATAATATTCCTGCAATGTTTCTAATAGATTCTGCTGAGAAAATTGGCCCTTGTATTATGCATATTGTTAATGTCAATCTTGAACAAGGCATCTTCCACGGAGACATGAAACAAGCTAAAGTTATACCTCTGTAGAAGAAGGGGATAAAGTCTGACCTTGGTATTTATAGGCCTGTATCTATCCTCTGTAGAAGAAGGGGATAAAGTCTGACCCTGGGAGTTGTAGTCCTGTATCTATCCTCTGTAGAAGAAGGGGATAAAGTCTGACCCTGGGAGTTGTAGTCCTGTATCTATCCTCTGTAAAAGAAGGGGATAAAGTCTGACCCTGGGAGTTGTAGTCCTGTATCTATTCTCTGTAGAAGAAGGGGATAAAGTCTGACCCTGGGAGTTGTAGTCCTGTATCTATCCTCTGTAGAAGAAGGGGATAAAGTCTGACCTTGGTATTTATAGGCCTGTATCTATCCTCTGTAGAAGAAGGGGATAAAGTCTGACCCTGGGAGTTGTAGTCCTGTATCTATTCTCTGTAGAAGAAGGGGATAAAGTCTGACCCTGGGAGTTGTAGTCCTGTATCTATCCTCTGTAGAAGAAGGGGATAAAGTCTGACCTTGGTATTTATAGGCCTGTATCTATCCTCTGTAGAAGAAGGGGATAAAGTCTGACCCTGGAGTAGTCCTGTATCTATCCTCTGTAAAAGGGGAGTTGTAGTCCTGTATCTATCCTCTGTAGAAGAATGGGATAAAGTCTGACCCTGGGAGTTGTAGTCCTGTATCTATCCTCTGTAGAAGAATGGGATAAAGTCTGACCCTGGGAGTTGTAGTCCTGTATCTATTCTCTCTGTAACATCAGAGATCCTGGAGAGAATTGTACACAAACAAATGTATGAATATGTTAACAAACAGGGTCTAATGTGTGATTTTCAGTCTGAGTTTAGAAAAACATACTCCATTGATTCATGTCTACTTTACTTGACTGACTTCATCAGGAAAGAGATTGATGAGGGAAATATGTGTGGAATGGTACTGCTTGACCTACAGAAGGCCTTTGATACAGTTAACCACGGTCTCCTAATCTCCAAACTGGAGGCACTGGAGTTAAGCAGTATCTTTCTAGGCTGGGTAAAGTCCTATTTATCAGGAAGGGAGCAAGTAGTAGAGGTTAATGATTCACTGTCTCAGGCAAAACCAATGAGTTGTGGCGTTCCGCAGGGGAGCGTGCTTGGGCCTCTGCTGATTTTATTGTATATTAACCATATGAAAGATGCTTGTTCTTGCTGTCTTTTTCTTTATGCGGATTTATACACTTCTGGTGTCTCACAACAGTAAAACTATGTTGGAGAGCACACTTACATAGATACTTATCACAGAGCTGACTAACATTAGCAAATCGCTTGGAGATAACAAGCTATCTCTGCACAGGGAAAACTGAAGTCAGCACCTTAACCCCCTAACTCCACTCTGATTTCAGAGGACCTACTCATTTTAGGTCTGGATCCCAATGTTATGCAGGTGAATGAGGACCCAAAAGCGACTTAGCGAAAACAGAGTCTTTATTCCAGTAAATGGCAAAAGTAATAATCCTGGAACACTAAAGAAGAAAACAAAACAGGAAAAAACTTAAATCCACTCGTAGTAACGAGGACTGACTGGAGACTCGACCATTGACTGCAGGTTGCTTCGGGAAGGCACCGACCGTAGCAGACTAAGACACCTGCTCACACGCAGCATCTGAAGGAGACAAGACACGACAGGGCGAGACAAGGACACAGCACAGCGAACATCATACAAGGATCCGACAAGGACAGAAGTGGAAAACAAGGGGAGAAATAGGGACTCTAATCAGAGGACAAAATAGGGGACAGGTGTGAAAAGACTAAATGTGTGAATTAGGAGAATGAGGAACAGCTGGGAGCAGGAACGGAACGATAGAGAGAAGAGAGAGAGGGAGGGGGAGAGAGAGGGATAGAAAAAGGGAACGAACCTAATAAGACCAGCAGGGGGAAACGAACAGAAGGGAAAGCACAAGGACAAGACAATATATGACAAACATGACACCCAAAATATTTTTGGATCCAGACCTAAAATGAGTAGGTCCTCTGAAATCAGAGTGGAGTTAGGGGGTGAGGTGCTGACTACTAATACCTCTGTTAGCTACCTGGGATGTATCCTTGATGGAAGCTTGGGAGGTGTGAGCAGGGCCAATAAGGTGCTAGGGAAGGTTTATGCCACGACTAGGTTTTTGGCTAGAATGTCCAAGCTGCTGGATAAGGACTAGCACATGAAAGTGCTAGCTACTGCCCTCGTCCAATGCCTTTTTAACTACGCGAGTAATTCCTGGTCACAGCCATCCATTTTTTTTTACTGAACCTTTATTGAACTAGGCAAGTCAGTTAAGAACAAATTCTCATTTACAATGACAGCTTAAGTGCTTCCTGGTTTGGGGGCGTATCTAAACGAATGAAGGAGAAGCTCCAGATTGCCCAGAATAAGCTGATCAGGGTAGTATTGAAGGGGAGTCCACGTACTGACACAGGCAGGAGCTGCTTTCAGGAACTGAACTGGCTGCCTGTCGAGGCTAGGGTGTCCCAGATTAGACTAGGTTTGGTTTACAGGAGTATTTATGGTCCTGCGCCCAGATATCTAACTGATTACTTTCCTTGTGTTAGGGATGCACACAATCACAGCACCAGATCAGGTGTTTCTGATGTGTGCTTACACACGTTAATGCCGGGACGAAGTTTATGGCTGGAAAGTCTCAGCGTTGACTCCCTGTCTAAATAAAGATACCTTCTTCTCAGCATGGAACCCATGTCAAACTAAAGAGACATATGTCTCAGCATTGACTCCCTGTCTAAATAAATACACCTTGGTCTCAGTATTGAATCCCTGTCTGAATAAAGACTCCTTGGTCTCAGTATTGACTCCCTGTCTGAATAAAGACACCTTGGTCTCAGCATTGACTCCCTGCCTAGATAAAGACACCTTGGTCTCAGCATTGACTCCCTGTCTGAATAAAGACACCTTGGTCTCAGCATTGACTCCCTGGTCTCAGCATTGACTCCCTGTCTAAATAAATACACCTTGGTCTCAGCATTGACTCCCTGTCTAAATAAAGATACCTTCTTCTCAGCATGGAACCCATGTCAAACTAAAGAGACATATGTCTCAGCATTGACTCCCTGTCTAAATAAAGACACCTTGGTCTCAACATTGACTCCCTGTCTGAATAAAGACACCTTGGTCTCAGCATTGACTCCCTGTCTAAATAAAGACACCTTGGTCTCAGCATTGACTCCCTGTCTAAATAAAGAGACCTTGGTCTCAGCATTGACTCCCTGTCTAAATAAAGAGACCTTGGTCTCAGCATTGACTCCCTGTCTAAATAAAGACACCTTGGTCTCAGCATTGACTCCCTGTCTAAATAAATACACCTTGGTGTCAGTATTGACTCCCTGTCTGAATAAAGTTAAATAAATAAAAACAAATGTCTTGTATGATGCTGTAGGTTGTGTGTGTTCTATAGGGCTGTAGGTTGTGTGTGTTGTATAGGGCTGTAGGTTGTGTGTGTGTTGTATAGGGCTGTAGGTTGTGTGTGTGTGTTGTATAGGGCTGTAGGTTGTGTGTGTGTTGTATAGGGCTGTAGGTTGTGTGTGTTGTATAGGGCTGTAGGTTGTGTGTGTTGTATAGGGCTGTAGGTTGTGTGTGTTCTATAGGGCTGTAGGTTGTGTGTGTTGTATAGGGCTGTAGGTTGTGTGTGTGTTGTATAGGGCTGTAGGTTGTGTGTGTGTGTTGTATAGGGCTGTAGGTTGTGTGTGTGTTGTATAGGGCTGTAGGTTGTGTGTGTTGTATAGGGCTGTAGGTTGTGTGTGTTGTATAGGGCTGTAGGTTGTGTGTGTTCTATAGGGCTGTAGGTTGTGTGTGTTCTATAGGGCTGTAGGTTGTGTGTGTTGTATAGGGCTGTAGGTTGTGTGTGTTCTATAGGGCTGTAGGTTGTGTGTGTTCTATAGGGCTGTAGGTGTTCTATAGGGCTGTTGGTTGTGTGTGTTCTATAGGGCTGTAGGTGTTCTATAGGGCTGTAGGTTGTGTGTGTTGTATAGGGCTGTAGGTGTTCTATAGGGCTGTAGGTTGTGTGTGTTGTATAGGGCTGTAGGTTGTGTGTGTTCTATAGGGCTGTAGGTTGTGTGTGTTGTATAGGGCTGTATTGATGTTATCAATATGGAATGTGAAACTGAGTCCTTCCCCAGATCCTACAGAGGAAAGAACAGGAAGCTATAATCTCTCTAAATCCCCAGTGTGTGTGTGTGTGTGTGTGTGTGTGTGTGTGTGTGTGTGTGTGTGTGTGTGTGTGTGTGTGTGTGTGTGTGTGTGTGTGTGTGTGTGTGTGTGTGTGTGTGTGTGTGTGTGTGTGTGTGTGTGTGTGTGTGTGTCTGTGTGTGTGTGTGAGTGTGTATCTGAGTATGTGTGTGTGTGAGTGTGTGTGTCTGTGTGTGTGTGTGTGTCTGCGTGTATGTGTGTGTGTGAGTGTGTGTGTGTGAGTGTGTGTCTGCGTATGTGTGTGTGTGTGTGTGTGTGTGTGTGTGTGTGTGTGTGTGTGTGTGTGTGTGTGTGTGTGTGTGTGTGTGTGTGTGTGTGTGTGTGTGTGTGTGTGTGTGTGTGTGTGTGTGTGTGTGTGTGTGTGTGTGTGTGTGTGTGTGTGTGGAACGTAAAGTAGTTCAAGCGTTGCTAAATGGAAAACAGACAAAGTTAAAGAACATCAGACTCCTTATATTTACCATCTGGCCTCCGATAAGGGTTATGTTTAACAGGTGAGTAGAGGAATGATAACTATTGGACAGCGTGTGTGTGTGTGTGTGTGTGTGTGTGTGTGTGTGTGTGTGTGTGTGTGTGTGTGTGTGTGTGTGTGTGTGTGTGTGTGTGTGTGTGTGTGTGTGTGTGTGTGTGTGTGTGTGTGTGTGTGTGTGTGTGTGTGTGTGTGAGGGCCAATGTGTGTGTTTAAACCTTCTCCTTCTCTACACAGCAGGATGGATGCCAATCCGATGTGTTGAGAGTATCACCGTCACGTCAACACTGAATCGCCTTCCAGGGACACACTCCTCAAAGGAGTCTCCCACTTCCCTGGGCAATGGAGCAGGACGGTTGCTTCTGATGGATTTTTGCGGTTGTTACTCTCACCATTCCTGTCACCTAACCCTAACCCTAACCCTAACCCTAACCCTAACCCTAGCCTAACCCTAACCCTAACCCTAACCCTAACCCTAACCCTAACCCTAACCCACAGATGGTACTGTCACCATTCCTGCTTCCAAACCATGGAAGCACGTCACTCACTATAGGCCACATGGAGGGAAGAAGCCCGTTGGCAAGTGGGGCTTCTTTGGCATTAAGAAGCCTAATCCTAATCCACTTGTCAATACGTTTTGTCCTCCTGGCTTCGGAGATTCCCGCGCCATCGTCCCCTATCCAGACTCCTTCCCAGGGGGATTTTGTCTCAGATTCTACCCAGGATTTGTATCCCCTTAACTTCCGCTCCTCCTTTCATCGGACTTTGAAGGTCTCTGATGCACAAAAAATCTGCCGGACCTCCTCTGTCATCTCACCAGCTCTTATTATCTATGGTGAGAAACATCTCGGTTCCTTGGGCAAAAAAACCCTGCTATCCTGTGGCTCGGGTACAAGACATCACTGCTTCCTTCTGTTTTATGCCAGAACACAGGGGTTGTCACTGTCGTAGTCTTTGTGGGATCTATTTGACATTAAGATGGCTTGCAAGGAATCGCTGAAACGGGATTTTAAAGACCTAATTGGAACTCTGACAAGCGTCCAATTATTTAAGGCCCAGTTCTGGAAGATGCTCTACAGAGATGATCCATCCAAATCATCTTGCTGACAAAACCCCTTGCATTTCAAGGCTGCGTTGAGACATTTATCAATATCCCAACCATAAATGATCAGCATTATCATACTGCAGGCCCGCAACAGGTAACCTCATTAACTCGTGTTTTAATCCACATTCTCACTCAAAGCATCGGCCAATTTGGTACAGTTCTAGACAATCTTGTGTGTATACCAATTTAAGCTATCGTGTTTTCATAGTATGATTGTATTAGAGACTTTGTCTGATCTGAAATCCCACAGCTGTTGAATTGGACTGGTTCATTGGACTGATTCATTGGACTGATTCATTGGACTGATTCATTGGACTGATTCATTGGACTGATTCATTGGGCTGATTCATTGGGCTGATTCATTGGGCTGGTTCATTGGGCTGATTCATTGGGCTGGTTTATTGGGCTGGTTCATTGGGCTGATTCATTGGACTGATTCATTGGACTGATTCATTGGACTGATTCATTGGACTGATTCATTGGGCTGATTCATTGGACTGATTCATTGGGCTGGTTCATTGGGCTGGTTCATTGGGCTGATTCATTGGACTGATTCATTGGGCTGATTCATTGGACTGATTCATTGGGCTGATTCATTGGGCTGGTTCATTGGGCTGATTCATTGGGCTGATTCATTGGATTGATTCATTGGACTGATTCATTGGGCTGATTCATTGGACTGATTCATTGGGCTGGTTCATTGGGCTGGTTCATTGGGCTGATTCATTGGGCTGATTCATTGGGCTGGTTCATTGGGCTGATTCATTGGGCTGGTTCATTGGGCTGGTTCATTGGACTGATTCATTGGGCTGATTCATTGGATTGATTCATTGGACTGATTCATTGGGCTGATTCATTGGGCTGATTCATTGGACTGATTCATCGGGCTGATTCATTGGGCTGATTCATCGGGCTGATTCATTGGGCTGATTCATTGGACTGATTCATTGGACTGATTCATTGGGCTGATTCATTGGGCTGATTCATTGGGCTGATTCATTGGACTGAATCTTTGGACTGGTTCATTGGGCTGATTCATTGGGCTGGTTCATTGGGCTGGTTCATTGGGCTGATTCATTGGACTGATTCATTGGACTGATTCATTGGGCTGATTCATTGGACTGAATCTTTGGACTGGTTCATTGGGCTGATTCATTGGGCTGGTTCATTGGGCTGGTTCATTGGGCTGATTCATTGGACTGATTCATTGGACTGATTCATTGGACTGATTCATTGGACTGATTCATTGGGCTGATTCATTGGACTGATTCATTGGGCTGGTTCATTGGGCTGGTTCATTGGGCTGATTCATTGGACTGATTCATTGGGCTGATTCATTGGACTGATTCATTGGGCTGATTCATTGGGCTGGTTCATTGGGCTGATTCATTGGGCTGATTCATTGGATTGATTCATTGGACTGATTCATTGGGCTGATTCATTGGACTGATTCATTGGGCTGGTTCATTGGGCTGGTTCATTGGGCTGATTAATTGGGCTGATTCATTGGGCTGGTTCATTGGGCTGATTCATTGGGCTGGTTCATTGGGCTGGTTCATTGGACTGATTCATTGGGCTGATTCATTGGATTGATTCATTGGACTGATTCATTGGGCTGATTCATTGGGCTGATTCATTGGACTGATTCATCGGGCTGATTCATTGGGCTGGTTCATTGGGCTGGTTCATTGGACTGATTCATCAGACTGATTCATTGGGCTGGTTCATTGGGCTGGTTCATTGGGCTGATTCATCAGACTGGTTCATTGGGCTGATTCATTGGGCTGGTTCATCGGGCTGATTCATCAGACTGATTCATCGGGCTGATTCATCAGACTGATTCATTGGGCTGATTCATCAGATTGATTCATCAGACTGATTCATTGGACTGAATCTTTGGACTGAGTCATTTAAATGCCAGACGTTTGATCTCAAATGGATTTGATTATAACTCTGGCCTCTCAGACCAACGTGGACTTTCTGGTAATATCTGAAACGTGGCTACATAAGACCGTGCCGAGTAATGATGTGTGTCTCTGGACTGTCTATAACGTTTTAGATCTGACAGAGTTGCCAGAGTTGTAGGTGTCGCTATATTTACAAAGGACAATTTAAATGTTTCTGTTACATGTTTCCCTATTCCTCGTTACCTTAAACAAACATTAAACAATTTGACTGTCTAGTGACTCTAGTCCTAAATGTGGGCCTTGGTAATAATGGCTACTTACGCTAATGGAGATTTATCGCACTCCCTCTGCCTCAATATGTGCTCTTAGCCAATAGCTTGACTTGCTGTCTTACTATGCTAAATCTGAATGATTAATTAAGGGTGATCTTAATCTGGATTGGTTGATGTCAGCTTCTGATAGGCTGAAAGATTTAACTCAATGCAGCTATCTAACTCGGCAGATAAATGAACCAACCCGCCCCAAACTTTCAACACGCTGAAATATCTTGACAAATGCCCCTGATAAGTATACAACCAATGAAATCTTTGCTAATTTTTTTCAGTGATTCTTGTCCCATTTCCTGCATAAGAGATACTAAAACTACCTACATCATGCCCTCACATTATTACAAAGAGAAATTATAGGAATTTCAATGAGCAACATTTCTTCTCTGATCTGGGATTGTGTGGATGGGGGGGGGGTTGTATCTCTGACTCTGACTAAATTGTTTTAGTTCTTTTCTCAACTTTATTGCAGATAAGGATTCTCAGTTCAATAAACTAAGGGTAAGGGATAAAGCTAATCCCTGGTTCACACGTGAGCATTTAGCTTGGGCTAAAGCTGACTGATTCTACTGGCATTCCTTCAGATGCTTGACAAATAGATGTCCATCCCTTGTTAGAAAAGCAAAATCGACATACTGTGCATCTGAGATTGGTGGGAAACCAGCTGCCTTCTGGAAGGTTCTCAAATCTCTGAGATGAAAATTCCACCAACCTCATTACCCCAGCAGTCTCTGGTCCAATAACAGATAAGATGGACATTTGTGATGCTTTTAATAACCACTTTGCCTCAAAGGGACACCTATTAAAAATAGCTTCTGAAAACTCTGACTCCAGTAGAGGGAGTCCTTTACCTCGAGACAGGTTTCAGGGAACCATGTCTTTCCCCATTTGATGTCTCTGATGCACTACTGTAAGTACTTTATTGTAGATCGATGAAAGACAATCCACTGGGACTCACGCAGATCAGGGAAAACCCTGACACAAAGGCGAAGATCCTTCTGACTTGGATAACTACCGTCCAAGTCCCAATCTTGCCTTGCCAACATTTTAGAGTCCCTGGTTTTAGAGTCCCTGGTTTTAGAGTCCCTGGTTTTAGAGTCCCTGGTTTTAGAGTCCCTGGTTTCAGAGTCCCTGGTATTAGTGCCCCTGGTTTCAGAATCCCTGGTTTCAGAGTCCCTGGTTTCAGAGTCCCTGGTTTCAGAGTCCCTGGTTTTAGAGTCCCTGGTTTCAGAGTCCCTGGTTTTAGAGTCCCTGGTTTTAGAGTCCCTGTTATTAGTGCCCCTGGTTTCAGAGTCCCTGGTTTTAGAGTCCCTGGTTTTAGAGTCCCTGGTTTTAGAGTCCCTGGTTTCAGAGTCCCTGGTATTAGTGCCCCTGGTTTCAGAGTCCCTGGTTTCAGAGTCCCTGGTTTTAGAGTCCCTGGTTTTAGAGTCCCTGGTTTTAGAGTCCCTGGTTTTAATCTTCTCATTCTATCCTTAATGAACACCAATCTGGTTTTAGACGTGGAAATAGTACTATTTCAAGGGCTTACTCTTCTCTTAGTTGATATGCTCTATTGTTTAGACCATAAACATCATTGTGCTGCCTTATTTATTGACCTGTCCAAGGCATTTGATACAGTTGACCATTTCTTACTTGTTCTGAAATAGGCCAAGAACAGGCATCTAAAATACCAGGATGCCAGGTGTGCTTCCTGATGGTATCAAATCTAGTTAATAAAGGTGTGCAGCAGGGGTCGATGTTGGGCCCTGTTCTCTTCACGATTTATATCAATAATATTGGTCTGTTTCAAAACCTGTAATGTGCTTCATCTCCACACGGATGATACAGTCATTTGCTTCTGTGCCCCCTCAGTACTGCAGGTCATGACCTCCTGAATGGGTTTGACTCAATTTTTTACAAAATTAAAAAATCACTAAAAGCTAATAAGACCAAGTTTATGTTGTTCTATAGGTGTCGTGGTACTGACCCCAAGGGACCTGTGACCTGTGGCGCACGGAAGGGAATCCAAACTGAGCAAGTTTCCTAAAATACTGGAAGTTCTCGGGTATTTGGAACACAAATTGAAAAACGGACAACAACAAAAAAGCATGGAATTAAGATTTGGTTTGATTATGTTGATACAACACTTCTCCCAGTAGTTGATTATGTTGATACAACACTTCTCCCAGTAGTTGATTATGTTGATACAACACTTCTCCCAGTAGTTGATTATGTTGATATAACACTTCTCCCAGTAGTTGATTATGTTGATACAACACTTCTCCCAGTAGTTGATTATGTTGATACAACACTTCTCCCAGTAGTTGATTATGTTGATACAACACTTCTCCCAGTAGTTGATTATGTTGATACAACACTTCTCCCAGTAGTTGATTATGTTGCTATAACACTTCTCCCAGTAGTTGATTATGTTGATACAACACTTCTCCCAGTAGTTGATTATGTTGATACAACACTTCTCCCAGTAGTTGATTATGTTGCTATAACACTTCTCCCAGTAGTTGATTATGTTGATACAACACTTCTCCCAGTAGTTGATTATGTTGCTATAACACTTCTCCCAGTAGTTGATTATGTTGATACAACACTTCTCCCAGTAGTTGATTATGTTGATATAACACTTCTCCCAGTAGTTGATTATGTTGATACAACACTTCTCCCAGTAGTTGATTATGTTGATACAACACTTCTCCCAGTAGTTGATTATGTTGATACAACACTTCTCCCAGTAGTTGATTATGTTGATACAACACTTCTCCCAGTAGTTGATTATGTTGATACAACACTTCTCCCAGTAGTTGATTATGTTGATATAACACTTCTCCCAGTAGTTGATTATGTTGATACAACACTTCTCCCAGTAGTTGATTATGTTGATACAACACTTCTCCCAGTAGTTGATTATGTTGATACAACACTTCTCCCAGTAGTTGATTATGTTGATATAACACTTCTCCCAGTAGTTGATTATGTTGATACAACACTTCTCCCAGTAGTTGATTATGTTGATACAACACTTCTCCCAGTAGTTGATTATGTTGATACAACACTTCTCCCAGTAGTTGATTATGTTGATATAACACTTCTCCCAGTAGTTGATTATGTTGATATAACACTTCTCCCAGTAGTTGATTATGTTGATACAACACTTCTCCCAGTAGTTAATTATGTTGATATAACACTTCTCCCAGTAGTTGATTATGTTGATACAACACTTCTCCCAGTAGTTGATTATGTTGATATAACACTTCTCCCAGTAGTTAATTATGTTGATATAACACTTCTCCCAGTAGTTGATTATGTTGATACAACACTTCTCCCAGTAGTTGATTATGTTGCTATAACACTTCTCCCAGTAGTTGATTATGTTGCTATAACACTTCTCCCAGTAGTTGATTATGTTGATACAACACTTCTCCCAGTAGTTGATTATGTTGATACAACACTTCTCCCAGTAGTTGATTATGTTGATACAACACTTCTCCCAGTAGTTGATTATGTTGATACAACACTTCTCCCAGTAGTTGATTATGTTGATACAACACTTCTCCCAGTAGTTGATTATGTTGCTATAACACTTCTCCCAGTAGTTGATTATGTTGCTATAACACTTCTCCCAGTAGTTGATTATGTTGATACAACACTTCTCCCAGTAGTTGATTATATAATCTCCAATGGATGCTACAGCCTCTGAGTGGTGCAGCGGTCTAAAGCACTGCATCTCAGTGCTGGAGGCGTCACTACACACCCTGGTTAGATTCCAGGCTGTATCACAACCGGCTGTGATTGGGAGTCTCACAGGGTGGCGCACAATTGGCCCAGCGTCGTCCGGGTTCGTCCGGGTTCGTCCGGGTTAGTTCGGGTTCGTCCGGGTTCGTCCGGTGTAGGCCGCCGTTGTAAATAAGAATTTCTTCTTAACTGACTTGTTAAATAAAGGTTAAATAAAGGTTAAATAAATCAAATGAATTATTGAACTCCACCTGCAGGAGGTGTATTTGTTGTTATTAAGCGGAGTGGGGGGTGAAGGCTCTGACAGAGGGGTGTGTCTTGGCGGTGGCAAGGACACGCCCACATCAAACCACACCGCCCAAGGCGACTAACGTTTGGTTTCTGTCATGGCGGCCAACATTTCTTGAGGAGCAATCAAAACATGAGGCCAAATCAGAGGACGTAGTTCCCCTTTAAGAATTCTGTCCTAGGTTGTTAATCCATTCAGTATGAGAAAGAGTTCTGGACTGCACTTTAAGCAGGCATGTGTTTCTTTGTAGCTAGCTGAGCGACCTTGACACTGTTGGCTAGCAAGATAAGAGCTTTCTGTTGGGATGGCTGTTAGAAACATCACTTTCTAATCTCTTTGGTTGTACACTATGCTTCCTCCTGTCCTCTTGTCTCTCTGTCTCTGTAATATACCAGTGTCTCTCCTGTCCTCTGTCTCTCTGTCTCTGTAATATACCAGTGTCTCTCCTGTCCTCTGTCTCTCTGTCTCTGTAATATACCAGTGTCTCTCCTGTCCTCTGTCTCTCTGTCTCTGTAATATACCAGTGTCTCTCCTGTCCTCTGTCTCTCTGTCTCTGTAATATACCAGTGTCTCTCCTGTCCTCTGTCTCTCTGTCTCTGTAATATACCAGTGTCTCTCCTGTCCTCTGTCTCTCTGTCTCTGTAATATACCAGTGTCTCTCCTGTCCTCTGTCTCTCTGTCTCTGTAATATACCAGTGTCTCTCCTGTCCTCTGTCTCTCTGTCTCTGTAATATACCAGTGTCTCTCCTGTCCTCTGTCTCTGTTATATACCAGTTTCTCTCCTGTCCTCTGTCTCTGTAATATACCAGTGTCTCCTGTCCTCTGTCTCTGTAATATACCAGTGTCTCTCCTGTCCTCTGTCTCTGTAATATACCAGTGTCTCTCCTGTCCTCTGTCCTCTGTCTCTGTAATATACCAGTGTCTCTCCTGTCCTCTGTCCTCTGTCTCTGTAATATACCAATGTCTCTCCTGTCCTCTGTCTCTGTAATATACCAGTGTCTCTCCTGTCCTCTGTCCTCTGTCTCTGTAATATACCAGTGTCTCTCCTGTCCTCTGTCTCTGTAATATACAGTGTCTCTCCTGTCCTCTGTCCTCTGTCTCTGTAATATACCAGTGTCTCTCCTGTCCTCTGTGTCTGTAATATACCAGTGTCTCTCCTGTCCTCTGTCTCTGTAATATACCAGTGTCTCTCCTGTCCTCTGTCCTCTGTCTCTGTAATATACCAGTGTCTCTCCTGTCTCTCTGTCTCTGTAATATACCAGTGTCTCTCCTGTCCTCTGTCTCAGTAATATACCAGTGTCTCTTCTGTCCTCTGTCCTCTGTCTCTATAATATACCAGTGTCTCTCCTGTCCTCTGTCTCTCTGTCTCTGTAATATACCAGTGTCTCTCCTGTCCTCTGTCCTCTGTCTCTGTAATATACCAGTGTCTCTCCTGTCCTCTGTCTCTGTAATATACCAGTGTCTCTCCTGTCCTCTGTCTCTGTAATATACCAGTGTCTCTCCTGTCCTCTGTCCTCTGTCTCTGTAATATACCAGTGTCTCTCCTGTCCTCTGTCTCTCTGTCTCTGTAATATACCAGTGTCTCTCCTGTCCTCTGTCTCTCTGTCTCTGTAATATACCAGTGTCTCTCCTGTCCTCTGTCTCTCTGTCTCTGTAATATACCAGTGTCTCTCCTGTCCTCTGTCTCTCTGTCTCTGTAATATACCAGTGTCTCTCCTGTCCTCTGTCTCTCTGTCTCTGTAATATACCAGTGTCTCTCCTGTCCTCTGTCTCTCTGTCTCTGTAATATACCAGTGTCTCTCCTGTCCTCTGTCTCTGTTATATACCAGTTTCTCTCCTGTCCTCTGTCTCTGTAATATACCAGTGTCTCCTGTCCTCTGTCTCTGTAATATACCAGTGTCTCTCCTGTCCTCTGTCTCTGTAATATACCAGTGTCTCTCCTGTCCTCTGTCTCTGTAATATACCAGTGTCTCTCCTGTCCTCTGTCCTCTGTCTCTGTAATATACCAGTGTCTCTCCTGTCCTCTGTCCTCTGTCTCTGTAATATACCAATGTCTCTCCTGTCCTCTGTCTCTGTCTCTAATATACCAGTGTCTCTCCTGTCCTCTGTACCAGTCTCTCTCCTGTCCTCTGTACCTCTGTCTCTGTAATATACCAGTGTCTCTCCTGTCCTCTGTCTCTGTAATATACAGTGTCTCTCCTGTCCTCTGTCCTCTGTCTCTGTAATATACCAGTGTCTCTCCTGTCCTCTGTGTCTGTAATATACCAGTGTCTCTCCTGTCCTCTGTCTCTGTAATATACCAGTGTCTCTCCTGTCCTCTGTCCTCTGTCTCTGTAATATACCAGTGTCTCTCCTGTCTCTCTGTCTCTGTAATATACCAGTGTCTCTCCTGTCCTCTGTCTCAGTAATATACCAGTGTCTCTTCTGTCCTCTGTCCTCTGTCTCTATAATATACCAGTGTCTCTCCTGTCCTCTGTCCTCTGTCTCTGTAATATACCAATGTCTCTCCTGTCCTCTGTCTCTGTAATATACCAGTGTCTCTCCTGTCCTCTGTCCTCTGTCTCTGTAATATACCAGTGTCTCTCCTGTCCTCTGTCTCTGTAATATACAGTGTCTCTCCTGTCCTCTGTCCTCTGTCTCTGTAATATACCAGTGTCTCTCCTGTCCTCTGTGTCTGTAATGTACCAGTGTCTCTCCTGTCCTCTGTCTCTGTAATATACCAGTGTCTCTCCTGTCCTCTGTCCTCTGTCTCTGTAATATACCAGTGTCTCTCCTGTCTCTCTGTCTCTGTAATATACCAGTGTCTCTCCTGTCCTCTGTCTCAGTAATATACCAGTGTCTCTTCTGTCCTCTGTCCTCTGTCTCTATAATATACCAGTGTCTCTCCTGTCCTCTGTCTCTCTGTCTCTGTAATATACCAGTGTCTCTCTCCTGTCCTCTGTCCTCTGTCTCTGTAATATACCAGTGTCTCTCCTGTCCTCTGTCTCTGTAATATACCAGTGTCTCTCCTGTCCTCTGTCTCTGTAATATACCAGTGTCTCTCCTGTCCTCTGTCCTCTGTCTCTGTAATATACCAGTGTCTCTCCTGTCTCTCTGTCTGTCTCTGTAATATCTCCTGTCCTCTGTCTCTCTGTCTCTGTAATATCTCTCTCCTGTCCTCTGTCTCTCTGTCTCTGTAATATACCAGTGTCTCTCCTGTCCTACCTGTCTCTCTGTCTCTGTAATATACCAGTGTCTCTCCTGTCCTCTGTCTCTCTGTCTCTGTAATATACCAGTGTCTCTCCTGTCCTCTGTCTCTCTGTCTCTGTAATATACCAGTGTCTCTCCTGTCCTCTGTCTCTGTTATATACCAGTTTCTCTCCTGTCCTCTGTCTCTGTAATATACCAGTGTCTCCTGTCCTCTGTCTCTGTAATATACCAGTGTCTCTCCTGTCCTCTGTCTCTGTAATATACCAGTGTCTCTCCTGTCCTCTGTCTCTGTAATATACCAGTGTCTCTCCTGTCCTCTGTCCTCTGTCTCTGTAATATACCAGTGTCTCTCCTGTCCTCTGTCCTCTGTCTCTGTAATATACCAATGTCTCTCCTGTCCTCTGTCTCTGTAATATACCAGTGTCTCTCCTGTCCTCTGTCCTCTGTCTCTGTAATATACCAGTGTCTCTCCTGTCCTCTGTCTCTGTAATATACAGTGTCTCTCCTGTCCTCTGTCCTCTGTCTCTGTAATATACCAGTGTCTCTCCTGTCCTCTGTGTCTGTAATATACCAGTGTCTCTCCTGTCCTCTGTCTCTGTAATATACCAGTGTCTCTCCTGTCCTCTGTCCTCTGTCTCTGTAATATACCAGTGTCTCTCCTGTCTCTCTGTCTCTGTAATATACCAGTGTCTCTCCTGTCCTCTGTCTCAGTAATATACCAGTGTCTCTTCTGTCCTCTGTCCTCTGTCTCTATAATATACCAGTGTCTCTCCTGTCCTCTGTCTCTCTGTCTCTGTAATATACCAGTGTCTCTCCTGTCCTCTGTCCTCTGTCTCTGTAATATACCAGTGTCTCTCCTGTCATCTGTCTCTGTAATATACCAGTGTCTCTCCTGTCCTCTGTCTCTGTAATATACCAGTGTCTCTCCTGTCCTCTGTCCTCTGTCTCTGTAATATACCAGTGTCTCTCCTGTCCTCTGTCTCTCTGTCTCTGTAATATACCAGTCTCTCTCCTGTCCTCTGTCCTGTGTCTCTGTAATGTACCAGTGTCTCTCCTGTCCTCTGTCTCTATAATATACCAGTGTCTCTCCTGTCCTCTGTCTCTCTGTCTCTGTAATATACCAGTCTCTCTCCTGTCCTCTGTCCTGTGTCTCTGTAATATACCAGTGTCTCTCCTGTCCTCTGTCCTCTGTCTCTGTAATGTACCAGTGTCTCTCCTGTCCTCTGTCCTCTGTCTCTGTAATATACCAGTGTCTCTCCTGTCCTCTGTCTCTGTAATATACCAGTGTCTCTCCTGTCCCCTGTGTCTATAATATACCAGTGTCTCTCCTGTCCTCTGTCTCTGTAATATACCAGTGTCTCTCCTGTCCTCTGTCTCTGTAATATACCAGTGTCTCTCCTGTCCTCTGTCTCTGTAATATACCAGTTTCTCTCCTGTCCTCTGTCTCTCTGTCTCTGTAATATACCAGTCTCTCTCCTGTCCTCTGTCCTGTGTATCTGTAATATACCAGTGTCTCTCCTGTCCTCTGTCCTCTGTCTCTGTAATGTACCAGTGTCTCTCCTGTCCTCTGTCCTCTGTCTCTGTAATATACCAGTCTCACCTGTCCTCTGTCTCTGTAATATACCAGTGTCTCTCCTGTCCCCTGTGTCTATAATATACCAGTGTCTCTCCTGTCCTCTGTCTCTGTAATATACCAGTGTCTCTCCTGTCCTCTAACTCTGTAATATACCAGTGTCTCTCCTGTCCTGTGTCTCTGTAATATACCAGTGTCTCTCCTGTCCTCTGTCTCTGTAATATACCAGTTTCTCTCCTGTCCTCTGTCTCTCTGTCTCTGTAATATACCAGTTTCTCTCCTGTCCTCTGTCCCTGTAATATACCAGTGTCTCCTGTCCTCTGTCTCTGTAATATACCAGTGTCTCTCCTGTCCTCTGTCTCTGTAATATACCAGTGTCTCTCCTGTCCTCTGTCTCTGTAATATACCAGTGTCTCTCCTGTCCTCTGTCCTCTGTCTCTGTAATATACCAGTGTCTCTCCTGTCCTCTGTCCTCTGTCTCTGTAATATACCAGTGTCTCTCCTGTCCTCTGTCCTCTGTCTCTGTAATGTACCAGTGTCTCTCCTGTCCTCTGTCCTCTGTCTCTGTAATATACCAGTGTCTCACCTGTCCTCTGTCTCTGTAATATACCAGTGTCTCTCCTGTCCCCTGTGTCTATAATATACCAGTGTCTCTCCTGTCCTCTGTCTCTGTAATATACCAGTGTCTCTCCTGTCCTCTAACTCTGTAATATACCAGTGTCTCTCCTGTCCTGTGTCTCTGTAATATACCAGTGTCTCTCCTGTCCTCTGTCTCTGTAATATACCAGTTTCTCTCCTGTCCTCTGTCCTCTGTCTCTGTAATATACCAGTTTCTCTCCTGTCCTCTGTCCTCTGTCTCTGTAATATACCAGTGTCTCTCTGTCTCTGTAATATACCAGTTTCTCTCCTGTCCTCTGTCTCTGTAATATACCAGTGTCTCTCCTGTCATCTGTCTCTGTAATATACCAGTGTCTCTCCTGTCCTCTGTCTTTGTAATATACCAGTGTCTCTCCTGTCCTCTGTCTCTGTAATATCCCAGTGTCTCTCCTGTCCTCTGTCCTCTGTCTCTGTAATATACCAGTGTCTCTCCTGTCCTCTGTCCTCTGTCTCTGTAATATACCAGTGTCTCTCCTGTCCTCTGTCTCTGTAATATACCAGTGTCTCTCCTGTACTCTGTCCTCTGTCTCTGTAATATACCAATGTATCTCCTGTCCTCTGTCTCTGTAATATACCAGTGTCTCTCCTGTCCTCTGTGTCTGTAATATACCAATGTCTCTCCTGTCCTCTGTCTCTGTAATATACCAGTGTCTCTCCTGTCTCTCTGTCTCTGTAATATACCAGTGTCTCTCCTGTCCTCTGTCCTCTGTCTCTGTAATATACCATTGTCTCTCCTGTCCTCTGTCTCTGTAATATACCAGTGTCTCTCCTGTCCTCTGTCTCTGTAATATACCAGTGTCTCTCCTGTCTCTCTGTCTCTGTAATATACCAGTGTCTCTCCTGTCCTCTGTCTCTCTGTCTCTGTAATATACCAGTGTCTCTCCTGTCCTCTGTCCTCTGTCTCTGTAATATACCAGTGTCTCTCCTGTCCTCTGTCTCTGTAATATACCAGTGTCTCTCCTGTCCTCTGTCTCTGTAATATACCAGTGTCTATCATGTCCTCTGTCTCTGTAATATACCAGTGTCTCTCCTGTCCTCTGTCTCTGTAATATACCAGTGTCTCTCCTGTCCTCTGTCTCTCTGTCTCTGTAATATACCAGTCTCTCTCATGTCCTCTGTCCTGTGTCTCTGTAATATACCAGTGTCTATCATGTCCTCTGTCTCTGTAATATACCAGTGTCTCTCCTGTCCTCTGTCTCTCTGTCTCTGTAATATACCAGTCTCTCTCCTGTCCTCTGTCCTGTGTCTCTGTAATATATCAGTGTCTCTCCTGTCCTCTGTCTCTGTAATATACCAGTGTCTCTCCTGTCCTCTGTCTCTCTGTCTCTGTAATATACCAGTGTCTCTCCTGTCCTCTGTCCTCTGTCTCTGTAATGTACCAGTGTCTCTCCTGTCCTCTGTCCTCTGTCTCTGTAATATACCAGTGTCTCTCCTGTCCTCTGTCCTCTGTCTATGTAATATACCAGTGTCTCTCCTGTCCTCTGTCTCAGTAATATAGCAGTGTCTCTCCCGTCCTCTGTCCTCTGTCTCTGTAATATACCAGTGTCTCTCCTGTCCTCTGTCTCTGTAATATACCAGTGTCTCTCCTGTCCTCTGTCCTCTGTCTCTGTAATATACCAGTGTCTCTATTGTCCTCTGTCTCTGTAATATACCAGTGTCTCTCCTGTCCTCTGTCTCTGTAATATACCAGTGTCTCTCCTTTCCTCTGTCCTCTGTCTCTGTAATATACCAGTGTCTCTCCTGTCCTCTGTCCTCTGTCTCTGTAATATACCAGTGTCTCTCCTGTCCTCTGTCCTTTGTCTCTGTAATATACCAGTGTCTCTCCTGTCCTCTGTCTCTGTAATATACCAGTGTCTCTCCTGTCCTCTGTCCTCTGTCGCTGTAACATGCCAGTGTCTCTCCTGTCCTCTGTCTCAGTAATATAGCAGTGTCTCTCCTGTCCTCTGTCCTCTGTATCTGTAATATTAATATACCAATGTCTCTCCTGTCCTCTGTCTCTGTAATATACCAGTGTCTCTCCTGTCCTCTTTCTCTCTGTCTTTGTAATATACCAGTGTCTCTCCTGTCCTCTGTCCTCTGTCTCTGTAATATACCAGTGTCTCTCCTGTCCTCTGTCTCTGTAATATACCAGTGTCTCTCCTGTCCTCTGTATCTGTAATATACCAGTGTCTCTCCTGTCCTCTATCTCTGTAATATACCAGTGTCTCTCCTGTCCCCTGTGTCTATAATATACCAGTGTCTCTCCTGTCCTCTGTCTCTGTAATATACCAGTGTCTCTCCTGTCCTCTGTCTCTCTGTCTCTGTAATATACGAGTGTCTCTCCTGTCCTCTGTCTCTGTAATATACCAGTGTCTCTCCTGTCCTCTGTCTCTGTAATATACCAGTGTCTCTCCTGTCTTCTGTCTCTGTAATATACCAGTGTCTCTCCTGTCCTCTGTCTCTGTAATATACCAGTGTCTCTCCTGTCCCCTGTGTCTGTAATATACCAGTGTCTCTCCTGTCCCCTGTGTCTATAATATACCAGTGTCTCTCCTGTCCTCTGTCTCTGTAATATACCAGTGTCTCTCCTGTCCTCTGTCTCTCTGTCTCTGTAATATACGAGTGTCTCTCCTGTCCTCTATCTCTGTAATATACCAGTGTCTCTCCTGTCCTCTGTCTCTGTAATATACCAGTGTCTCTCCTGTCCTCTGTCCTCTGTCTCTGTAATATACCAGTGTATCTCCTGTCCTCTGTCTCTGTAATATACCAGTGTCTCTCCTGTCTTCTGTCTCTGTAATATACCAGTGTCTCTCCTGTCTCTCTGTCTCTGTAATATACTAGTGTCTCTCCTGTCTCTCTGTCTCTGTAATATACCAGTGTCTCTCCTGTCCTCTGTCCTCTGTCTCTGTAATATACCAGTGTCTCTCCTGTCCTCTGTCTCTGTAATATACCAGTGTCTCTCCTGTCCCCTGTGTCTGTAATATACCAGTGTCTCTCCTGTCCTCTGTCTCTGTAATATACCAGTGTCTCTCCTGTCCTCTGTCCTCTGTCTCTGTAATATACCAGTGTCTCTCCTGTCCTCTATCTCTGTAATATACCAGTGTCTCTCCTGTCCTCTGTCTCTGTAATATACCAGTGTCTCTCCTGTCCTCTGTCCTCTGTCTCTGTAATATACCAGTGTATCTCCTGTCCTCTGTCTCTGTAATATACCAGTGTCTCTCCTGTCTTCTGTCTCTGTAATATACCAGTGTCTCTCCTGTCCTCTGTCTCTGTAATATACCAGTGTCTCTCCTGTCCTCTGTCTCTGTAATATACCAGTGTCTCTCCTGTCTTCTGTCTCTGTAATATACCAGTGTCTCTCCTGTCCTCTGTCTCTGTAATATACCAGTGTCTCTCCTGTCCCCTGTGTCTGTAATATACCAGTGTCTCTCCTGTCCCCTGTGTCTATAATATACCAGTGTCTCTCCTGTCCTCTGTCTCTGTAATATACCAGTGTCTCTCCTGTCCTCTGTCTCTCTGTCTCTGTAATATACAGTGTCTCTCCTGTCCTCTATCTCTGTAATATACCAGTGTCTCTCCTGTCCTCTGTCTCTGTAATATACCAGTGTCTCTCCTGTCCTCTGTCCTCTGTCTCTGTAATATACCAGTGTATCTCCTGTCCTCTGTCTCTGTAATATACCAGTGTCTCTCCTGTCTTCTGTCTCTGTAATATACCAGTGTCTCTCCTGTCTCTCTGTCTCTGTAATATACTAGTGTCTCTCCTGTCTCTCTGTCTCTGTAATATACCAGTGTCTCTCCTGTCCTCTGTCCTCTGTCTCTGTAATATACCAGTGTCTCTCCTGTCCTCTGTCTCTGTAATATACCAGTGTCTCTCCTGTCCCCTGTGTCTGTAATATACCAGTGTCTCTCCTGTCCTCTGTCTCTGTAATATACCAGTGTCTCTCCTGTCCTCTGTCCTCTGTCTCTGTAATATACCAGTGTCTCTCCTGTCCTCTATCTCTGTAATATACCAGTGTCTCTCCTGTCCTCTGTCTCTGTAATATACCAGTGTCTCTCCTGTCCTCTGTCCTCTGTCTCTGTAATATACCAGTGTATCTCCTGTCCTCTGTCTCTGTAATATACCAGTGTCTCTCCTGTCTTCTGTCTCTGTAATATACCAGTGTCTCTCCTGTCCTCTGTCTCTGTAATATACCAGTGTCTCTCCTGTCCTCTGTCTCTGTAATATACCAGTGTCTCTCCTGTCTTCTGTCTCTGTAATATACCAGTGTCTCTCCTGTCCTCTGTCTCTGTAATATACCAGTGTGTCTCTCCTGTCCCCTGTGTCTGTAATATACCAGTGTCTCTCCTGTCCCCTGTGTCTATAATATACCAGTGTCTCTCCTGTCCTCTGTCTCTGTAATATACCAGTGTCTCTCCTGTCCTCTGTCTCTCTGTCTCTGTAATATACGAGTGTCTCTCCTGTCCTCTATCTCTGTAATATACCAGTGTCTCTCCTGTCCTCTGTCTCTGTAATATACCAGTGTCTCTCCTGTCCTCTGTCCTCTGTCTCTGTAATATACCAGTGTATCTCCTGTCCTCTGTCTCTGTAATATACCAGTGTCTCTCCTGTCTTCTGTCTCTGTAATATACCAGTGTCTCTCCTGTCTCTCTGTCTCTGTAATATACTAGTGTCTCTCCTGTCTCTCTGTCTCTGTAATATACCAGTGTCTCTCCTGTCCTCTGTCCTCTGTCTCTGTAATATACCAGTGTCTCTCCTGTCCTCTGTCTCTGTAATATACCAGTGTCTCTCCTGTCCTCTGTATCTGTAATATACCAGTGTCTCTCCTGTCCTCTGTCTCTGTAATATACCAGTGTCTCTCCTGTCTTCTGTCTCTGTAATATACCAGTGTCTCTCCTGTCCTCTGTCTCTGTAATATACCAGTGTCTCTCCTGTCCCCTGTGTCTGTAATATACCAGTGTCTCTCCTGTCCCCTGTGTCTGTAATATACCAGTTTCTCTTCTGTCCTCTGTCTCTATGTCTCTGTAATATACCAGTGTCTCTCCTGTCCTCTGTCTCTGTAATATACCAGTGTCTCTCCTGTCCTCTGTCCTCCGTCTCTGTAATATACCAGTGTCTCTCCTGTCCTCTGTCTCTGTAATATACCAGTGTCTCTCCTGTCCTCTGTCTCATGTCTCTGTAATATACCAGTGTCTCTCCTGTCCTCTGTCTCTGTAATATACCAGTGTCTCTCCTGTCCTCTGTCTCTGTAATATACCAGTGTCTCTCCTGTCCCCTTTGTCTGTAATATACCAGGTTGGAGGTTCAGGCTTTGGAAGGAGAATGAGGGATAGTTGGGAACGTCTGTCTCTCTCTTTGAGAACGTCCCTGAACTCTCTGAAACCTTTCCATGACGACTGGCAGAGGCCCAGACAGCACACACACACACACACACACACACACACACACACACACACACACACACACACACACACACACACACACACACACACACACACACACACACACACACACACACACACACACACACACACACACACACACACACACACACACCACCACAACAACATTCTTTCTCGGATGTTTTATGGGTTATGAGATGATGGGAGAGAGAGAGATGATGGGAGAGAGAGAGATGAGGGGATAGCGAGTAGAGGGAGAGAGAGATGATAGAGATGAGGAGAGAGATGAGGGGAGAGAGAGGAGAGAGAGAGAGATGAGTGGAGAGAAAGGAGAGAGAGAGAGATGAGGGGAGAGAGAGGAGAGAGATGAGGGGAGAGAGAGGAGAGAGATGAGGAGAGAGAGAGGAGAGAGATGAGGGGAGAGAGAGAGGAGAGAGAGAGAGGAGAGAGATGAGGGAGAGAGAGAGGGGAGAGAGAGAGATGAGGGAGAGATGAGGGGAGAGAGAGAGAGATGAGGAGAGAGAGAGGAGAGAGAGAGGGAGGGGAGAGAGAGAGAGAGAGATGAGGGGAGAGAGAGAGGAGAGAGATGAGGGGAGAGAGAGGAGAGAGATGAGGAGAGAGAGAGAGGAGAGAGATGAGGGGAGAGAGAGAGGAGAGAGATGAGGGGAGAGAGAGGAGAGAGAGGAGAGAGATGACGGGAGAGAGAGGAGAGAGATGATGGGAGAGAGAGGAGAGAGATGACGGGAGAGAGAGGAGAGAGAGAGATGAGGGGAGAGAGAGGAGAGAGAGAGAGGAGAGAGATGAGGAGAGAGAGAGGAGAGAGATGAGGGGAGAGAGAGAGGAGAGAGATGAGGGGAGAGAGAGAGGAGAGAGAGGAGGGGAGAGAGAGGAGAGAGATGAGGAGAGAGAGAGAGGAGAGAGATGAGGGGAGAGAAAGGAGAGAGATGACGGGAGAGAGAGGAGAGAGATGAGGGGAGAGAGAGAGGAGAGAGATGAGGGGAGAGAGAGGAGAGAGAGGAGCGAGATGACGGGAGAGAGAGGAGAGAGATGATGGGAGAGAGAGGAGAGATGACGGGAGAGAGAGGAGAGAGAGAGATGAGGGGAGAGAGAGGAGAGAGAGATAGGAGAGAGATGAGGAGAGAGAGAGAGAGGAGAGAGATGAGGAGAAAGAGAGAGAGGAGAGAGATGAGGGGAGAGAGAGAGGAGAGAGATGAGGGGAGAGAGAGGAGAGAGAGGAGAGAGATGACGGGAGAGAGAGGAGAGAGATGACGGGAGAGAGAGGAGAGAGAGAGAGATGAGGGGAGAGAGAGGAGAGAGATGAGGGGAGAGAGAGGAAAGAGATGACGGGAGAGAGAGGAGAGAGAGAGATGAGGGGAGAGAGAGGAGAGGAGAGAGAGAGGGGAGAGAGAGAGGAGAGAGGAGTGAGATGACGGGAGAGAGAGGAGACAGAGAGAGATGAGGGGAGAGAGAGGAGAGAGAGAGAGATGAGGGGAGAGAGAGGAGAGAGATGAGGAGAGAGAGAGAGGAGAGAGATGAGGGGAGACAGAGAGAGATGAGGGGAGAGAGAGGAGAGAGATGAGGGGAGAGAGAGGAGAGAGATGACGGGGAGAGAGAGGAGAGAGATGAGGGGAGAGAGAGAGAGAGAGATGAGGGGAGAGAGAGGAGAGAGAGGAGCGAGATGACGGGAGAGAGAGGAGAGAGATGATGGGAGAGAGAGGAGAGAGATGACGGGAGAGAGAGGAGAGAGAGAGATGAGGGGAGAGAGAGGAGAGAGAGAGAGGAGAGAGATGAGGAGAGAGAGAGAGAGGAGAGAGATGATGAGAAAGAGAGAGAGGAGAGAGATGAGGGGAGAGAGAGGAAAGAGATGACGGGAGAGAGAGGAGAGAGAGAGATGAGGGGAGAGAGAGGAGAGCGAGAGAGATGAGGGGAGAGAGAGAGGAGAGAGGAGAGAGATGACGGGAGAGAGAGGAGACAGAGAGATGAGGGGAGAGAGAGGAGAGAGAGAGAGATGAGGGGAGAGAGAGGAGAGAGATGAGGAGAGAGAGAGGAGAGAGATGAGGGGAGACAGAGAGAGATGAGGGGAGAGAGAGGAGAGAGATGAGGGGAGAGAGAGGAGAGAGATGAGGAGAGAGAGAGAGGAGAGAGATGACGGGAGAGAGAGGAGTGAGAGAGAGATGAGGGGAGAGAGGAGAGAGATGAGGGGAGAGAGAGGAGAGAGATGAGGGGAGAGAGAGGAGAGAGAGGAGCGAGATGACGGGAGAGAGAGGAGAGAGAGAGAGAGAGAGAGAGAGAGAGAGAGGAGAGAGATGAGGGGAGAGAGAGGAGTGAGAGAGAGATGAGGGGATAGAGAGGAGTGAGAGAGAGATGAAGGGAGAGAGATGAGAGAGAGGAGAGAGATCAGGGGAGAGAGAGGAGAGAGAGTAGAGAGATGAGGGGAGAGAGAAGAGAGAGAGGAGAGAGATGAGGGGAGAGAGAGAGAGAGATGAGGGGAGAGAGAGTAGAGAGATGAGGGGAGAGAGAGGAGAGAGATGAGGAGAGAGAGAGAGGCGAGAGATGAGGGGAGAGAGAGGAGAGAGATGAGGAGAGAGAGAGAGGAGAGAAATGAGGGGAGAGAGAGGAGAGAGAGAGGAGAGAGAGAGGAGAGAGATGACGGGAGAGAGAGGAGAGAGATGAGGGGAGAGAGAGGAGAGAGAGAGGAGAGAGATGAGGGGAGAGAGAGGAGAGAGATGACGGGAGAGAGAGGAGTGAGAGAGAGAGAGGAGAGAGATGAGGGGAGAGAGAGTAGAGAGATGAGGGGAGAGAGAGGAGAGAGAGAGGAGAGAGATGAGGGAGAGAGATGAGGGGAGAGAGAGGAGAGAGATGACGGGAGAGAGATGAGGGGAGTGAGAGGAGAGAGATGAGGGGAGAGAGAGGAGAGAGATGAGGGGAGAGAGAGGAGAGAGTAGAAAAATGAGGAGTGAGAGAGATGAGGGGAGAGAGAGGAGTGAGAGAGATGAAGGGAGAGAGAGAGAGAGAGGAGAGAGATGAGGGGAGAGAGAGTAGAGAGATGAGGGGAGAGAGAGAGAGAGAGAGATGAGGGGAGAGAGAGGAGAGAGTAGAGAGATGAGGGGAGAGAGAGGAGTGAGAGAGAGATGAGGGGAGAGAGAGGAGTGAGAGAGAGATGAAGGGAGAGAGATGAGAGAGAGGAGAGAGATGAGGGGAGAGAGAGGAGAGAGAGTAGAGAGATGAGGGGAGAGAGAAAAGAGAGAGGACAGAGATGAGGGGAGAGAGAGTAGAGAGATGAGGGGAGAGAGATGAGAGAGAGGAGAGAGAGAGAGAGAGAGAGAGAGAGAGATGAGGGGAGAGAGAGGAGAGAGTAGAGAGATGAGGGGAGAGAGAGGAGTGAGAGAGAGATGAGGGGAGAGAGAGGAGTGAGAGAGAGATGAAGGGAGAGAGATGAGAGAGAGGCGAGAGATGAGGGGAGAGAGAGGAGAGAGAGTAGAGAGATGAGGGGAGAGAGAAAAGAGAGAGGATAGAGATGAGGGGAGAGAGAGTAGAGAGATGAGGGGAGAGAGGAAAGAGAGAGGAGAGAGATGAGGGGAGAGCGAGGAGAGAGATGAGGGGAGAGATGAGGGGAGAGAGAGGAGAGAGAGCAGAGAGATGAGGGGAGAGATGAGGGGAGAGAGAGGAGAGAGAGTAGAGAGATGAGGGGAGAGAGAAGAGAGAGAGATGAGGGGAGAGATGAGGGGAGAGAGAGAAGAGAGAGAGAGATGCAAACACACTACTTACACACATAATGCGTAAGTATTCAGTTCTATACTTTTAACCAGGGCCTAATAGCCTTTTGGAAGCCTGGCTGAATACAGACCAGTTCCACCTGTTTACATGGACCATTTTACTGCCACCAGTTTGTAAACAGCAGCACCGCGAAGTGGACTTAACTTAACCAGTTCTGTATGATAACATGTCTTGTTATTGTGTGTTTTCTGTTTAGACCTAGGGGTTGTTGTGACAACATGGACCAGCTAACCCAGGTCTGACTCAGATTAGAAGAATGAAAACCAGAAATAGAAGAGAAACCTCAAATGTGTTTTAAGTCGTGATAGATGAGAATCACTTGTTTCAATGTTAACTGGCGGAACACAGAAGCCAAACATCACAGAAGTGTTCTCGTCCTTGGCTTGGAACCAGCTTTAAAATTCACCCAAGATGCAGCGCTGGAGGAAACTGTTATTGTTCCCTGGGAACTCTGGGAAAGGGCTTTCTCTGGCGGAGGAATAATATGATTCACACACACACACACACACACACACACACACACACACACACACACACACACACACACACACACACACACACACACACACACACACACACACACACACACACACACACACACACACACACACACACACACACACACACACACATCTAATGAAACAAGAGTGTTAAGTGCAGTTAGCTGTGGGAACTGCATGTTTGACTCAGAGCCTGCAATCCAAATGGAACCTTGTTCCCTATGTAGTGCACTACTTTAGACCAGAGTCCTATGGACCCCTATTCCCTATATAGTGCACTACTTTAGACCACAGTCCTATGGAACCCTATTCCCTATATAGTGCACTACTTTAGACCAGAGCCCTATGGAACCCTATTCCCTATATAGTGCATTACTTTAGACCAGAGTCCTATGGAACCCTATTCCCTATATATAGTGCACTACTTTAGACCAGAGTCCTATATAGTGCACTACTTTAGACCAGAGTCCTATGGAACCCTATTCCCTATATAGTGCACTACTTTAGACCAGAGTCCTATGGAACCCTATTCCCTATATAGTGCACTACTTTAGACCACAGTCCTATGGAACCCTATTCCCTATATAGTGCACTACTATAGACCACAGTCCTATGGAACCCTATTCCCTATATAGTGCACTACTTTAGACCAGAGGCCAATGCTGAATAGGATGCCATTTGGAACTCAGTCCAGATAGACTGGCAGGGGGAACAGAATCACACATTCCTCTCCACAACACTGGAGCGAGTGGTCGCATCGGCGCTCCCGCTCCCGCAGGTAGTAGTATAACTTTTTACATTTCATTATATTTCATTATAGCACAACGGTTTGATTTGTCTAATCTTGATTTGTTTGATCGTAGCTAGCTACATAGCCGTCTTTGTATCAAAGATAATTGTGTAGTCTAGAGCGATTTTCTAGGTTAGCTAGCCAGCTATTGTCGTTCTTTTAACGCAACGTAACGTAAACAACACTACTAGCTATCCAGCTAGCCCCCGAATAGCAGCACTGTAGAAACTATTACACTCAACGGAACGACTTGATTAGTGTAGTGTCAACAACGCACCCACTGCCAGCTAGCCTACTTCAGCAGTACTGTATCATTTTAATCATTTTAGTCAATAAGATTCTTGCTACGTAGCTTAACTTTCTGAACATTCGAGACGTGTAGTCCACTTGTCATTCCAATCTCCTTTGCATTAGCGTAGCCTCTTCTGTAGCCTGTCAACTATGTGTCTGTTTATCCCTGTTCTCTCCTCTCTGCACAGACCATACAAACGCTCCACACCGCGTGGCCACGGCCACCCTAATCTGGTGGTCCCAGCGCGCACGACCCACGTGGAGTTCCAGGTCTCCGGTAGCCTCTGGAATTGCCGATCTGCGGTCAACAAGGCAGAGTTCATCTCAGCCTATGCCTCCCTCCAGTCCCTCGACTTCTTGGCACTAACGGAAACATGGATCACCACAGACAACACTGCTACTCCTACTGCTCTCTCTTCGTCCGCCCACGTGTTCTCGCACACCCCGAGAGCTTCTGGTCAGCGGGGTGGTGGCACCGGGATCCTCATCTCTCCCAAGTGGTCATTCTCTCTTTCTCCCCTTACCCATCTGTCTATCGCCTCCTTTGAATTCCATGCTGTCACAGTTACCAGCCCTTTCAAGCTTAACATCCTTATCATTTATCGCCCTCCAGGTTCCCTCGGAGAGTTCATCAATGAGCTTGATGCCTTGATAAGCTCCTTTCCTGAGGACGGCTCACCTCTCACAGTTCTGGGCGACTTTAACCTCCCCACGTCTACCTTTGACTCATTCCTCTCTGCCTCCTTCTTTCCACTCCTCTCCTCTTTTGACCTCACCCTCTCACCTTCCCCCTACTCACAAGGCAGGCAATACGCTCGACCTCATCTTTACTAGATGCTGTTCTTCCACTAACCTCATTGCAACTCCCCTCCAAGTCTCCGACCACTACCTTGTATCCTTTTCCCTCTCGCTCTCATCCAACACCTCCCACACTGCCCCTACTCGGATGGTATCGCGCCGTCCCAACCTTCGCTCTCTCTCCCCGCTACTCTCTCCTCTTCCATCCTATCATCTCTTCCCTCCGCTCAAACCTTCTCCAACCTATCTCCTGATTCTGCCTCCTCAACCCTCCTCTCCTCCCTCTCTGCATCCTTTGACTCTCTATGTCCCCTATCCTCCAGGCCGGCTCGGTCCTCTCCTCCCGCTCCGTGGCTCGATGACTCATTGCGAGCTCACAGAACAGGGCTCCGGGCAGCCGAGCGGAAATGGAGGAAAACTCGCCTCCCTGCGGACCTGGCATCCTTTCACTCCATCCTCTCTACATTTTCCTCCTCTGTCTCTGCTGCTAAAGCCACTTTCTACCACGCTAAATTCCAAGCATCTGCCTCTAACCCTAGGAAGCTCTTTGCCACCTTCTCCTCCCTCCTGAATCCTCCTCCCCCTCCCCCCCTTCCTCCCTCTCTGCAGACGACTTCGTCAACCATTTTGAAAAGAAGGTCGACGACATCCGATCCTCGTTTGCTAAGTCAAACGACACCGCTGGTTCTGCTCACACTGCCCTACCCTGTGCTCTGACCTCTTTCTCCCTCTCTCTCCAGATGAAATCTCGCGTCTTGTGACGGCCGGCCGCCCAACAACCTGCCCGCTTGACCCTATCCCCTCCCCTCTTCTCCAGACCATTTCCGGAGACCTTCTCCCTTACCTCACCTCGCTCATCAACTCATCACTGACCGCTGGCTACGTCCCTTCCGTCTTCAAGAGAGCGAGAGTTGCACCCCTTCTGAAAAAACCTACACTCGATCCCTCCGATGTCAACAATTACAGACCAGTATCCCTTCTTTCTTTTCTCTCCAAAACTCTTGAACGTGCCGTCCTTGGCCAGCTCTCCCGCTATCTCTCTCTGAATGACCTTCTTGATCCAAATCAGTCAGGTTTCAAGACTAGTCATTCAACTGAGACTGCTCTCCTCTGTATCACGGAGGCGCTCCGCACTGCTAAAGCTAACTCTCTCTCCTCTGCTCTCATCCTTCTAGATCTATCGGCTGCCTTCGATACTGTGAACCATCAGATCCTCCTCTCCACCCTCTCCGAGTTGGGCATCTCCGGCGCGGCCCACGCTTGGATTGCGTCCTACCTGACAGGTCGCTCCTACCAGGTGGCGTGGCGAGAATCTGTCTCCTCACCACGCGCTCTCACCACTGGTGTCCCCCAGGGCTCTGTTCTAGGCCCTCTCCTATTCTCGCTATACACCAAGTCACTTGGCTCTGTCATAACCTCACATGGTCTCTCCTATCATTGCTATGCAGACGACACACAACTAATCTTCTCCTTTCCCCTTCTGATGACCAGGTGGCGAATCGCATCTCTGCATGTCTGGCAGACATATCAGTGTGGATGACGGATCACCACCTCAAGCTGAACCTCGGCAAGACGGAGCTGCTCTTCCTCCCGGGGAAGGACTGCCCGTTCCATGATCTCGCCATCACGGTTGACAACTCCATTGTGTCCTCCTCCCAGAGCGCTAAGAACCTTGGTGTGATCCTGGACAACACCCTGTCGTTCTCAACCAACATCAAGGCGGTGGCCCGTTCCTGTAGGTTCATGCTCTACAACATCCGCAGAGTACGACCCTGCCTCACACAGGAAGCGGCGCAGGTCCTAATCCAGGCACTTGTCATCTCCCGTCTGGATTACTGCAACTCGCTGTTGGCTGGGCTCCCTGCCTGTGCCATTAAACCCCTTCAGAACGCCGCAGCCCGTCTGGTGTTCAACCTTCCCAAGTTCTCTCACGTCACCCCGCTCCTCCGTTCTCTCCACTGGCTTCCAGTTGAAGCTCGCATCCGCTACAAGACCATGGTGCTTGCCTACGGAGCTGTGAGGGGAACGGCACCTCAGTACCTCCAGGCTCTGACCTGCTCGCCTCCCTACCACTGAGGAAGTACAGCTCCCGCTCAGCCCAGTCAAAACTGTTCGCTGCTCTGGCCCCCCAATGGTGGAACAAACTCCCTCACGACGCCAGGTCAGCGGAGTCAATCACCACCTTCCGGAGACACCTGAAACCCCACCTCTTTAAGGAATACCTAGGATAGGATAAGTATTCCCTCTCCCCCCCCCCTTTAAGATTTAGATGCACTATTGTAAAGTGACTGTTCCACTGGATGTCATAAGGTGAATGCACCAATTTGTAAGTCGCTCTGGATAAGAGCGTCTGCTAAATGACTTAAATGTAATGTAAATGTAATGTAATGTCTGGTTTAGGAGAAAACCTGTCATGTTATGAAACACTCATACTTCATACTGTATGGGTCATACTTCAAACTGTATGGGTCATACTTCATACTGTATGGGTCATACTTCATACAGTATGGGTCATACTTCATAGTGTATGGGTCATACTTCATAGTATGGGTCATACTTCATACTGTATGGGTCATACTTCATAGTATGGGTCATACTTCATACTGTATGGGTCATACTTCATACTGCATGGGTCATACTTCATACTGCATGGGTCATACTTCATAGTATGGGTCATACTTCATACTGTATGGGTCATACTTCATACTGCATGGGTCATACTTCATAGTATGGGTCATACTTCATAATGTATGGGTCATACTTCATAGTATGGGTCATACTTCGTAATGTATGGGTCATACTTTATGGGTCATACTTCATACTGTATGGGTCATACTTTATGGGTCATACTTAATAATGTATGGGTCATACGTCATAGTATGGGTCATACTTCATAATGTATGGGTCATACTTTATGGGTCATACTTCATACTGTATGGGTCATACTTTATGGGTCATACTTCATACTGTATGGGTCATACATCATACTGTATGGTTCATACTTCATACTGTATGGGTCATACTGTATGGTTCATACTTCATACTGTATGGTTCATACTTCATACTGTATGGTTCATACTTCATACTGTATGGGTCATACTTCATACTGTATGGATCATACTTCATACTGTATGGGTCATACTTCATACTGTATGGGTCAAACTTTATACTGTATGGGTCAAACTTCATACTGTATGGGTCATACTTCATACTCTTACGGTCAAACTTCATACTGTATGGGTCAAACTTCATACTGTATGGGTCATACTTCATACTGTATGGGTCATACTGTATGGCTCATACTTCATACTGTATGGTTCATACTTCATACTGTATGGCTCATACTTCATACTGTATGGTTCATACTTCATACTGTATGGGTCATACTTCATACTGTATGGGTCAAACTTCATACTGTATGGGTCATACTTCATACTGTATGGGTCATACTTCATACTGTATGGGTCAAACTTCATACTGTATGGGTCAAACTTCATACTGTATGGTTCATACTTCATACTGTATGGGTCATACTGTATGGTTCATACTTCATACTGTATGGGTCATACTGTATGGTTCATACTTCATACTTTATGGGTCATACTTCATACTGTATGGGTCAAGCTTCATACTGTATGGGTCATACTTCATACTGCATGGTTCATACTGTATGGGTCATACTGTATGGTTCATACTTCATACTGTATGGTTCATACTTCATACTGTATGGGTCATACTTCATACTGTATGGGTCATACTGTATGGGTCATACTTCATACTGTATGGGTCATACTTCATACTGTATGGGTCATACTTCATACTGCATGGGTCATACTTCATACTGTATGGGTCATACTGTATGGTTCATACTTCATACTGTATGGGTCATACTTCATACTGTATGGGTCATACTTCATACTGTATGGGTCATACTGTATGGGTCATACTTCATACTGTATGGTTCATACTTCATACTGTATGGGTCATACTTCATACTGTATGGGTCATACTGTATGGTTCATACTTCATACTGTATGGGTCATACTTCATACTGTATGGGTCATACTTCATACTGTATGGGTCATAATTCATACTGTATGGGTCATACTTCATACTGTATGGGTCATACTTCATACTGTATGGGTCATACTTCATACTGTATGGGTCATAATTCATACTGTATGGGTCATACTTCATACTGTATGGGTCATACTTCATACTGCATGGGTCATACTTCATAGTATGGGTCATACTTCATACTGTATGGGTCATAATTCATACTGTATGGGTCATACTTCATACTGCATGGGTCATACTTGCCAACATTATAAGAATATGAAGTTTTAGGTTCTTATAAGCATCAGCCAATTCAAATGATTGACTATTTAAAAGTATTGACTCATGAGCAAAGGCAATGCTGTTTCAATTATATTACATTTAGTCCTATGCTAACCTCGCGAGGTGGCAGGGTAGCCTAGTGGTTAGAGCGTTGGACTAGTAACCGAAAGGTTTCTACATCGAATCGCCGAGCTGACAAGTTAAAACAATCTGTGGTTCTGCCCCTGAACAAGGCAGTTAACCCACTGTTCCCCTGAACAAGGCAGTTAACCCACTGTTCCCCTGAACAAGGCAGTTAACCCACTGTTCCCCTGAACAAGGCAGTTAACCCACTGTTCCCCTGAACAAGGCAGTTAACCCACTGTTCCCCTGAACAAGGCAGTTAACCCACTGTTCCCCTGAACAAGGCAGTTAACCCACTGTTCCCCTGAACAAGGCAGTTAACCCACTGTTCCCCTGAACAAGGCAGTTAACCCACTGTTCCCCTGAACAAGGCAGTTAACCCACTGTTCCCCTTTACGAGGCAGTTAACCCATCGTTCCCCTGAACAAGGCAGTTAACCCACTGTTCCCCTGAACTGTTATGCAGGTGAAGGAGGACCCAAACGCGACTTAACAGAAACAGAGTTTATTAATGCTCAAAACCGAATAACTGAAATCCTCTAGATAGTAGAGGGGAAAACAACTGGAGAAGCGGCCACAGACTGCAGGTCGCTTCGGGTAGGCGCAGGCCGTAGTCAACTGAGACACCTGCTCACACGCAGCGTCTGAAGAAGGCACAAAACACGACAGGACAGGGTGATACACAATCACGGCAAAAAACACGACAGGACAGGGCGAAACGCAATTACAGCATGGAATACAAAACAAGGAACCGATGGAACAGGAACGGATCACAAAGGAATAAATAGGGAGTCTAATCAGGGGAAAGGATCGGGAACAGGTGTGGGAAGACTAAATGATGATTAGGGGAATAGGAACAGCTGGGAGCAGGAACGGAACGACAGAGAGAAGAGAGAGCGAGAGAGTGAAAGGGGGAGGGGGAGAGAGAGGGATAGAACCAAACAAGACCAGCAGAGGGAAACGAATAGCATGGGGAGCACAGGGACAAGACATGACAATAAATGACAAACATGACAGTACCCCCCACTCACCGAGCGCCTCCTGGCGCACTCGAGGAGGAATCCTGGCGGCAACGGAGGAAATCATCGATGAGCGAACGGTCCAGCACGTCCCGAGACGGAACCCAACTCCTCTCCTCAGGACCGTAACCCTCCCAATCCACTAGGTATTGGTGACCCCGTCCCCGAGAACGCATGTCCATAATTTTATGTACCTTGTAAATAGGTGCGCTCTCGACAAGGACGGGAGGGGGGAGGGAAGACGAACGGGGTGCGAAGAAAGGGCTTAACACAGGAGACATGGAAGACAGGATGGACGCGACGAAGATGTCGCGGAAGAAGCAGTCGCACAGCGACTGGATTGACGACCTGGGAGACACGGAACGGACCAATGAACCGCGGAGTCAACTTACGAGAAGCTGTCGTAAGAGGAAGGTTGCGAGTGGAAAGCCACACTCTCTGGCCGCAACAATACCTTGGACTCTTAATCCTGCGTTTATTGGCGGCTCTCACCGTCTGTGCCCTGTAACGGCAAAGTGCAGACCTCACCCTCCTCCAGGTGCGCTCACAACGTTGGACAAACGCTTGAGCGGAGGGAACGCTGGACTCGGCAAGCTGGGATGAGAACAGAGGAGGCTGGTAACCCAGACTACTCTGAAACGGAGATAACCCGGTAGCAGACGAAGGAAGCGAATTGTGAGCGTATTCTGCCCAGGGGAGCTGTTCTGCCCAAGACGCAGGGTTCCTGAAAGAAAGGCTGCGTAGTATGCGACCAATCGTCTGATTGGCCCTCTCTGCTTGACCGTTAGACTGGGGATGAAACCCGGAAGAGAGACTGACGGACGCACCAATCAAACGACAGAACTCCCTCCAAAACTGTGACGTGAATTGCGGACCTCTGTCTGAAACGGCGTCTAACGGGAGGCCATGAATTCTGAATACATTCTCAATAATGATTTGTGCCGTCTCCTTAGCGGAAGGAAGTTTAGCGAGGGGAATGAAATGTGCCGCCTTAGAGAACCTATCGACAACCGTCAGAATCACAGTCTTCCCCGCAGACAAAGGCAGACCGGTAATGAAGTCTAAGGCAATGTGAGACCATGGTCGAGAAGGAATGGGGAGCGGTCTGAGACGACCGGCAGGAGGAGAGTTACCCGACTTAGTCTGCGCGCAGTCCGAACAGGCAGCCACGAAACGGCGCGTGTCACGCTCCTGAGTCGGCCACCAAAAGCGCTGGCGAATAGACGCAAGAGTGCCTCGAACACCGGGATGACCCGCTAACTTGGCAGAGTGAGCCCACTGAAGAACAGCCAGACGAGTGGAAACAGGAACGAAAAGGAGGTTACTAGGACAAGCGCGCGGCGACGCAGTGTGCGTGAGTGCTTGCTTAACCTGTCTTTCAATTCCCCAGACTGTTAACCCGACAACACGCCCATAAGGAAGAATCCCTCGGGATCAGTAGAAGCCACAGAAGAACTAAACAGACGGGATAAGGCATCAGGCTTGGTGTTCTTGCTACCCGGACGGTAAGAAATCACAAACTCGAAACGAGCGAAAAACAACGCCCAACGAGCTTGACGGGCATTAAGTCGTTTGGCAGAACGGATGTACTCAAGGTTCTTATGGTCTGTCCAAACGACAAAAGGAACGGTCGCCCTCCAACCACTGTCGCCATTCGCCTAGGGCTAAGCGGATGGCGAGCAGTTCACGGTTACCCACATCATAGTTGCGCTCAGATGGCGACAGGCGATGAGAAAAATAAGCGCAAGGATGAACCTTATCGTCAGACTGGAAGCGCTGGGATAGAATGGCTCCCACGCCTACCTCTGAAGCGTCAACCTCGACAATGAATTGTCTAGTGACGTCAGGAGTAACGAGGATAGGAGCGGACGTAAAACGTTCTTTTAGAAGATCAAAAGCTCCCTGGGCGGAACCGGACCACTTAAAACACGTCTTGACAGAAGTAAGAGCTGTGAGAGGGGCAGCAACTTGACCGAAATTACGAATGAAACGCCGATAGAAATTAGCGAAACCTAAAAAGCGCTGCAACTCGACACGTGACCTTGGAACGGGCCAATCACTGACAGCTTGGACCTTAGCGGAATCCATCTGAATGCCTTCAGCGGAAATAACGGAACCGAGAAAAGTAACGGAGGAGACATGAAAAGAGCACTTCTCAGCCTTTACATAGAGACAATTCTCTAAAAGGCGCTGTAGAACACGTCGAACGTGCTGAACATGAATCTCGAGTGACGGAGAAAAAATCAGGATATCGTCAAGATAGACAAAAACGAAAATGTTCAGCATGTCTCTCAGAACATCATTAACTAATGCCTGAAAAACAGCTGGCGCATTGGCGAGACCGAACGGCAGAACCCGGTACTCAAAATGCCCTAACGGAGTATTAAACGCCGTTTTCCACTCGTCCCCCCTCTCTGATGCGCACGAGATGGTAAGCGTTACGAAGGTCCAACTTAGTAAAGCACCTGGCTCCCTGCAGAATCTCGAAGGCTGATGACATAAGGGGAAGCGGATAACGATTCTTAACCGTTATGTCATTCAGCCTCGATAATCCACGCAGGGCGCAGAGTACCGTCCTTCTTCTTAACAAAAAGAACCCCGCCCCGGCCGGAGAGGAAGAAGGCACTATGGTACCGGCGTCAAGAGACACAGACAAATAATCCTCGAGAGCCTTACGTTCGGGAGCCGACAGAGAGTATAGTCTACCTCGAGGAGGAGTGGTCCCCGGAAGGAGATCAATACTACAATCATACGACCGGTGAGGAGGAAGGGAGTTGGCTCGGGACCGACTGAAGACCGTGCGCAGATCATGATATTCCTCCGGCACTCCTGTCAAATCGCCAGGTTCCTCCTGAGAAGTAGGGACAGAAGAAACGGGAGGGATGGCAGACATTAAACACTTCACATGACAAGAAACGTTCCAGGATAGGATAGAATTACTAGACCAATTAATAGAAGGATTATGACATACTAGCCAGGGATGACCCAAAACAACAGGTGTAAACGGTGAACGGAAAATCAAAAAAGAAATAGTCTCACTGTGGTTACCAGATACTGTGAGGGTTAAAGGTAGTGTCTCAAATCTGATACTGGGAAGATGACTACCATCTAAGGCGAACATGGGCGTAGGCTTATCTAACTCTCTGAAAGGAATGTCATGTTTCCGAACCCATGCTTCGTCCATGAAACAACCCTCAGCCCCAGAGTCTATCAAGGCACTACATAATATATGTAGCGCCCGAACCGGTCCAGCGTAGGTGGACCGACAAAGTAGTACAGGACTTTGATGGAGAGACTTGAGTAGTTGCGCTCACCTGTAGCCCTCCGCTTACAGATGAGCTCTGGCTTTTACTGGACATGAATTAACGAAATGTCCAGCAACTCCACAATAGAGGCACAGGCGGTTGGTGATCCTCCGTTCCCTCTCCTTATTCGAGATGCGAATCCCTCCCAGCTGCATGGGCTCAGTCTCAAAGCCAGAGGGGGGAGATGGCTGCGATGCGGAGCAGGGAAACACCGTTGATGCGAGCTCTCTTCCACGAGCCCGGTGACGAAGATCTACCCGTCGTTCTATGCGGATGGCGAGAGCAATCAAAGAGTCCACATCTGAAGGAACCTCCCGGGAGAGAATCTCATCCTTAACCACAGCGTGGAGTCCCTCCAGAAAACGAGCGAGCAGCGCCGGCTCGTTCCACTCACTAGAGGCAGCAAGAGTGCGAAACTCAATGGAATAATCCGTTATGGACCGTTCACCTTGGCATAAGGAAGCCAGGGCCCTAGAAGCCTCCCCACCAAAAACTGAACGGTCAAAAACCCGAATCATCTCCTCTTTAAAGTTCTGGAAATCGTTAGAGCAAACAGCCCTTGCCTCCCAGATAGCTGTGCCCCATTCTCGAGCCCGGCCAGTGAGGAGTGAGATGACGTAAGCAACCCGAGCTCTCTCTCTAGAGTATGTGTTGGGTTGGAGAGAGAACACAATCTCACACTGCGTGAGAAAGGAGCGGCACTCAGTGGGCTGCCCGGAGTAGCAAGGTGGGTTATTAACCCTAGGTTCTGGAGACTCGGCAGGCCAGGAAGTAACAGGTGGCACGAGACGTAGACTCTGGAACTGTCCAGAGAGGTCGGAAACCTGAGCAGCCAGGTTTTCCACGGCCTGGCGAGCAGCGGACAATTCCTGCTCGTGTCTGCCGAGCATGGCTCCTTGGATCTCGACGGCAGTGTAACGAGCGTCAGAAGTCGCTGGGTCCATTCTTTGATCGGTTCCTTCTGTTATGCAGGTGAAGGAGGACCCAAACGCGACTTAACAGAAACAGAGTTTATTAATGCTCAAAACCGAATAACTGAAATCCTCTAGATAGTAGAGGGGAAAACAACTGGAGAAGCGGCCACAGACTGCAGGTCGCTTCGGGTAGGCGCAGGCCGTAGTCAACTGAGACACCTGCTCACACGCAGCGTCTGAAGAAGGCACAAAACACGACAGGACAGGGTGATACACAATCACGGCAAAAAACACGACAGGACAGGGCGAAACGCAATTACAGCATGGAATACAAAACAAGGAACCGATGGAACAGGAACGGATCACAAAGGAATAAATAGGGAGTCTAATCAGGGGAAAGGATCGGGAACAGGTGTGGGAAGACTAAATGATGATTAGGGGAATAGGAACAGCTGGGAGCAGGAACGGAACGACAGAGAGAAGAGAGAGCGAGAGAGTGAAAGGGGGAGGGGGAGAGAGAGGGATAGAACCAAACAAGACCAGCAGAGGGAAACGAATAGCATGGGGAGCACAGGGACAAGACATGACAATAAATGACAAACATGACATGAACAAGGCAGTTAACCCACTGTTCCCCTGAACAAGGCAGTTAACCCACTGTTCCCCTGAACAAGGCAGTTAACCCACTGTTCCCCTTTACGAGGCAGTTAACCCATCGTTCCCCTGAACAAGACAGTTAACTCACTGTTCCCCTGAACAAGGCAGTCACTAACTAACGACAGACCCCTTACCAACCTGTGTGTTGCCGCTTTCCATGTTGTCTGTTGTCTGTAGCTTGTGAGGTGTGGAAACACTTTGTTGCTTTTATGAATTTTGTTTTGCTGCTTTTTGTTCTATGTTGCTCTGTCTGTATGCTATGTCTTGCTTGTCCTATGTTGCTCTGTCTGTATGCTATGTCTTGCTTGTCCTATGTTGCTATGTCTTGCTTGTTCTATGGTGCTATTGTCTATATTGTAATTGTTTTTAATAACCTGCCCAGGGACTGCGGTTGAAAATTAGCCGGCTGGCTAAAACCGGCACTTTTACTGAAACGTTGATTAATGTGCACTGTCCCTGTAAAAATAAAATAAAATAAAATAAAACTAAAACCAGTCACTAACTAACGACAGACCCCTTACCAACCAGTCACTTTTGACCTCTTTCCAGAAGTTGGGTGTTTCAAACTATTTTGAGGAGGGTTTATTTCCTCTAGAGCCCTGTCTGCTTTCACACTGTAAACCTGACAGTAAAGAGGAGAGGAAGACTGAGACATGATCCCTCCTTTCTCTCTCTGGCGGAGGAGTGCTGAATGCCAAGGGCTTGCAGCGACACCACTCAGGTCACAGAGTCAGGGAGAGAAATGTCTCTATTCCTTTGGAGCTTCTGTGGGTGCATTTGTTACTGTTCGTTTTTTTCCTCCAGCCTTACAGCAGCCTTTTCCCTCCAGTCTTACAGCAGCCTTTTTCCTCCAGCCTTACAGCAGCCTTTTTCCTGCAGCCTTACAGCAGCCTTTTTCCTGCAGCCTTACAGCAGCCTTTTTCCTCCAGCCTTACTGCAGCCTTTTTCCTGCAGCCTTTTCCTCCAGCCTTACAGCAGCCTTTTTCCTCCAGGATTACAGCAGCCTTTTTCCTGCAGCCTTTTCCTCCAGCCTTACAGCAGCCTTTTTCCTCCAGCCTTACAGCAGCCCTTTTCCTCCAGCCTTACAGCAGCCTTTTTCCTCCAGCCTTACAGCAGCCTTTTTCCTCCAGCCTTACAGCAGCCTTTTTCCTCCAGCCTTACAGCAGCCTTTTTCCTCCAGCCTTACAGCAGCCTTTTTCCTCCAGCCTTACAGCAGGCTTTTTCCTCCAGCCTTACAGCAGCCTTTTTCCTGCAGCCTTACAGCAGCCTTTTTCCTCCAGCCTTACTGCAGCCTTTTTCCTGCAGCCCTTTCCTCCAGCCTTACAGCAGCCTTTTTCCTCCAGCCTTACAGCAGCCTTTTTCCTGCAGCCTTTTCCTGCAGCCTTACAGTTTCCTATATTACAACACAGAGCCTCTCTGACATTCTCTCTCTCTCTCTCTCTCTCTCTCTCTCTCTCTCTCTCTCTCTCTCTCTTCTCTCTCTCTCTCTCTCTCTCTCTCTCTCTCTCTCTCTCTCTCTTCTCTCTCTCTTCTTTCTCTCTCTCTCTCTCCCCCTGCCCCCCTTCCCTTCCCCTCTCTCTCTCTCTCTCTCTCTCTCTCTCTCTCTCTTCTCTCTCTCTCTCTCTCCCCTGCCCCCCTTCCCTTGCCCCCTTCCCTTCCCTTCCCTCTCTCTCTCTCTCTCTCTCTCTCTCTCTCTCTCTCTCTCTCTCTCCCCCTGCCCCCTCCCTCTTCTCTCTCTCTCTCTCTCTCTCTCTCTCTCCTCTCTCTCTCTCCCCCTGCCCCCCCCTTCCCTTCCCCTCTCTCTCTTTCTCTCTCTTCTCTCTCTCTCTTTCTCTCTCCCTTCCCTTCCCTTCCCTTCCCTTCCCCTCTCTCTCTCTCTCTCTCTCTCTCTCTCTCTCTCTCTCTCTCTCTCTCTCTCTCTCTCTCTCTCTCTCTCTCTCTCTCTCTCTCTCTCTCTCTCTCTCTCTCTCTCTCTCTCTCTCTTTCTCTCTCTCCCCCTGCCCCCCTTCCCCTCTCTCTCTCTCTCTCTCTTTCTCTCTCTCTCTGTTTGTCTCTCTCAATTCAATTAAATTGTCTTTATTGTCATGACTTAACAATGTACATATTGCCAAGCTTACTTTGGATATTTACGATATTAAAATAATAAGAATAAAAATTGTCAACGGGACAACAGTGACAACAACCAAGGGTCAAAATAACCATACATTGAACAATAACAATAAGTATACAGTAGAGGACATGTGCAGGTTGATTAGTCTGTCAGACACTGTCCCTCATCTTATGGCAGGCAGCAATGTGGTGCGCTGCCAACCCACAGCTCTCTGCCTTGAATAAGGGTTTCAAATTTGGTGAAATGACTCTGATTCTTTTATATTTTTTGACATTTTGTCAGAAAATGCAGCTCCGTCTAAGGTTCTGCTATTGTGCAGTGGTTGAACAGCCTTTCCTCTACAGGGAGCCAGGTTCTGCTGTGTCTAGCCTTCTCAATGGCAAGGCTGTGATCACACAGCATATACTTTGTCAGGGATTTTCAAAGGTTTTGATCAGTAATCATGGTCAAATATTTAGCCACGGTGTTGATTTAGGGCCAGATAGCACTGCATTTTGCTTTGTGCTTTGTGCTTGTGTTTCCCAATAAGCAATAGAGTTTTGTTTTGACTGTGTTGTAATTTGGTTTATCCTGATTGATTGGATGTTCTGGTCCTGAGGCTTCAGTGTGTTAGTAGAACAGGTTTGTGAACTCAGGACCAGCTGGATGAGGGGACTGAGGCTTCAGTGTGTTAGTAGAACAGGTTAGTGAACTCAGGACCAGCTGGATGAGGGGACTGAGGCTTCAGTGTGTGTATTCTACTACATTCCTTTCACATTTCTATAAACCTCAACGTGTTTCCTTTCAAATGGTACCAATAATATGCATGTCCTTGCTTCAGGGCCTGAGCTACAGGCAGTTAGATTTAGGTATGTCATTTTAGGAGAAATTTTAAATAAAAAGGGCTAGTCCCAAATTCTTCGGGATCGGTGTCCCTTCCATGGGACGGTTGAGCTAACTAATGCGATTAGCATGAGGTAAGTAACAAGAACATTTCCCAGGACATCGACATATCTGACATTGGCAGAAAGCTTAAATTATTGTTCATCTAACTGCACTGTCCAATTTACAGTAGCTATTACAGTGAAATAATACCATGCTATTGTTTGAGGAAAGTGCACAATTTTGAACATGAAAAGTAATTAATAAACAAATTAGGCACATTTGAGCAGTCTCGATACAACATTTTGGATCAGTCTAAAACTGTGTACATACACTGCTGCCATCTAGTGGCCAAAATCTAAATTACGACCTGATCTGGAAAATTACATTATGGCCTTTTTCTTGCATTTCAAAGATGATGGAACAATGAAAAAATACAAAATAACTGTTGGTTTTCTTTGTATCATCTTTTACCAGATCTAATGTGTTATGTTCTCCTACATTCCTTTCACATGTCCACAAACTTCAAAGTGTTTCCTTTCAAATGGTACCAAGAAAATGCATATCTTTGCTTATATATACCTGGCTTCAGGTCCTGAGCTACAGGCAGTTAGATTTGGGTCCTGAGCTACAGGCAGTTAGATTTGGGTCCTGAGCTACAGGCAGTTAGATTTGGGTCCTGAGCTACAGGCAGTTAGATTTGGGTCCTGAGCTACAGGCAGTTAGATTTGGGTACTGAGCTACAGGCAGTTAGATTTGGGTCCTGAGCTACAGGCAGTTAGATTTGGGTCCTGAGCTACAGGCAGTTAGATTTGGGTCCTGAGCTACAGGCAGTTAGATTTGGGTCCTGAGCTACAGGCAGTTAGATTTGGGTCCTGAGCTACAGGCAGTTAGATGTGGGTCCTGAGCTACAGGCAGTTAGATTTGGGTATGCCATTTTAGGAGAAAATTGAAAAAAAGGGACTGATCTTTTTTAAACAAATATATTTTAGATTTAAGATTTTTCAAAGTAGTCACCCTTTGCCTTGATGACGTAGGCCTCCTTGTTGTCCCTAGAACTTCAAAGCAAACAGCTGGAGGCAGGGCTTTCTCTATTAGAGCTCCATTTTTATGGAATGATCCGTCTATCCATGTGAGAGACGCAGACAGGGTCTCGACCTTTAAGTCTTTATTGAAGACTCATCTCTTCAGTAGGTCATATAATTGAGTGTAGTCTGGCCCAGGAGTGTGAAGGTGAATGGAAAGGCTCTGGAGCAACGAACCGCCCTTGCTGTCTCTGCCTGGCCGGTTCCACTCTTTCCACTGGGATTCTCTGCCTCTAACCCTATTACAGGGTCTGAGTCACTGGCTTACTAGTGCTCTTCCATGCCGTCCCTAGGAGGAGTGAGTCACTTGAGTGGGCTGAGTCACAACCCCTTGGGTTGTGCTGTGGCGGAGATCATTGTGGGATATACCTCAGCCTTGCCTCAGGATGGTGGTTGAAGATATCCCTCTAGTGGTGTGGGGTCTACACTCGGCCTTGTCTCATGGTAGTAAGTTAGGGGTCTGTTGATATCCCTCTAGTGGTGTGGGGTCCACACTCGGCCTTGTCTCATGGTAGTAAGTTAGGGGTCTGTTGATATCCCTCTAGTGGTGTAGTGGCTGTGCTTTGGCAAAGTGTGTGGGGTTTATAGCCTGCCTGGATGGCCCTGTCCAGTATCGGTGGACAGGGCCCCCCCGTCTCAGTCTCCAGTATCTATTCTGCAATAGTTTTTGTCGGGGGGCTAGGGTCAGTCTGTTATATCTGGTGTAATTCTCCTGTCTTATCCGGTGTCCAGTGTGAATTTAAATATGCTCCCTCTAATTCTCTCTCTCTCCCTCTCTCTCCACCCCCGGGGGACCTGAGCCCTGGGAACCTGCCTCAGGACTACCAGTCCTGATGACTCCTTGCTGTCCCAGTCCACCTGGTTGTGCTGCTGCTCCAGTTTCAACTGTTCTGCCTGCGACTATGGTACCCTGACCTGTTCACCGGACGTGCTACCTTGTCCCAGACCTGCTGTTTTCAACTCTCTCTCTCTACCACACCTGCTGTCTCTAACTCTGAATGATAGGCTATGAAAAGCCAACTGTTGCACAACCACTGTGATTATTATTATTTGAGCCTGCTGGTCATCTATGAACGTTTGAATATCTTGGCAATGTACTGGTATAATCTCCACCCAGCACAGCCAGAAGAGACTGGCCACCACTCATTGCATGGTTCCTCTCTAGGTTTCTTCCTAGGTTTTGGCCTTTCTAGGGAGTTTTTCCTAGCCACCGTGCTTTTACACCTGCATTGTTTGCTGTTTGGGGTTTTAGGCTGGGTTTCTGTACAGCACTTTGTGACATCGGTGATGTAAAAAGGGCTTCATAAATACATTTGATTGATTGATTGATTGATTGATGACAGCTTTGCAGACTCTAAGCATTCTCGCAGCCAGCTTCACCTTGAATGCTTTTCCAACAGTCTTGAAGGAGTTCCCACATATCCTGAGCACTTGTTGGCTGCTTTACCTTCACTCAGCGGTCCTACTCATCCCAAACCATCTCAATTTGGTTGATGTCGGGGGATTGTGGAGGCCAGGTCATCTAATGCAGCACTCCATCACTCTCCTTCTTGGTCAAATAGCCCTTACACATTCTGGAGGTGTGTTGAGTCATTGTCCTGTTGAAAAACAAATGATTGTCCCACTAAGCCCAAACCAGATGGGATGGCTTATCACTGCAGAATACTGTGGTAGCCATGCTGGTTAAGTGTGCCTTTAATTTACCCACACCATCACACCACCTCCTCCATGCTTCACGGTGGGAACATTTCACCTACTCTGCGTCTCAGAAAGACACAGTGGTTGGAACCAAACGTCTCCAATTTGGACTCATCAGACCAAAGGACAGATTTCCACTGGTCTAATGTCCATTGCTCATGTCTCTTGGCCCAAGTAAGTCTCTTCTTCTGATTGATGTCCTTTAGTAATGGTTTCTTTGCAGCAATTCTACCATGAAGGCCTGATTCACACAGTCTCCTCTGAACAGTTCATGTTGAGATGTGTCTGTTACTTGAACTCTGTGAAGCATTTATTTGGGCTGCAATTTCTGAGGCTGGTAACTCTAATGAACGTATCCTCTGCAGCAGAACTCTGGGTCTTCCTTTGCTGTGACGTTCCTCATGAGAGCCAGTTTCATCATAGCGCTTGATGATTTTTGCGACAGCACTTGAAGAAACTTTGAAACTTCTTGAAATTTTACAGATTGACTGACATTCATGTCTTAAAGAAATTTAACTGTAGTTAAACTGTAGATGGACTGTAGTTTCTCTTCGCTTATTTGAACTGTCTTGCCATAATATGGACTTAGTATTATGTAGTATTATTAGTATTAGTATTATTATTAATACATAGTATTTTACCACCTCTACCTTGCCACAACACAGTTGATTGGCTCAAACGCATTAGGAAGGAAAGAAATTCCACAAATTAACTTTTAACTAGGCACACCTGTTATTTGAAATGCATTCCAGGTGACTACCTCATGAAGCTGGTTGAGAGAATGCCAAACGTTTGAAGTATCTCAAATATAAAATATATTTTATTTTGTTTAACACATTTTTTGGTTACTACATGATTAAATATATTAAATATATATAATTTAATGTTTTTGGATTTCTTCACTATTATTCTACATTGTAGAAAATAGTGAAAAATCAATAAAAACCCTTGAATGAGTAGGTCTGTCCAGACTTTTGACTGGTACTGTACATAGTGGAAGGTGATCATACAGTCATATTGTTACACAACAGTTTCAGAACAAGCAACAAGCAACAGTTCCAGAACAAGCAACAAGCAACAGTTCCAGAACAAGCAACAGTTCCAGAACAAGCAACAGTTCCAGAACAAGCAACAGTTCCAGAACAAGCAACAAGCAACAGTTCCAGAACAAGCAACAAGCAACAGTTCCAGAACAAGCAACAAGCAACAGTTCCAGAACAAGCAACAAGCAAAAGTTCCAGAACAAGCAACAAGCAACAGTCCCAGAACAAGCAACAAGCAACAGTTCCAGAACAAGCAACAGTTCCAGAACAAGCAACAAGCAACAGTTCCAGAACAAGCAACAGTTCCAGAACAAGCAACAGTTCCAGAACAAGCAACAAGCAACAGTTCCAGAACAAGCAACAAGCAACAGTTCCAGAACAAGCAACAAGCAAAAGTTCCAGAACAAGCAACAAGCAACAGTCCCAGAACAAGCAACAAGCAACAGTTCCAGAACAAGCAACAAGCAGCCGTTCCAGAACAAGCAACAGTTCCAGAACAAGCAACAAGCAACAGTTCCAGAACAAGCAACAGTTCCAGAACAAGCAACAGTTCCAGAACAAGCAACAAACAACAATTCCAGAACAAGCAACAAGCAACAGTTCCAGAACAAGCAACAGTTCCAGAACAAGCAACAAGCAACAGTTCGAGAACAAGCAACAAGCAACAGTTCCAGAACACAACGGCCTTGTGTTAAGGTGCAGAAATACCAGGAGTTTATGAAAGACATAACATCACATAGACATACCAGACAATGTTTCAGTGTACACACAAGACAATGTTTCATTGGACACACCAGACAATGTTTCAGTAGACAGACCAGACAATGATTCAGTAGACACACCAGACAATGTTTCAGTAGACACACCAGGCAATGTTTCAGTAGACACACAAGACAATGATTCTGTAGACACACCAGGCAATGATTCAGTCGACACACCAGACAATGTTTCAGTAGACACACCAGACAATGATTCAGTCGACACACCAGACAATGATTCAGTCGACACACCAGGCAATGATTCAGTAGACACACCAGACAATGTTTCAGCAGACAGACCAGACAATGATTCAGTAGACACACCAGACAATGATTCAGTAGACACACCAGACAATGTTTCAGTAGACAGACCAGACAATGATTCAGTCGACACACCAGACAATGATTCAGTAGACATGTGGACAATGTTTCAGTAGACACACCAGACAATGTTTCAGTAGACAGACCAGACAATGTTTCAGTTGACACACCAGGCAATGTTTCAGTCGACACACCAGGCAATGATTCAGTAGAAAAACTAAACAATGTTTCAGTAGACTTTTTTTATTTTTTATTTTTTTATTTCACCTTTATTTAACCAGGTCGGGTAGTTGAGAACAAGTTCTCATTTACAACTGCAACCTGGCCAAGATAAAGCATAGCAGTCCGACACAAACAACGACACAGAGTTACACATGGAATAACACAATAGAAAAAAATCTATATACAGTGTGTACAAATGAGGTAAGATTAAGGAAATAAGGCAATACATAGGCCATGATGGTGAAGTAATTACAATATATCAATTAAACACTGGAGTGATAGATGTGCAGAAGATGGATGTGCAAGTAGAGATACTGGGGTGCAAAGGAGCAAAATAAATAAATAACAGTATGGGATGAGGTAGTTGGATGGGCTTTTTACAGATGGGGTGACGAGCTAAATATACCCGCTGTAGCGCGTGCTACGGGTGGGTGCTGCTTTGGTGACCAGTGAGCTCAGATAAGGCGGGGCTTTACCTAGCAGAGACTTGTAAATGACCTGGAGCCAGTGGGTTTGGCGATGAATATGAAACGAGGGCCAGCCAACGAGAGCGTACACGTCGCAGTGAGGGGTAGTATATGGGGCTTTGGTGACAAAACGGATGGCACTGTGATAGACTGCATCCAATTTGCTGTTGGATGCTGTTTTGTAAATGACATCGCCGAAGTCAAGGATTGGTAGGATAGTCTGTTTTACAAGGGTATGTTTGGCGACATGAGTGAAGGAGGCTGATTCTAGATTTAATTTTGGATTGGAGATGCTTAATGTGAGTCTGGAAGGAGAGTTTACAGTCTAACCAGACACCTAGGCATTTGTAGTTGTCCACATATTCTAAGTCAGAACTTAGTAGTTTTGTAGTAGTGAGTAGTGATGGCAGGTGCAGGCAGCGATTGGTTGAAGAGCATGCATTTAGTTTAACTTGCATTTAAGAGCAGTTGGAGACCACGGAAGGGGTGTTGTATGGCATTGAAGCTCGTCTGAAGGTTTGCTAACACAGTGTCCAAAGAAGGGCCAGAAGTATACAGAATGGTGTCGTCTGCGTAGAGGTGGATCAGAGAATCACCAGCAACAAGAGCGACATCATTGATGTATACAGAGAAAATTGTTGGCCCGAGAATTGAACCCTGTGGCACCCCCATAGAGTCTGCCAGAGGACCGGACTACAGGCACTCCGATTTGACACACTGATGAACCAGGCGAGGCAGTCATTTGAGAAGCCAAGGCTGTTGAGTCTGCCGATAAGAAAGTGGTGATTGACAGAGTCGAAAGCCTTGGCCAGGTCGATTAAGACTGCTGCACAGTACTGTCTTTTATCGATGGCGATTATGATATCATTTAGGACCTTGACTGAGGTGCACCCATGATTGCATAGCGGAGAAGGTACCGTGGGATTTGAAATGGTCGGTGATCTGGCCATGAAGTCATGGGTGAACAGGGAGTACAGGAGGGGACTGAGCATGCACCCCTGAGAGGCCCCATGTTGAGGATCAGCGTGGCAGATGTGTTATTACCTACCCTCACCACCTGGGGGCGGCCCGTCAGGAAGTCCAGGATCCAGTTGCAGAGGGAGGTGTTTAGTCCCAGGGTCCTTAGCTTAGTGATGAGCCTTGAGGGCTCTATGGTGTTGAACGCTGAGCTGTAGTCTATGAATATCATTCTCACATAGGTGTTCCTTTTGACCAGATGAGAAAGGGCAGTGTTGAGTGCAATAGATGTCGCATCGTCTGTGGATCTGTTGTGGCGGTATGCAAATTGGAGTGGGTCTAGGGTTTCTGGGATAATGGTGTTGATGTGAGCCATGACCAGCCTTACTAGACGATGTTTAAAAATTTGCGGCCAGTGCAGCATACTTAGTTTTGGGAAAAGTTTACGCCAAAGCTTATTGAATTCAAATGATCTATTTACAGGTCTACAACATTTTTCTTTCATAACATTTTCAGGCTTAATTCCATTTCTACAAAATTATACAGCAAATTATATGTCACTATTGTCACCATAAAAGGTGAGTGAGTTTTCAGTCATAATGAAAGGTGAGTGAGTTTTCAGTCATAATGAGTCATTTCTTCCAAGATGGCGTAGCAGTCGGACGTCTTGTCGTGTCGTGTCCCTTGTATTTATAGTTTTTTTAAACATATTTTTCTTCACATATCTTTTAAAACATTTCGGTAAACCTCAACTTCGAAATACTAATAATATAATAATATCTGCTTTCTTTTCTAAAGTACTTATATTTACTTCGGATCCGGAACCCCTCAACTGAAGCTAGCCAGCTATCTACCAGCAAACCATTGCTAGCGGTCATCAGCTAACTGGTCATCAGCTAACCTTTAGCTCGGAAAGCTCTCGCCAGTTCGAACAACGCGACTCTAACCAGAGCATAACGGACCTATTATTTTTTGTATTTTTTTTTATCCCCGGATTCCCACCGCAAACGGAACATTTTCAGCTGGATCTTCACAACTAGCTAACTAGCTAACCGCAACCCCGGAGGATTACTCCTGGCTAGCGTTTCCATCCACTTAGCTTGAAGCTAGCCCGGCCAGAGCTCCTGTGCTACCACCGAAGCATACTCCTGGGCTACAATATCCGGACCCATGACCGGTCTATCGATGTCACCACATGAAGAGGCATAAACAGACTCACCCCATCGCGACGTCCCCCAAAGACTAACTTTCTAGCCCTTGCTATCTGCTTGCTTGCTAATTCGGCCTGCTAACTGCTAGCTTGTTTAGCCCCGGTCCGCTAACTGCTACCTTGCTCAGCCCCGGCCTACTAACTGTTAGCTTGTTAGCACAGGCCTGCTAACTGTCTGAATCGCCGCGTCCCCAACCACTCACTGGACCCATATTTACTTTCAATCTCTTTTAGATTTTTAATTTGTTTATACCTTCCGGTAAACTGCCTCATCCAATGTGATACGGAATCGCTATTATTTTTAATTTTTAGAACACATTCAAGAACCTCCAGAAGCTAACCAGCTAACTAGCTACAAGCTATTTGTTGTTAGCCACTGCTAGCGGCTTTACCTTCTGCACAGCCAGACAGTTTTTTTTTTACCTGGATAATACTCGCCAGTCCCATCCACCGCTGCCCCCTGGACACTGATCACTTGGCTACATAGCTGATGCATGCTGGACTGTCCATTAATCACGGTACTCCATTCTGCTTGTTTATGTTGTATCTGTCGGCCCCAGCCGCACTCAGGCTCTGTGTGTAGTTAATCCGACCCTCCCTGCCAACACCATTTTACCTGCTGTTGTTGTGCCAGCTGATTAGCTGTTGTTGTCTCACCTCCTGTTTAGCTAGCTCTCCCAATTCAACACCTGTGATTACTGTATGCCTCACTGTATGTCTCTCTCAAATGTCAATATGCCTTGTATACTGTTGTTCAGGTTAGTTATCATTGTTTTAGTTTACAATGGAGCCCCTAGTTCCACTCTTCATACCCCTGATACCTCCTTTGTCCCACCTCCCACACATGCGGTGACCTCACCCATTACAACCAGCATGTCTAGAGATACAACCTCTCTCATCATCACCCAGTGCCTCCACTTATCTCCGCTGTACCCGCACCCCACCATACCCCTGTGTACGTATTATGCCCTGAATATATTATACCATGCCCAGAAATCTGCTCCTTTTACTCTCTGTCCCCAACGCTCTAGGCGACCAGTTTTGATAGCCTTTAGCCGCACCCTCATACTACTCCTCCTCTGTTCCACGGGTGATGTGGAGGTAAACCCAGGCCCTGCATGTCCTCAGGCACCCTCATTTGTTGACTTCTGTGATCGAAAAAGCCTTGGTTTTATGCATGTCAACATCAGAAGCCTCCTCCCTAAGTTTGTTTTACTCACTGCTTTAGCACACTCTGCTAACCCTGATGTCCTTGCCGTGTCTGAATCCTGGCTCAGGAAGGCCACCAAAAATTCTGAGATTTCCATACCCAACTATAACATTTTCCGTCAAGATAGAACCGCCAAAGCAGGAGGAGTTGCAGTCTACCGCAGAGATAGCCTGCAAAGTAACTGTTGCCGCCTGCTGTTGCCGCCTGCTACCAACCCCCCTCAGCTCGCAGCTGTGCCCTGGACACCATTTGTGAATTGATCGCCCCCCATCTAGCTTCATAGTTTGTTCTGTTAGGTGACCTAAACTGGGATATGCTTAACTCCCCGGCAGTCCTACAATCTAAGCTAGATGCCCTCAATCTCACACAAATCATCAAGGAACCCACCAGGTACAACCCTAAATCTGTAAACAAGGGCACCCTCATAGATGTCATCCTGACCAACTGGCCCTCCAAATACACCTCCGCTGTCTTCAACCAGGATCTCAGCGATCACTGCCTCATTGCCTGTATCCGCTACGGAGCCGCAGTCAAACGACCACCCCTCATCACTGTCAAACGCTCCCTAAAACAATTCTGTGAGCAGGCCTTTCTAATCGACCTGGCCCGGGTATCCTGGAAGGACATTGACCTCATCCCGTCAGTTGAGGATGCCTGGTCATTCCTTAAAAGTAACTTCCTCACCATTTTAGATAAGCATGCTCCGTTCAAAAAATGCAGAACTAAGAACAGATATAGCCCTTGGTTCACTCCGAACCTGACTGCCCTCGACCAGCACAAAAACATCCTGTGGCGGACTGCAATAGCATCGATGTCATGTTTGTCATTTATTATCATGTCTTGTCCCTGTGCTCCCCATGCTATTCGTTTCCCTCTGCTGGTCTTATTTGGTTCTTTCCCTCCTTCTATCCCTCTCTCTCCCCCTCCCTCTCTCACTCTCTCGCTCTCTCTTCTCTCTATCGTTCCGTTCCTGCTCCCAGCTGTTCCTATTCCCCTAATCATCATTTAGTCTTCCCACACCTGTTCCCGATCCTTTCCCCTGATTAGAGTCCCTATTTATTCCTTTGTGATCCGTTCCTGTCCCGTCGGTTCCTTGTATTGTATTCACCATGCTGTGATTGCGTTTCGCCCTGTCCTGTCGTGTTTTTGCTGTGATTGTGTATCGCCCTGTCCTGTCGTGTTTTTTTGCCTTCATCAGATGCTGCGTGTGAGCAGGTGTCTCTGTCGACTACGGCCTGCGCCTACCCGAAGCGACCTGCAGTCTGTGGCCGCTTCTCCAGTTATTTCCCCTCTACAAGTCTAGAGGATTTCTGTTATTCCCCGTTTGGACTTAAATAAACTCTGTTTCTGTTAAGTCGCTTTTGGGTCCTCTTTCACCTGCATGACAGAAGGAACCGACCAAGGAATGGACCCAGCGACTTCAGACGCTCGTTACACTGCCGTCGAGATCCAAGGAGCCATGCTCGGCAGACACGAGCAGGAATTGTCCGCTGCTCGCCATGCCGTGGAGAACCTGGCCGCTCAGGTTTCCGACCTCTCTGGACAGTTCCAGAGCCTACGTCTCGTGCCACCTGTTACTTCCTGGCCTGCCGAGCCTCCAGAACCTAGGGTTAATAACCCACCTTGCTACTCCGGGCAGCCCACTGAGTGCCGCTCCTTTCTCACGCAGTGTGAGATTGTGTTCTCTCTCCAACCCAACACATACTCTAGAGAGAGAGCTCGGGTTGCTTACGTCATTTCACTCCTTACTGGCCGGGCTCGAGAATGGGGCACAGCTATCTGGGAGGCAAGGGCTGATTGCTCTAACAAATTCCAGAACTTTAAAGAGGAGATGATTCGGGTTTTTGACCGTTCAGTTTTTGGTGGGGAGGCTTCTAGGGCCCTGGCTTCCTTATGCCAAGGTGAACGGTCCATAACGGATTATTCCATTGAGTTTCGCACTCTTGCTGCCTCTAGTGAGTGGAACGAGCCGGCGCTGCTCGCTCGTTTTCTGGAGGGACTCCACGCAGTGGTTAAGGATGAGATTCTCTCCCGGGAGGTTCCTTCAGATGTGGACTCTTTGATTGCTCTCGCCATCCGCATAGAACGACGGGTAGATCTTCGTCACCGGGCTCGTGGAAGAGAGCTCGCATCAACGGTTTCCCTGCTCCGCATCGCTACCATCTCCCTCCTCTGGCTTTGAGACTGAGCCCATGCAGCTGGGAGGGATTCGCATCTCGAATAAGGAGAGGGAACGGAGGATCACCAACCGCCTGTGCCTCTATTGCGGAGTTGCTGGACATTTTGTTAATTCATGTCCAGTAAAAGCCAGAGCTCATCTGTAAGCGGAGGGCTACAGGTGAGCGCAACTACTCAAGTCTCTCCATCAAAGTCCTGTACTACTTTGTCGGTCCACCTACGCTGGACCGGTTCGGGTGCTACATGTAGTGCCTTGATAGACTCTGGGGCTGAGGGTTGTTTCATGGACGAAGCATGGGTTCGGAAACATGACATTCCTTTCAGAGAGTTAGATAAGCCTACGCCCATGTTCGCCTTAGATGGTAGTCATCTTCCCAGTATCAGATTTGAGACACTACCTTTAACCCTCACAGTATCTGGTAACCACAGTGAGACTATTTCTTTTTTGATTTTCCGTTCACCGTTTACACCTGTTGTTTTGGGTCATCCCTGGCTAGTATGTCATAATCCTTCTATTAATTGGTCTAGTAATTCTATCCTATCCTGGAACGTTTCTTGTCATGTGAAGTGTTTAATGTCTGCCATCCCTCCCGTTTCTTCTGTCCCTACTTCTCAGGAGGAACCTGGCGATTTGACAGGAGTGCCGGAGGAATATCATGATCTGCGCACGGTCTTCAGTCGGTCCCGAGCCAACTCCCTTCCTCCTCACCGGTCGTATGATTGTAGTATTGATCTCCTTCCGGGGACCACTCCTCCTCGAGGTAGACTATACTCTCTGTCGGCTCCCGAACGTAAGGCTCTCGAGGATTATTTGTCTGTGTCTCTTGACGCCGGTACCATAGTGCCTTCTTCTTCTCCGGCCGGGGCGGGGTTCTTTTTGTTAAGAAGAAGGACGGTACTCTGCGCCCCTGCGTGGATTATCGAGGGCTGAATGACATAACGGTTAAGAATCGTTATCCGCTTCCCCTTATGTCATCAGCCTTCGAGATTCTGCAGGGAGCCAGGTGCTTTACTAAGTTGGACCTTCGTAACGCTTACCATCTCGTGCGCATCAGAGAGGGGGACGAGTGGAAAACGGCGTTTAACACTCCGTTAGGGCATTTTGAGTACCGGGTTCTGCCGTTCGGTCTCGCCAATGCGCCAGCTGTTTTTCAGGCATTAGTTAATGATGTTCTGAGAGACATGCTGAACATTTTTGTTTTTGTCTATCTTGACGATATCCTGATTTTTTCTCCGTCACTCGAGATTCATGTTCAGCACGTTCGACGTGTTCTACAGCGCCTTTTAGAGAATTGTCTCTACGTAAAGGCTGAGAAGTGCTCTTTTCATGTCTCCTCCGTTACTTTTCTCGGTTCCGTTATTTCCGCTGAAGGCATTCAGATGGATTCCGCTAAGGTCCAAGCTGTCAGTGATTGGCCCGTTCCAAGGTCACGTGTCGAGTTGCAGCGCTTTTTAGGTTTCGCTAATTTCTATCGGCGTTTCATTCGTAATTTCGGTCAAGTTGCTGCCCCTCTCACAGCTCTTACTTCTGTCAAGACGTGTTTTAAGTGGTCCGGTTCCGCCCAGGGAGCTTTTGATCTTCTAAAAGAACGTTTTACGTCCGCTCCTATCCTCGTTACTCCTGACGTCACTAGACAATTCATTGTCGAGGTTGACGCTTCAGAGGTAGGCGTGGGAGCCATTCTATCCCAGCGCTTCCAGTCTGACGATAAGGTTCATCCTTGCGCTTATTTTTCTCATCGCCTGTCGCCATCTGAGCGCAACTATGATGTGGGTAACCGTGAACTGCTCGCCATCCGCTTAGCCCTAGGCGAATGGCGACAGTGGTTGGAGGGGGCGACCGTTCCTTTGTCGTTTGGACAGACCATAAGAACCTTGAGTACATCCGTTCTGCCAAACGACTTAATGCCCGTCAAGCTCGTTGGGCGTTGTTTTTCGCTCGTTTCGAGTTTGTGATTTCTTACCGTCCGGGTAGCAAGAACACCAAGCCTGATGCCTTATCCCGTCTGTTTAGTTCTTCTGTGGCTTCTACTGATCCCGAGGGGATTCTTCCTTATGGGCGTGTTGTCGGGTTAACAGTCTGGGGAATTAAAAGACAGGTTAAGCAAGCACTCACGCACACTGCGTCGCCGCGCGCTTGTCCTAGTAACCTCCTTTTCGTTCCTGTTTCCACTCGTCTGGCTGTTCTTCAGTGGGCTCACTCTGCCAAGTTAGCTGGTCATCCCGGTGTTCGAGGCACTCTTGCGTCTATTCGCCAGCGCTTTTGGTGGCCGACTCAGGAGCGTGACACGCGCCGTTTTGTGGCTGCTTGTTCGGACTGCGCGCAGACTAAGTCGGGTAACTCTCCTCCTGCCGGTCGTCTCAGACCGCTCCCCATTCCTTCTCGACCATGGTCTCACATTGCCTTAGACTTCATTACCGGTCTGCCTTTGTCTGCGGGGAAGACTGTGATTCTGACGGTTGTCGATAGGTTCTCTAAGGCGGCACATTTCATTCCCCTCGCTAAACTTCCTTCCGCTAAGGAGACGGCACAAATCATTATTGAGAATGTATTCAGAATTCATGGCCTCCCGTTAGACGCCGTTTCAGACAGAGGCCCGCAATTCACGTCACAGTTTTGGAGGGAGTTCTGTCGTTTGATTGGTGCGTCCGTCAGTCTCTCTTCCGGGTTTCATCCCCAGTCTAACGGTCAAGCAGAGAGGGCCAATCAGACGATTGGTCGCATACTACGCAGCCTTTCTTTCAGAAACCCTGCGTCTTGGGCAGAACAGCTCCCCTGGGCAGAATACGCTCACAATTCGCTTCCTTCGTCTGCTACCGGGTTATCTCCGTTTCAGAGTAGTCTGGGTTACCAGCCTCCTCTGTTCTCATCCCAGCTTGCCGAGTCCAGCGTTCCCTCCGCTCAAGCGTTTGTCCAACGTTGTGAGCGCACCTGGAGGAGGGTGAGGTCTGCACTTTGCCGTTACAGGGCACAGACGGTGAGAGCCGCCAATAAACGCAGGATTAAGAGTCCAAGGTATTGTTGCGGCCAGAGAGTGTGGCTTTCCACTCGCAACCTTCCTCTTACGACAGCTTCTCGTAAGTTGACTCCGCGGTTCATTGGTCCGTTCCGTGTCTCCCAGGTCGTCAATCCTGTCGCTGTGCGACTGCTTCTTCCGCGACATCTTCGTCGCGTCCATCCTGTCTTCCATGTCTCCTGTGTTAAGCCCTTTCTTCGCACCCCGTTCGTCTTCCCTCCCCCCTCCCGTCCTTGTCGAGAGCGCACCTATTTACAAGGTACATAAGATCATGGACATGCGTTCTCGGGGACGGGGTCACCAATACCTAGTGGATTGGGAGGGTTACGGTCCTGAGGAGAGGAGTTGGGTTCCGTCTCGGGACGTGCTGGACCGTTCACTCATCGATGATTTCCTCCGTTGCCGCCAGGATTCCTCCTCGAGTGCGCCAGGAGGCGCTCGGTGAGTGGGGGGTACTGTCATGTTTGTCATTTATTATCATGTCTTGTCCCTGTGCTCCCCATGCTATTCGTTTCCCTCTGCTGGTCTTATTTGGTTCTTTCCCTCCTTCTATCCCTCTCTCTCCCCTCCCCTCTCTCACTCTCTCGCTCTCTCTTCTCTCTATCGTTCCGTTCCTGCTCCCAGCTGTTCCTATTCCCCTAATCATCATTTAGTCTTCCCACACCTGTTCCCGATCCTTTCCCCTGATTAGAGTCCCTATTTATTCCTTTGTGATCCGTTCCTGTCCCGTCGGTTCCTTGTATTGTATTCACCATGCTGTGATTGCGTTTCGCCCTGTCCTGTCGTGTTTTTGCTGTGATTGTGTATCGCCCTGTCCTGTCGTGTTTTTTTGCCTTCATCAGATGCTGCGTGTGAGCAGGTGTCTCTGTCGACTACGGCCTGCGCCTACCCGAAGCGACCTGCAGTCTGTGGCCGCTTCTCCAGTTATTTCCCCTCTACAAGTCTAGAGGATTTCTGTTATTCCCCGTTTGGACTTAAATAAACTCTGTTTCTGTTAAGTCGCTTTTGGGTCCTCTTTCACCTGCATGACAATCGAATAGTCCCCGCGATATGCAACTGTTCAGGGAAGTCAGGAACCAATACACACAGTCTGTCATGAAAGCTAAGGCCAGCTTCTTCAGGCAGAAGTTTGCATCCTGTAGCTCCAACTCCAAAAAGTTCTGGGACACTGTGAAGTCCATGGAGAACAAGAGCACCTCCTCCCAGCTGCCCACTGCACTGAGGCTAGGTAACACGGTCACCACCGATAAACCCATGATTATTGAAAACTTCAACAAGCATTTCTCAACGGCTGGCCATGCCTCCCGCCTGGCTACTCCAACCTCGGCCAACAGCTCCCCCCCCCCCCCGCAGCTACTCGCCCAAGCCTCTCCAGGTTCTCCTTTACCCAAATCCAGATAGCAGATGTTCTGAAAGAGCTGCAAAACCTGGACCCGTACAAATCAGCTGGGCTTGACAATTTGGACCCTCTATTTCTGAAACTATCTGCCGCCATTGTCGCAACCCCTATTACCAGCCTGTTCAACCTCTCTTTCATATCGTCTGAGATCCCCAAGGATTGGGAAAGCTGCCGCAGTCATCCCCCTCTTCAAAGGGGGAGACACCCTGGACCCAAACTGTTACAGACCTATATCCATCCTGCCCTGCCTATCTAAGGTCTTCGAAAGCCAAGTCATAAAACAGGTCACTGACCATCTCGAATCCCACCGTACCTTCTCCGCTATGCAATCTGGTTTCCGAGCCGGTCACAGGTGCACCTCAGCCACACTCAAGGTCCTAAACGATATCATAACCGCAATCGATAAAAGACAGTACTGTGCAGCCGTCTTCATGGACCTTGCCAAGGCTTTCAACTCTGTCAATCACCATATTCTTATCGGCAGACTCAGTAGCCTCGGTTTTTCGGATGACTGCCTTGCCTGGTTCACCAATTACTTTGCAGACAGAGTTCCGTGTGTCAAATCGGAGGGCATGCTGTCCGGTCCTCTGGCAGTCTCTGTGGGGGTGCCACAGGGTTCAATTCTCGGGCCGACTCTTTTCTCTGTATATATCAATGATGTTGCTCTTGCTGCGGGCGATTCCCTGATCCACCTCTACGCAGACGACACCATTCTATATACTTCCGGCCCGTCCTTGGACACTGTGCTATCTAACCTCCAAACGAGCTTCAATGCCATACAACATTCCTTCCGTGGCCTCCAACTGCTCTTAAACGCTAGTAAAACCAAATGCATGCTTTTCAACCGTTCGTTGCCTGCACCCGCGTGCCTGACCAGCATCACCACCCTGGATGGTTCCGACCTTGAATATGTGGACATCTATAAGTACCTAGGTGTCTGGCTAGACTGTAAACTCTCCTTCCAGACTCATATCAAACATCTCCAATCGAAAATCAAATCAAGAGTCGGCTTTCTATTCCGCAACAAAGCCTTTCGTTCCAGTTCTCTGCTGCCTGTGACTGGAACGAATTGCAAAAATCGCTGAAGTTGGAGACTTTTATCTCCCTCACCAACTTCAAACATCTGCTATCTGAGCAGCTAACCGATCGCTGCCGCTGTACATAGTCTATCTGTAAATAGCCCATCCATTTTTACCTACCTCATCCCCATACTGTTTTTATTTATTTTATTTTCTTCTCTTTTGCATACCAATATCTCTACCTGTACATGACCATCTAATCATTTATCACTCCAGTGTTAATCTGCAAAATTGTAATTATTCGCCTACCTCCTCATGCCTTTTGCACACAATGTATATAGACTCCTTTTTTCTACTGTATTATTGACTTGTTAATGGTTTACTCCATGTGTAACTCTGTGTTGTCTGTTCACACTGCTATGCTTTATCTTGGCCAGGTCGCAGTTGTAAATGAGAACTTGTTCTCAACTAGCCTACCTGGTTAAATAAAGGTGAAATAAAAAAAATAAAAAATAAAAAAATGTACGCACAGTTTTACATCAGCTCTGATTAACTCATTAAAGGAAAAGCGTATGTATGGTGTGAGCAATGTCTAAAAATCGGAGTATTATTCTACAGTGGTATAGACTGGTGTAAACGAGGTCCCAGGTTGACCTCACTGTGCTCCGTAGACTGGTGTAAACGAGGTCCCAGGTTGACCTCACTGTGCTCCGTAGACTGGTGTAAACGAGGTCCCAGGTTGACCTCACTGTGCTCCGTAGACTGGTGTAAACCAGGTCCCAGGTTGACCTCACTGTGCTCCGTAGACTGGTGTAAACGAGGTCCCAGGTTGACCTCACTGTGCTCCGTAGACTGGTGTAAATGAGGTCCCAGGTTGACCTCACTGTGCTCCGTAGACTGGTGTAAACGAGGTCCCAGGTTGACCTCACTGTGCTCCGTAGACTGGTGTAAACCAGGTCCCAGGTTGACCTCACTGTGCTCCGTAGACTGGTGTAAACGAGGTCCCAGGTCTCTCCAAAGTTAGTATGACCTCACTGTGCTCTGTAGACTGGTGTAAACGAGGTCCCAGGTCTGTCTGTAGTTAGTATGACCTCACTGTGCTCCGTAGACTGGTGTAAACGAGGTCCCAGGTCTCTCTGTGTAGTTAGTATGACCTCACTGTGCTCCGTAGACTGGTGTAAACGAGGTCCCAGGTCTCTCTATAGGATGACCTCACTGCGCTCCGTAGACTGGTGTAAACCAGGTCCCAGGTCTCTCTATAGGATGACCTCACTGTGCTCCGTAGACTGGTGTAAACGAGGTCCCAGGTTGACCTCACTGTGCTCTGTAGACTGGTATAAATGAGGCCCCAGGTCTCTCTGTAATTAGTATTACCTCACTGCGCTCCGTAGACTGGTATAAATGAGATCCCAGGTCTCTATGTAGTTAGTATGACCTCACTGCGCTCCGTAGACTGGTATAAATGAGATCCCAGGTCTCTCTGTAGTTAGTATGACCCTGTAACGGTGTGTAACTGTGTAGGATAATGTATGTGTTACTTTCTGATTACGGATCTACGCTCTATGTAATCCCAACTGAAATCATGCAAATGACTTGTAAATGTAAATCTCAAGATCACGGTCTTCATTATAACTTTATGAATGGGAACTTAAGAGTTTTACTGAAGGAACATGTTACACGCTGACTGTTCTTACAGTAACACCGTTGTATCTCGTACGGTCACATAGATGAGAGGACAAAGGGGAAAGGTGTGAGTGAGTGAGTGAGTGAGTGAGTGAGTGAGTGAGTGAGTGAGTGAGTGAGTGAGTGAGTGAGTGAGTGAGTGAGTGAGTGAGTGAGTGAGTGAGTGAGTGAGTGAGTGAGTGAGTGAGTGAGTGAGTGAGTGAGTGAGAGAAAGAATGAGGACAAGGGAAGAGTGAATGAGAGGGGGTGACTGCAGGTTTTAATCTTAGTGAGGAGAGTCTAGGAGAGATGTTTTAATCTTAGTGAGGAGAGTCTAGGAGAGATGTTTTAATCTTAGTGAGGAGAGTCTAGGAGAGATGTTTTAATCTTAGTGAGGAGAGTTGAGGAGAGAGGTTTTAATCTTAGTGAGTGAAAGTGAAGAGTGTAGGAGATTTTCCCTTCCCCTCTAATCAGGGACTGATTCTGACCATTAATTAATCAATGAACTGCCAGGTAAACAAGACGAACAGCAATACCCTGGCTCTACAGGGCCATTGAATAGACCTGAGGAACAGTGGAGCTCTCCAGGTGGGCGGGGAGAGAGAGGTGGGTAGGCACTAGGACCTGCAGGCAGCCTAACGGGCGGGTGGGACAAGCTTTGAGAACCCTTTAACTTTCAGAACAATTCTTTCCCAAAGAGAGTGGGAGACCAACCAACACACACAGTGGATGGATCGGGAGCTGCGTCTAAGGCTTTAAAAGAGGATGCCAGATTGGGTGTTTGGGATCATTCTGACAGGGAGCAGAGCAGAGCAATAGGTGGACTATATTTTTCCCCTTTCACTGGGATCTGTCTCTCACTGGGGGGAGGAGAGAGGAAGAGAGGGACAGACGGAAAGCATAGACGGAGGTAGGAGCACATGCAAAGTTTTCAGTGTGTGTGTGTGTGTGTGTGTGTGTGTGTGTGTGTGTGTGTGTGTGTGTGTGTGTGTGTGTGTGTGTGTGTGTGTGTGTGTGTGTGTGTGTGTGTGTGTGTGTGTGTGTGTGTGTGTGTGTGTGTGTGTGTGTGTGTGTGTGTGTGTGTGTGTGTGTGTGTGTGTGTGTTGTATAGGGCTGTAGGTTGTGTGTGTTGTATAGGGTTGTAGGTTGTGTGTGTGTTGTATAAGGCTGTAGGTTGTGTGTGTTGTATAGGGCTGTAGGTTGTGTGTGTTGTATAGGGCTGTAGGTTGTGTGTGTTCTATAGGGCTGTAGGTTGTGTGTGTGTTGTATAAGGCTGTAGGTTGTGTGTGTTCTATAAGGCTGTGGGTTGTGTGTGTGTTGTATAGGGCTGTAGGTTGTGTGTGTTCTATAAGGCTGTGGGTTGTGTGTGTGTTGTATAGGGCTGTAGGTTGTGTGTTTGTGTATGTGTGTGTATACATGTTTAACCTGAAATACCCACAAGAATAGTAAACTAAGACTAATTTGACAAACTGGGGACATTTTCTTGGTCTCCACAAGGGAAACAACAGGATTTTGAGTGTTCCCCCACTAGGTTAGTTATACACGACTCTCTCTGTGTGTGTGTGTGTGTGTGTGTGTGTGTGTGTGTGTGTGTGTGTGTGTGTGTGTGTGTGTGTGTGTGTGTGTGTGTGTGTGTGTGTGTGTGTGTGTGTGTGTGTGTGTGTGTGTGTGTGTGTGTGTGTGTGTGTGTGTGTGTGTGTGTGTGTGTGTGTGCCTGTCATTGAGTGAAAGTACATACTCATTTGTAGCAAACCGCTAAGTTGGATCGAAGGTCCCACAGACAGCCCATGGTATGTAAACTACATGATGACCAGCATAGCAGTGACTGGTAAGTAACCAGGGTGTTTTCCTAGTATGTCTGTATGTCTATAGAACAGAGTTTCAACAGTGAATTGTGACAGACAGGTTTTTGAGGTAAATGGTTGTACAGAGATAAATGTGATCCTGGTCTCTATAGTGTGATCCTGGTCTCTATGGTGTGATCCTGGTCTCTATCTATGGTGTGATCCTGGTCTCTATAGTGTGATCCTGTGGTAGTTGTATTGATCCTGGTCTCTATGGTGTGATCCTGTGGTAGTTGTATTGATCCTGGTCTCTATAGTGTGATCCTGGTCTCTATGGTGTGATCCTGGTCTCTATGGTGTGATCCTGGTCTCTATGGTGTGATCCTGGTCTCTATGGTGTGATCCTGTGGTAGTTGTATTGATCCTGGTCTCTATAGTGTGATCCTGGTCTCTATGGTGTGATCCTGGTCTCTATGGTGTGATCCTGGTCTCTATGGTGTGATCCTGGTCTCTATAGTGTGATCCTGGTCTCTATGGTGTGATCCTGGTCTCTATGGTGTGATCCTGGTCTCTATGGTGTGATCCTGGTCTCTATGGTGTGATCCTGGGCTCTATGTTGTGATACTGGTCTCTGTGGTGTGATCCTGTGGTAGTTGTATTGATCCTGGTCTATGTGGTGTGATCCTGGTCTCTATGGTGTGATCCTGTGGTAGTTGTATTGATCCTGGTCTCTATGGTATTGATCCTGGTCTCTATGGTGTGATCCTGTGGTAGTTGTATTGATCCTGGTCTCTATGGTGTGATCCTGGTCTCTATGGTGTGATCCTGGTCTCTATGGTGTGATCCTGGTCTCTATAGTGTGATCCTGGTCTCTATGGTGTGATCCTGGTCTCTATGGTGTGATCCTGGTCTCTATAGTGTGATCCTGTGGTAGTTGTATTGATCCTGGTCTCTATGGTGTGATCCTGTGGTAGTTGTATTGATCCTGGTCTCTATAGTGTGATCCTGGTCTCTATGGTGTGATCCTGGTCTCTATGGTGTGATCCTGGTCTCTATAGTGTGAACCTGTGGTAGTTGTATTGATCCTGGTCTCTATGGTGTGATCCTGTGGTAGTTGTATTGATCCTGGTCTCTATAGTGTGATCCTGGTCTCTATGGTGTGATCCTGGTCTCTATGGTGTGATCCTGGTCTCTATGGTGTGATCCTGGTCTCTATGGTGTGATCCTGTGGTAGTTGTATTGATCCTGGTCTCTATAGTGTGATCCTGGTCTCTATGGTGTGATCCTGGTCTCTATGGTGTGATCCTGGTCTCTATGGTGTGATCCTGGTCTCTATAGTGTGATCCTGGTCTCTATGGTGTGATCCTGGTCTCTATGGTGTGATCCTGGTCTCTATGGTGTGATCCTGGTCTCTATGGTGTGATCCTGGGCTCTATGTTGTGATACTGGTCTCTGTGGTGTGATCCTGTGGTAGTTGTATTGATCCTGGTCTCTGTGGTGTGATCCTGTGGTAGTTGTATTGATCCTGGTCTATGTGGTGTGATCCTGGTCTCTATGGTGTGATCCTGTGGTAGTTGTATTGATCCTGGTCTCTATGGTATTGATCCTGGTCTCTATGGTGTGATCCTGTGGTAGTTGTATTGATCCTGGTCTCTATGGTGTGATCCTGGTCTCTATGGTGTGATCCTGGTCTCTATGGTGTGATCCTGGTCTCTATAGTGTGATCCTGGTCTCTATGGTGTGATCCTGGTCTCTATGGTGTGATCCTGGTCTATGTGGTGTGATCCTGGTCTCTATGGTGTGATCCTGTGGTAGTTGTATTGATCCTGTTCTCTATGGTGTGATCCTGGTCTCTATGGTGTGATCCTGGTCTCTACCAGGACAAAATGCAATCAGGAAAATGTTTTGAACGCTATGTTGACAGTAAATTTTGGAATTATATGACAAGGGAACAACATCCCCATCTTTCTCATTGACAAGGGAACAACATCCCCATCTTTCTCATTGATAAGGGAACAACATCCCCATCTTTCTCATTGACAAGGGAACAACATCCCCATCTTTCTCATTGACAGGGGAACAACATCCCCATCTTTCTCATTGACAAGGGAACTAAAATCCCCATCTTTCTCATTGACAAGGGAACAACATCCCCATCTTTCTCATTGACAAGGGAACAACATCCCCATCTTTCTCATTGACAGGGGAACAACATCCCCATCTTTCTCATTGACAAAAAGGAATTTTCACTGGTTTATTTTTTATTTCTTTATCCCAAAATGTTGTCATATCCAATTGGTAGTTACAGTCTTGTCCCATCACTGCAACTCCCGTACAGACTCAGGAGAGGCGAAGGTCGAGAGCCGCTCCTCTGAAACACAACCCAGCCAATCCGCACTGCTCCTTGACACACTGCCCGCTTAACCTGGAAGCCAGCTGCACCAATGTGTCAGAGGAAACACCGTACACCTGGCGACCATGTCAGTGTGCATGTACCCAGCCTGCCACAGGAGTCGCTAGAGCGCGATGAGACAAGGACATCCCAGCCGGCCAAACCCTCCCCCTAACCCTGACGACACTGGGCCAAACCCTCCCCTAACCCGGACGACACTGGGCCAAACCCTCCCCTAACCCGGACGACGCTGGGCCAAACCCCCCCCCTAACCCAGACGACGCTGGGCCAAATCCCCCCTAACCCGGACGACGCTGGGCCAAACCCCCTCCTAACCCGGACGACGCTGGGCCAAACCCTCCCCTAACCAGGACGACGCTGAGCCAAACCCTCCCCTAACCCGGACGACACTGAGCCAAACCCTCCCTAACCCAGACAACGCAGGGCCAAACCCTCCCCTAACCCAGACGATGCAGGGCCAAACCCTCCCCTAACTCAGACGGTGCTGGGCCAAACCCCCCCTAACCCGGACGACGCTGGGCCAACCCCCCCCTAACCCGGACGACACTGAGCCAAACCCTCACCTAACCCGGACGACGCAGGACCAAACCCTCCACTAACCCGGACGACGCTGGGCCAAACCTGAGCCTCTCGGGAGTCCCCAATAAGCTCACTGGTTTGAGAATCTCTACCTGTATACTAAAAATACTCTGTTTGACGAAAACTTGTTCGGAGATACAATTATTAAGATATGTAGGTTCATTATAATTTCTACACACTTTCTACCTTGTTTTAGTTGTTTAAAATCAGATTGGATACATTTTTTCATTTTATATAAAAAAATATATATATTTAAATGTTTCGGGGGGGTGCCCTCGGCCCAATAAAAACCTCCCGCAACCCACCAGTTGAGAATCACTGAGTTAAACAGTCTTACCAGCTGGAGAGGGGGGAGAGAGAAAGGACGAAAGGAGACGAAGGGAGAAAAGAGAGGCGGGAGAAGGAGGCAGGGGTTGAACAACTTCAACGTGAGCAAGTTCAGTTCAGTTTAGAGTTTAGAGCTGTAAGAAAACTCTAGAGACATCAGGTTACACTAGTGACATCAGGTTACTCTAGAGACATCAGGTTACACTAGAGCAATCAGGCTACATCAGGTTATACCAGAGACATCAGGTTACAATAGAGACATCAGGTTACATTGGGTTATTCTAGAGACATCAGGTTACACTAGAGACGGCAGGTTACACTAGAGACGGCAGGTTACTCTAGAGACATCAGGTTACTCTAGAGACATCAGGTTACTCTAGAGACATCAGGTTACTCTAGAGACATCAGGTTACATCAGGTTACTCTAGAGACATCAGATTACACTAGAGACATCAGGTTACTCTAGAGACATCAGGTTACACTAGAGACATCAGGTCTCTAGAGACATCAGGTTGAACTAGAGACATCAGGTCACTCGAGAGACATCAGGTGACACTAGAGACATCAGGTTACATCAGGTTACTCTAGAGACATCAGGTTAAACTAGAGACATCAGGTTACTCGAGAGACATCAGGTTACACTAGTGACATCAGGTTACTCTAGAGACATCAGGTTACACTAGAGCAATCAGGCTACATCAGGTTATACCAGAGACATCAGGTTACAATAGAGACATCAGGTTACATTGGGTTATTCTAGAGACATCAGGTTACACTAGAGACGGCAGGTTACACTAGAGACGGCAGGTTACTCTAGAGACATCAGGTTACTCTAGAGACATCAGGTTACTCTAGAGACATCAGGTTACATCAGGTTACTCTAGAGACATCAGATTACACTAGAGACATCAGGTTACTCTAGAGACATCAGGTTACACTAGAGACATCAGGTTACTCTAGAGACATCAGGTTGAACTAGAGACATCAGGTCACTCGAGAGACATCAGGTGACACTAGAGACATCAGGTTACATCAGGTTACTCTAGAGACATCAGGTTAAACTAGAGACATCAGGTTACTCGAGAGACATCAGAATACACTGGAGACATCAGGTTACATCGGGTTATTCGAGAGACATCAGGTTATATCGGATTATTCTAGAGACATCAGGTTAAACTAGACACATCAGGTTACACTAGAGACATCAGGTTACACTAGAGACATCAGGTTATATCAGGTTACTCCAGAGACATCAGGTTACTCTAGAGACATCAGGTTATATCAGGTTACTTTAGAGACATCAGGTTACTCTAGAGACACCAGGTTATATCAGGTTACTCTCGAGACATCAGGTTACTCTAGAAACATCAGGTTATATCCAGGTTACTCTAGAGACATCAGGTTACTCTAGAGACACCAGGTTACACTAGAGTCATCAGGTTACATCGGGTTACTCTAGAGACATCAGGTTACACTAGAGACATCGGGTTACATCAGGTTACTCTAGAGACATCAAGTTACTCTAGAGACATCAGGTTACACTAGAGACATCAGGTTACACTAGAGACATCTGGTTACTTCAGGTTACTCGAGAGACATCAGGTTACTCTAGAGACATCAGGTTATATCAGGTTACTCTAGATACATCAGGTTACTCTAGAGACATCAGGTTATATCCGGTTACTCTAGAGACATCAGGTTATATCAGGTTACTCTAGAGACATCAGGTTACACTAGAGTCATCAGGTTACACTAGAGACATCAGGTTACATTAGAGACATCAGGTTACACTAAAGACATCAGGTTACACTAGAGACATCAGGTTACATTAGAGACATCAGGTTACTCTAAAGACATCAGGTTACTCTAGAGACATCAGGTTACACTAGAGACATCAGGTTACATCGGGTTATTCCAGAGACATCGGGTTACACTGGAGACATCAGGTGACACTAGAGACATCAGGTTACATCAGGTTACTCTAGAGACTTCAGGTTACACGAGAGAGAGCAGGTTACTCTAGAGACATCAGGTTACTCAAAAGACATCAGGTTACACTAGAGACATCAGGTTACATCAGGTTACTCTGGAGACATCAGGTTACACTAGAGACATCAGGTTACTCTGGAGACATCAGGTTACACTAGAGACATCAGGTTACATCAGGTTACTCCAGATACATCAGGTGACTCTAGAGACATCAGGTTATATCAGGTTACTCTAGAGACATCAGGTTACACTAGATACAGCAGGTTACTCAAGAGACATCAGGTTACTCTAGAGACATCAGGTTAAACTAGAGACATCAGGTTACTCGAGAGACATCAGGTTACATCAGGTTACTCTAGAGACATCAGGTTACTCTAGAGACATCAGGTTATATCAGGTTACTCTAGAGACATCAGGTTACACTAGAGACATCAGGTTACACTAGAGACATCAGGTTACATTAGAGACATCAGGTTACACTAAAGACATCAGGTTACACTAGAGACATCAGGTTACATTAGAGACATCAGGTTACTCTAAAGACATCAGGTTACACTAGAGACATCAGGTTACACTAGAGACATCAGGTTACATCGGGTTATTCCAGAGACATCGGGTTACACTGGAGACATCAGGTGACACTAGAGACATCAGGTTACATCAGGTTACTCTAGAGACATCAGGTTACACTAGAGACTTCAGGTTACACGAGAGACATCAGGTTACTCTAGAGACATCAGGTTACACTAGATACAGCAGGTTACTCAAGAGACATCAGGTTACTCTAGAGACATCAGGTTAAACTAGAGACATCAGGTTACTCTAGAGACATCAGGTTGAACTAGAGACATCAGGTCACTCGAGAGACATCAGGTGACACTAGAGACATCAGGTTACATCAGGTTACTCTAGAGACATCAGGTTAAACTAGAGACATCAGGTTACTCGAGAGACATCAGGATACACTGGAGACATCAGGTTACATCGGGTTATTCGAGAGACATCAGGTTATATCGGATTATTCTAGAGACATCAGGTTAAACTAGAGACATCAGGTTACACTAGAGACATCAGGTTACACTAGAGACATCAGGTTATATCAGGTTACTCCAGAGACATCAGGTTACTCTAGAGACACCAGGTTATATCAGGTTACTCTCGAGACATCAGGTTACTCTAGAGACATCAGGTTATATCCGGTTACTCTAGAGACATCAGGTTACTCTAGAGACACCAGGTTACACTAGAATCATCAGGTTACATCGGGTTACTCTAGAGACATCAGGTTACACTAGAGACATCAGGTTACATCAGGTTACTCTAGAGACATCAGGTTACTCTAGAGACATCAGGTTACACTAGAGACATCAGGTTACATCAGGTTACTCTAGAGACATCAGGTTACTCTAGAGACATCAGGTTACACTAGAGACATCAGGTTACACTAGAGACATCTGGTTACACTAGAGACATCTGGTTACATCAGGTTACTCGAGAGACATCAGGTTACTCTAGAGACATCAGGTTATATCAGGTTACTCTAGATACATCAGGTTACTCTAGAGACATCAGGTTATATCCGGTTACTCTAGAGACATCAGGTTACTCTAGAGACATCAGGTTATATCAGGTTACTCTAGAGACATCAGGTTACACTAGAGTCATCAGGTTACACTAGAGACATCAGGTTACATTAGAGACATCAGGTTACACTAAAGACATCAGGTTACACTAGAGACATCAGGTTACATTAGAGACATCAGGTTACATCGGGTTATTCCAGAGACATCGGGTTACACTGGAGACATCAGGTTACATCAGGTTACTCTAGAGACATCAGGTTACACTAGAGACTTCAGGTTACATGAGAGAGAGCAGGTTTCTCTAGAGACATCAGGTTACTCAAAAGACATCAGGTTACAGTAGAGACATCAGGTTACATCAGGTTACTCTGGAGACATCAGGTTACACTAGAGACATCAGGTTACATCAGGTTACTCTAGAGACATCAGGTTACACTAGAGACTTCAGGTTACATGAGAGAGAGCAGGTTTCTCTAGAGACATCAGGTTACTCAAAAGACATCAGGTTACAGTAGAGACATCAGGTTACATCAGGTTACTCTGGAGACATCAGGTTACACTAGAGACATCAGGTTACTCTGGAGACATCAGGTTACACTAGAGACATCAGGTTACATCAGGTTACTCTAGAGACATCAGGTTAAACTAGAGACATCAGGTTACACTAGAGACATCAGGTTACACTAGAGACATCAGGTTATATCAGGTTACTCCAGATACATCAGGTGACTCTAGAGACATCAGGTTATATCAGGTTACTCTAGAGACATCAGGTTACACTAGATACAGCAGGTTACTCAAGAGACATCAGGTTACTCTAGAGACATCAGGTTAAACTAGAGACATCAGGTTACTCGAGAGACATCAGGATACATCAGGTTACTCGAGAGACATCAGGTTACTCTAGAGACATCAGGTTATATCAGATTACTCTAGAGACATCAGGTTACACTAGAGTCATCAGGTTACTCTAGAGACATCAGGTTACACTAGAGCAATCAGGCTACATCAGGTTACACTAGAGACATCAGGTTACATTGGGTTATTCTAGAGACATCAGGTTACACTAGAGACGGCAGGTTACACTGGAGACGGCAGGTTACTCTAGAGACATCAGGTTACTCTAGAGACATCAGGTTACTCTAGAGACATCAGGTTAAATCAGGTTACTCTAGAGACATCAGATTACACTAGAGACATCAGGTTACTCTAGAGACATCAGGTTACTCTAGAGACATCAGGTTACACTAGATACAGCAGGTTACTCAAGAGACAGCAGGTTACTCTAGAGACATCAGGTTAAACTAGAGACATCAGGTTACTCTAGAGACATCAGGTTGAACTAGAGACATCAGGTCACTCGAGAGACATCAGGTGACACTAGAGACATCAGGTTACATCAGGTTACTCTAGAGACATCAGGTTAAACTAGAGACATCAGGTTACTCGAGAGACATCAGGATACACTGGAGACATCAGGTTACATCGGGTTATTCGAGAGACATCAGGTTATATCGGATTATTCTAGAGACATCAGGTTAAACTAGAGACATCAGGTTACACTAGAGACATCAGGTTACACTAGAGACATCAGGTTATATCAGGTTACTCCAGAGACATCAGGTTACTCTAGAGACATCAGGTTATATCAGGTTACTTTAGAGACATCAGGTTACTCTAGAGACACCAGGTTATATCAGGTTACTCTCGAGACATCAGGTTACTCTAGAGACATCAGGTTATATCCGGTTACTCTAGAGACATCAGGTTACTCTAGAGACACCAGGTTACACTAGAGTCATCAGGTTACATCGGGTTACTCTAGAGACATCAGGTTACACTAGAGACATCAGGTTACATCAGGTTACTCTAGAGACATCAGGTTACTCTAGAGACATCAGGTTACACTAGAGACATCAGGTTACACTAGAGACATCTGGTTACATCAGGTTACTCGAGAGACATCAGGTTACTCTAGAGACATCAGGTTATATCAGGTTACTCTAGATACATCAGGTTACTCTAGAGACATCAGGTTATATCCGGTTACTCTAGAGACATCAGGTGACTCTAGAGACATCAGGTTATATCAGGTTACTCTAGAGACATCAGGTTACACTAGAGTCATCAGGTTACACTAGAGACATCAGGTTACATTAGAGACATCAGGTTACACTAAAGACATCAGGTTACACTAGAGACATCAGGTTACATTAGAGACATCAGGTTACTCTAAAGACATCAGGTTACACTAGAGACATCAGGTTACACTAGAGACATCAGGTTACATCGGGTTATTCCAGAGACATCGGGTTACACTGGAGACATCAGGTGACACTAGAGACATCAGGTTACATCAGGTTACTCTAGAGACATCAGGTTACACTAGAGACTTCAGGTTACACGAGAGAGAGCAGGTTACTCTAGAGACATCAGGTTACTCAAAAGACATCAGGTTACACTAGAGACATCAGGTTACATCAGGTTACTCTGGAGACATCAGGTTACACTAGAGACATCAGGTTACTCTGGAGACATCAGGTTACACTAGAGACATCAGGTTACATCAGGTTACTCCAGATACATCAGGTGACTCTAGAGACATCAGGTTATATCAGGTTACTCTAGAGACATCAGGTTACACTAGATACAGCAGGTTACTCAAGAGACATCAGGTTACTCTAGAGACAGCAGGTTAAACTAGAGACATCAGGTTACTCGAGAGACATCAGGTTACATCAGGTTACTCTAGAGACATCAGGTTACTCTAGAGACATCAGGTTATATCAGGTTACTCTAGAGACATCAGGTTACACTAGAGTCATCAGGTTACACTAGAGACATCAGGTTACATTAGAGACATCAGGTTACACTAAAGACATCAGGTTACACTAGAGACATCAGGTTACATTAGAGACATCAGGTTACTCTAAAGACATCAGGTTACACTAGAGACATCAGGTTACACTAGAGACATCAGGTTACATCGGGTTATTCCAGAGACATCGGGTTACACTGGAGACATCAGGTGACACTAGAGACATCAGGTTACATCAGGTTACTCTAGAGACATCAGGTTACACTAGAGACTTCAGGTTACACGAGAGACATCAGGTTACTCTAGAGACATCAGGTTACACTAGATACAGCAGGTTACTCAAGAGACATCAGGTTACTCTAGAGACATCAGGTTAAACTAGAGACATCAGGTTACTCTAGAGACATCAGGTTGAACTAGAGACATCAGGTCACTCGAGAGACATCAGGTGACACTAGAGACATCAGGTTACATCAGGTTACTCTAGAGACATCAGGTTAAACTAGAGACATCAGGTTACTCGAGAGACATCAGGATACACTGGAGACATCAGGTTACATCGGGTTATTCGAGAGACATCAGGTTATATCGGATTATTCTAGAGACATCAGGTTAAACTAGAGACATCAGGTTACACTAGAGACATCAGGTTACACTAGAGACATCAGGTTATATCAGGTTACTCCAGAGACATCAGGTTACTCTAGAGACATCAGGTTATATCAGGTTACTTTAGAGACATCAGGTTACTCTAGAGACACCAGGTTATATCAGGTTACTCTCGAGACATCAGGTTACTCTAGAGACATCAGGTTATATCCGGTTACTCTAGAGACATCAGGTTACTCTAGAGACACCAGGTTACACTAGAGTCATCAGGTTACATCGGGTTACTCTAGAGACATCAGGTTACACTAGAGACATCAGGTTACATCAGGTTACTCTAGAGACATCAGGTTACTCTAGAGACATCAGGTTACACTAGAGACATCAGGTTACACTAGAGACATCTGGTTACATCAGGTTACTCGAGAGACATCAGGTTACTCTAGAGACATCAGGTTATATCAGGTTACTCTAGATACATCAGGTTACTCTAGAGACATCAGGTTATATCCGGTTACTCTAGAGACATCAGGTGACTCTAGAGACATCAGGTTATATCAGGTTACTCTAGAGACATCAGGTTACACTAGAGTCATCAGGTTACACTAGAGACATCAGGTTACATTAGAGACATCAGGTTACACTAAAGACATCAGGTTACACTAGAGACATCAGGTTACATTAGAGACATCAGGTTACTCTAAAGACATCAGGTTACACTAGAGACATCAGGTTACACTAGAGACATCAGGTTACATCGGGTTATTCCAGAGACATCGGGTTACACTGGAGACATCAGGTGACACTAGAGACATCAGGTTACATCAGGTTACTCTAGAGACATCAGGTTACACTAGAGACTTCAGGTTACACGAGAGAGAGCAGGTTACTCTAGAGACATCAGGTTACTCAAAAGACATCAGGTTACACTAGAGACATCAGGTTACATCAGGTTACTCTGGAGACATCAGGTTACACTAGAGACATCAGGTTACTCTGGAGACATCAGGTTACACTAGAGACATCAGGTTACATCAGGTTACTCCAGATACATCAGGTGACTCTAGAGACATCAGGTTATATCAGGTTACTCTAGAGACATCAGGTTACACTAGATACAGCAGGTTACTCAAGAGACATCAGGTTACTCTAGAGACAGCAGGTTAAACTAGAGACATCAGGTTACTCGAGAGACATCAGGTTACATCAGGTTACTCTAGAGACATCAGGTTACTCTAGAGACATCAGGTTATATCAGGTTACTCTAGAGACATCAGGTTACACTAGAGTCATCAGGTTACACTAGAGACATCAGGTTACATTAGAGACATCAGGTTACACTAAAGACATCAGGTTACACTAGAGACATCAGGTTACATTAGAGACATCAGGTTACTCTAAAGACATCAGGTTACACTAGAGACATCAGGTTACACTAGAGACATCAGGTTACATCGGGTTATTCCAGAGACATCGGGTTACACTGGAGACATCAGGTGACACTAGAGACATCAGGTTACATCAGGTTACTCTAGAGACATCAGGTTACACTAGAGACTTCAGGTTACACGAGAGACATCAGGTTACTCTAGAGACATCAGGTTACACTAGATACAGCAGGTTACTCAAGAGACATCAGGTTACTCTAGAGACATCAGGTTAAACTAGAGACATCAGGTTACTCTAGAGACATCAGGTTGAACTAGAGACATCAGGTCACTCGAGAGACATCAGGTGACACTAGAGACATCAGGTTACATCAGGTTACTCTAGAGACATCAGGTTAAACTAGAGACATCAGGTTACTCGAGAGACATCAGGATACACTGGAGACATCAGGTTACATCGGGTTATTCGAGAGACATCAGGTTATATCGGATTATTCTAGAGACATCAGGTTAAACTAGAGACATCAGGTTACACTAGAGACATCAGGTTACACTAGAGACATCAGGTTATATCAGGTTACTCCAGAGACATCAGGTTACTCTAGAGACATCAGGTTATATCAGGTTACTTTAGAGACATCAGGTTACTCTAGAGACACCAGGTTATATCAGGTTACTCTCGAGACATCAGGTTACTCTAGAGACATCAGGTTATATCCGGTTACTCTAGAGACATCAGGTTACTCTAGAGACACCAGGTTACACTAGAATCATCAGGTTACATCGGGTTACTCTAGAGACATCAGGTTACACTAGAGACATCAGGTTACATCAGGTTACTCTAGAGACATCAGGTTACTCTAGAGACATCAGGTTACACTAGAGACATCAGGTTACACTAGAGACATCTGGTTACACTAGAGACATCTGGTTACATCAGGTTACTCGAGAGACATCAGGTTACTCTAGAGACATCAGGTTATATCAGGTTACTCTAGATACATCAGGTTACTCTAGAGACATCAGGTTATATCCGGTTACTCTAGAGACATCAGGTTACTCTAGAGACATCAGGTTATATCAGGTTACTCTAGAGACATCAGGTTACACTAGAGTCATCAAGTTACACTAGAGACATCAGGTTACATTAGAGACATCAGGTTACACTAAAGACATCAGGTTACACTAGAGACATCAGGTTACATTAGAGACATCAGGTTACATCGGGTTATTCCAGAGACATCGGGTTACACTGGAGACATCAGGTGACACTAGAGACATCAGGTTACATCAGGTTACTCTAGAGACATCAGGTTACACTAGAGACTTCAGGTTACACGAGAGAGAGCAGGTTTCTCTAGAGACATCAGGTTACTCAAAAGACATCAGGTTACAGTAGAGACATCAGGTTACATCAGGTTACTCTAGAGACATCAGGTTAAACTAGAGACATCAGGTTACACTAGAGACATCAGGTTACACTAGAGACATCAGGTTATATCAGGTTACTCCAGATACATCAGGTGACTCTAGAGACATCAGGTTATATCAGGTTACTCTAGAGACATCAGGTTACACTAGATACAGCAGGTTACTCAAGAGACATCAGGTTACTCTAGAGACATCAGGTTAAACTAGAGACATCAGGTTACTCGAGAGACATTAGGATACATCAGGTTACTCGAGAGACATCAGGTTACTCTAGAGACATCAGGTTATATCAGATTACTCTAGAGACATCAGGTTACACTAGAGTCATCAGGTTACTCTAGAGACATCAGGTTACACTAGAGCAATCAGGCTACATCAGGTTACACTAGAGACATCAGGTTACATTGGGTTATTCTAGAGACATCAGGTTACACTAGAGACGGCAGGTTACACTGGAGACGGCAGGTTACTCTAGAGACATCAGGTTACTCTAGAGACATCAGGTTACTCTAGAGACATCAGGTTACATCAGGTTACTCTAGAGACATCAGATTACACTAGAGACATCAGGTTACTCTAGAGACATCAGGTTACTCTAGAGACATCAGGTTACACTAGATACAGCAGGTTACTCAAGAGACATCAGGTTACTCTAGAGACATCAGGTTAAACTAGAGACATCAGGTTACTCTAGAGACATCAGGTTGAACTAGAGACATCAGGTCACTCGAGAGACATCAGGTGACACTAGAGACATCAGGTTACATCAGGTTACTCTAGAGACATCAGGTTAAACTAGAGACATCAGGTTACTCGAGAGACATCAGGATACACTGGAGACATCAGGTTACATCGGGTTATTCGAGAGACCACAGGTTATATCGGATTATTCTAGAGACATCAGGTTAAACTAGAGACATCAGGTTACACTAGAGACATCAGGTTACACTAGAGACATCAGGTTATATCAGGTTACTCCAGAGACATCAGGTTACTCTAGAGACATCAGGTTATATCAGGTTACTTTAGAGACATCAGGTTACTCTAGAGACACCAGGTTATATCAGGTTACTCTCGAGACATCAGGTTACTCTAGAGACATCAGGTTATATCCGGTTACTCTAGAGACATCAGGTTACTCTAGAGACACCAGGTTACACTAGAGTCATCAGGTTACATCGGGTTACTCTAGAGACATCAGGTTACACTAGAGACATCAGGTTACATCAGGTTACTCTAGAGACATCAGGTTACTCTAGAGACATCAGGTTACACTAGAGACATCAGGTTACACTAGAGACATCTGGTTACATCAGGTTACTCGAGAGACATCAGGTTACTCTAGAGACATCAGGTTATATCAGGTTACTCTAGATACATCAGGTTACTCTAGAGACATCAGGTTATATCCGGTTACTCTAGAGACATCAGGTTACTCTAGAGACATCAGGTTATATCAGGTTACTCTAGAGACATCAGGTTACACTAGAGTCATCAGGTTACACTAGAGACATCAGGTTACATTAGAGACATCAGGTTACACTAAAGACATCAGGTTACACTAGAGACATCAGGTTACATTAGAGACATCAGGTTACTCTAAAGACATCAGGTTACACTAGAGACATCAGGTTACACTAGAGACATCAGGTTACATCGGGTTATTCCAGAGACATCGGGTTACACTGGAGACATCAGGTGACACTAGAGACATCAGGTTACATCAGGTTACTCTAGAGACATCAGGTTACACTAGAGACTTCAGGTTACACGAGAGAGAGCAGGTTACTCTAGAGACATCAGGTTACTCAAAAGACATCAGGTTACACTAGAGACATCAGGTTACATCAGGTTACTCTGGAGACATCAGGTTACACTAGAGACATCAGGTTACTCTGGAGACATCAGGTTACACTAGAGACATCAGGTTACATCAGGTTACTCCAGATACATCAGGTGACTCTAGAGACATCAGGTTATATCAGGTTACTCTAGAGACATCAGGTTACACTAGATACAGCAGGTTACTCAAGAGACATCAGGTTACTCTAGAGACATCAGGTTAAACTAGAGACATCAGGTTACTCGAGAGACATCAGGTTACATCAGGTTACTCTAGAGACATCAGGTTACTCTAGAGACATCAGGTTATATCAGGTTACTCTAGAGACATCAGGTTACACTAGAGTCATCAGGTTACACTAGAGACATCAGGTTACATTAGAGACATCAGGTTACACTAAAGACATCAGGTTACACTAGAGACATCAGGTTACATTAGAGACATCAGGTTACTCTAAAGACATCAGGTTACACTAGAGACATCAGGTTACACTAGAGACATCAGGTTACATCGGGTTATTCCAGAGACATCGGGTTACACTGGAGACATCAGGTGACACTAGAGACATCAGGTTACATCAGGTTACTCTAGAGACATCAGGTTACACTAGAGACTTCAGGTTACACGAGAGACATCAGGTTACTCTAGAGACATCAGGTTACACTAGATACAGCAGGTTACTCAAGAGACATCAGGTTACTCTAGAGACATCAGGTTAAACTAGAGACATCAGGTTACTCTAGAGACATCAGGTTGAACTAGAGACATCAGGTCACTCGAGAGACATCAGGTGACACTAGAGACATCAGGTTACATCAGGTTACTCTAGAGACATCAGGTTAAACTAGAGACATCAGGTTACTCGAGAGACATCAGGATACACTGGAGACATCAGGTTACATCGGGTTATTCGAGAGACATCAGGTTATATCGGATTATTCTAGAGACATCAGGTTAAACTAGAGACATCAGGTTACACTAGAGACATCAGGTTACACTAGAGACATCAGGTTATATCAGGTTACTCCAGAGACATCAGGTTACTCTAGAGACATCAGGTTATATCAGGTTACTTTAGAGACATCAGGTTACTCTAGAGACACCAGGTTATATCAGGTTACTCTCGAGACATCAGGTTACTCTAGAGACATCAGGTTATATCCGGTTACTCTAGAGACATCAGGTTACTCTAGAGACACCAGGTTACACTAGAGTCATCAGGTTACATCGGGTTACTCTAGAGACATCAGGTTACACTAGAGACATCAGGTTACATCAGGTTACTCTAGAGACATCAGGTTACTCTAGAGACATCAGGTTACACTAGAGACATCAGGTTACACTAGAGACATCTGGTTACATCAGGTTACTCGAGAGACATCAGGTTACTCTAGAGACATCAGGTTATATCAGGTTACTCTAGATACATCAGGTTACTCTAGAGACATAAGGTTATATCCGGTTACTCTAGAGACATCAGGTTACTCTAGAGACATCAGGTTATATCAGGTTACTCTAGAGACATCAGGTTACACTAGAGTCATCAGGTTACACTAGAGACATCAGGTTACATTAGAGACATCAGGTTACACTAAAGACATCAGGTTACACTAGAGACATCAGGTTACATTAGAGACATCAGGTTACTCTAAAGACATCAGGTTACACTAGAGACATCAGGTTACACTAGAGACATCAGGTTACATCAGGTTATTCCAGAGACATCGGGTTACACTGGAGACATCAGGTGACACTAGAGACATCAGGTTACATCAGGTTACTCTAGAGACATCAGGTTACACTAGAGACTTCAGGTTACACGAGAGAGAGCAGGTTTCTCTAGAGACATCAGGTTACTCTAGAGACATCGGGTTACACTGGAGACATCAGGTGACACTAGAGACATCAGGTTACATCAGGTTACTCTAGAGACATCAGGTTACACTAGAGACTTCAGGTTACACGAGAGAGAGCAGGTTTCTCTAGAGACATCAGGTTACTCAAAAGACATCAGGTTACACTAGAGACATCAGGTTACATCAGGTTACTCTGGAGACATCAGGTTACACTAGAGACATCAGGTTACTCTGGAGACATCAGGCTACACTAGAGACATCAGGTTACATCAGGTTACTCTAGAGACATCAGGTTAAACTAGAGACATCAGGTTACACTAGAGACATCAGGTTACACTAGAGACATCAGGTTACTCTAGAGACATCAGGTTAAACTAGAGACATCAGGTTACACTAGAGACATCAGGCTACACTAGAGACATCAGGTTACATCAGGTTACTCTAGAGACATCAGGTTAAACTAGAGACATCAGGTTACACTAGAGACATCAGGTTACACTAGAGACATCAGGTTACTCTAGAGACATCAGGTTAAACTAGAGACATCAGGTTACACTAGAGACATCAGGTTACACTAGAGACATCAGGTTATATCAGGTTACTCCAGATACATCAGGTTACTCTAGAGACATCAGGTTATATCAGGTTACTCTAGAGACATCAGGTTACACTAGATACAGCAGGTTACTCAAGAGACATCAGGTTACTCTAGAGACATCAGGTTAAACTAGAGACATCAGGTTACTCGAGAGACATCAGGTTACATCAGGTTACTCGAGAGACATCAGGTTACTCTAGAGACATCAGGTTATATCAGATTACTCTAGATACATCAGGTTACACTAGATACAGCAGGTTACTCAAGAGACATCAGGTTACTCTAGAGACATCAGGTTAAACTAGAGACATCAGGTTACTCGAGAGACATCAGGTTACATCAGGTTACTCCAGATACATCAGGTGACTCTAGAGACATCAGGTTATATCAGGTTACTCTAGAGACATCAGGTTACACTAGATACAGCAGGTTACTCAAGAGACATCAGGTTACTCTAGAGACATCAGGTTAAACTAGAGACATCAGGTTACTTGAGAGACATCAGGTTATATCAGGTTACTCGAGAGACATCAGGTTACTCTAGAGACATCAGGTTACTCTAGAGACATCAGGTTATATCAGATTACTCTAGATACATCAGGTTACACTAGATACAGCAGGTTACTCAAGAGACATCAGGTTACTCTAGAGACATCAGGTTAAACTAGAGACATCAGGTTACTCGAGAGACATCAGGTTACATCAGGTTACTCGAGAGACATCAGGTTACTCTAGAGACATCAGGTTATATCAGATTACTCTAGAGACATCAGGTTACACTAGAGTCATCAGGTTACTCTAGAGACATCAGGTTACACTAGAGACATCAGGTTACATCAGGTTACTCTAGAGACATCAGGTTAAACTAGAGACATCAGGTGACATCGGGTTATTCGAGAGACATCAGGTTACATCGGATTATTCTAGAGACATCAGGTTAAACTAGAGACATCAGGTTACACTAGAGACATCAGGTTACACTAGAGACATCAGGTTATATCAGGTTACTCTAGAGACATCAGGTTACTCTAGAGACATCAGGTTATATCAGGTTACTCTAGAGACATCAGGTTACTCTAGAGACATCAGGTTATATCAGGTTACTCTCGAGACATCAGGTTATATCCAGTTACTCTAGAGACATCAGGTTACTCTAGAGACATCAGGTTGTTTCAGGTTACTCTAGAGACATCAGGTTAAACTAGAGACATCAGGTTATATCAGGTTACACTAGAGACATCGGGTTACATTGGGTTATTCTAGAGACATCAGGTTACACTAGAGACAAGAGGTTACATTGGGTTATTCTAGAGACATCAGGTTACACTAGAGATGGCAGGTTACTCTAGAGACATCAGGTTACTCTAGAGACATCAGGTTACTCTAGAGACATCAGGTTACATCAGGTTACTCTAGAGACATCAGATTACACTAGAGACATCAGGTTACTCTAGAGACATCAGGTTACTCAAGAGACATCAGGTTACTCTAGAGACATCAGGTTAAACTAGAGACATCAGGTTACTCGAGAGACATCAGGTTACATCAGGTTACTCGAGAGACATCAGGTTACTCTAGAGACATCAGGTTATATCAGATTACTCTAGATACATCAGGTTACACTAGATACAGCAGGTTACTCAAGAGACATCAGGTTACTCTAGAGACATCAGGTTAAACTAGAGACATCAGGTTACTCGAGAGACATCAGGTTACATCAGGTTACTCGAGAGACATCAGGTTACTCTAGAGACATCAGGTTATATCAGATTACTCTAGAGACATCAGGTTACACTATAGTCATCAGGTTACTCTAGAGACATCAGGATACACTGGAGACATCAGGTTACATCGGGTTATTCGAGAGACATCAGGTTACATCGGATTATTCTAGAGACATCAGGTTACTCTAGAGACATCAGGTTACTCTAGAGACATCAGGTTACACTAGAGACATCAGGTTACACTAGAGACATCCGGTTACATCAGGTTACTCTAGAGACATCAGGTTACACTAGAGACATCAGGTTACTCTAGAGACATCAGGTTACACTAGAGACATCAGGTTACACTTGAGGCATCAGGTTACACTAGAGACATCAGGTTACACTAGAGACACCAAGTTACACTAGAGACATCAGGTTACACTAGAGGCATCAGGTTACACGAGAGACATCAGGTTACACTAGAGACATCAGGTTACACTAGAGACATCAGGTTACATTAGAGACATCAGGTTACATCAGGTTACACTAGAGACATCAGGTTACACTAGAGACACCAGGTAACACTAGAGACATCAGGTTACACTAGAGACATCAGGTTACACTAGAGACACCAAGTTACACTAGAGACATCAGGTTACACTAGAGGCATCATGTTACACGAGAGACATCAGGTTACACTAGAGACATCAGGTTACATCAGGTTACTCTCGAGACATCAGGTTACTCTAGAGACATCAGGCTGCACTAGAGACATCAGGTTACACTAGAGACATCAGGTTACATCAGGTTACTCTAGAGACATCAGGTTACACTAGAGTTATCAGGTTACATCAGGTTACTCTAGAGACATCAGGTTACACTAGAGTTATCAGGTTACATCAGGTTACTCTAGAGACATCAGGTTACTCTAGAGACATCAGGTTACACTAGAGACATCAGGTTACATCAGGTTACACTAGAGACATCAGGTTACTCTGGAGACATCAGGTTACTCTAGAGACATCAGGTTACTCTAGAGACATCAGGTTACATCAGGTTACTCTAGAGACATCAGGTTACTCTAGAGACATCAGGTTACGTCAGGTTAGTAAATACAGTATCATGTGATTTAAGGCCTTTATGTCTGTATAGTAAATACAGTATCATGTGATTTAAGGCCTTTATGTCTGTATAGTAAAAAAAAAAATATATTTTTTTAATTTTACCTTTATTTTACTAGTCAGTTAAGAACAAATTCTTATTTTCAATGACGGCCTATTAACAGTGGGTTAACTGCTTGTTCAGGGGCAGAACGACAGATTTGTACCTTGTCAGCTCGGGGATTTGAACTTGCAACCTTTCGGTTACTAGTCCAACGCTCTAACCACTAGGCTACCCTGCCGCCCCAGTATCAAATTATTTAAGGCCTTTACGTCTGTGTTACGACTGATGAAAAGGGTCTGACTTTAAATAAAGTCCTACGATGTAGAGTCTTTATGGATGTGTTATGAAGGACCGAAGGTGTCTCACACCAAACTAAGTATTACAGGACACGACATAAAGTATCAATTAATAGGTTGTTAACGTTCTGATGATTCATGTTCGTGTGTGTGTGTGTGTGTGTGTGTGTGTGTGTGTGTGTGTGTGTGTGTGTGTGTGTGTGTGTGTGTGTGTGTGTGTGTGTGTGTGTGTGTGTGTGTGTGTGTGTGTGTGTGTGTGTGTGTGTGTGTGTGTGTGTGTGTGTGTGTGTGTGTGTGTGTGTGTGTGTGTGTGTGTCAGAACCAAGATGATTTGAACTTGTCCAACCTGAGACAACTGCACCAGGAGACAACTGTTCCCATGGAGACCAGGGCTTGATTACAACCTGTTACAATGGCGCCAGGAAAATCTAGTGTTGTGTTCCGATTCTCTACCGTTCGCTCAGAAGGGTCCACGTGTTTACGTTATATCTCTTGACATCTATGAGGGGGGGGGGGGGAGTACACCAGTGAATAGATAGAGAATCAGATGGCAGTGTCAGGCACTTAGACAAAAGAGGAAAAAGAGAGACAGAAAAATGGACAGAGAAGTAAAGGAGAAACTGTGCAACTGTGTTTGACATCAGGACTTCCATGGTGATATAAAGCAGTGCATTATTCTCCTTCTCAGGGTCTGCTCTACCTAAGCCTTGTCCAAACCAGAACAGCCCAAAGGACAGGAGCCCATCTCCTGTTTCTGTAGCGTGAGGCAGCTTGATGAACAGTACACCCCCTGGACAGGAAGGAACTCTATCTTGGTCCAACATAAATATTAAATGTGGGATTATTTAAGATATTCTTTGAAGAGGTATGGTTTCAGATGTTTCCAGGAAGATGGGCAGGGACTCTGCTGTCCTAGCTTCAGGGGGAAGTGGGTTGTCAGGATAGAGAAGAGTTTGGACTGAGCTGAGAGAAACCTGGTGTGGGGTGGGGGCCAAGAAACCAGACGTGGCAGAACGGATTACTTGGGTTGAGGTGTAGGGTTTGAGCAGAGCCTGAAGGTAGGGATGGGCAGTTCCTCTTGCTGCTCCGTAGGTAAGCACCATCGTTTTGTAGAGGATTCAAGCTTTTGATTAGAAGCCAGTGGAGTGTGAGGAGGAGCAGGGTCACATGGGAGAACTTGGAAAGGTTAGACACCAGGCGGAATGCAGCATTCTGGATAATTCCCAGGGGTTGGATGACAAAAGCAGGGAGCCCAACCAACATCCAATTGCAGTAGCCCAGACAGGAGATGACAAGTGCCTGGATTAGGATCTGTGCCACTTCCTGTGTGAGGTAGGGTCATAGTCTACGGATGTTCCACTTCCTGTGTGAGGTAGGGTCGTACTCTACGGATGTTCACTTCCTGTGTGAGGTAGGGTCGTACTCTACGTATGTCCCTCTTCCTGTGTGAGGTAGGGTCATACTCTATGGATGTTCCACTTCCTGTGTGAGGGAGGGTCGTACTCTACGTATGTCCCTCTTCCTGTGTGAGGGAGGGTCGTACTCTACGTATGTCCCTCTTCCTGTGTGAGGTAGGGTCGTACTCTATGGATGTTCCTCTTCCTGTGTGAGGGAGGGTCATACTCTACGTATGTCCCTCTTCCTGTGTGAGGGAGGGTCGTACTCTACGTATGTCCCTCTTCCTGTGTGAGGTAGGGTCATAGTCTACGTATGTCCCTCTTCCTGTGTGAGGGAGGGTCGTACTCTACGTATGTCCCTCTTCCTGTGTGAGGTAGGGTCATAGTCTACGTATGTCCCTCTTCCTGTGTGAGGGAGGGTCGTACTCTACGTATGTCCCTCTTCCTGTGTGAGGTAGGGTCATAGTCTACGTATGTCCCTCTTCCTGTGTGAGGTAGGGTCGTACTCTATGGATGTTCACTTCCTGTGTGAGGGAGGGTCGTACTCTACGGATGCTATAGAGCATGACCCTGCAGGAGTGAGTCACTGCTTTGATGATTGCAGAGAATGACAGGGAGTGGTTTCAGGATCACACCAAGGTTCTTTGCACCCTGGGAGGGGAACACCGTGGAGTTGTAAACCGTGATGGAGAGGTCTTTGAGCGGGCATGTCTTTCCTGGGACGAAGAACAGCTCCATCTTGTCGAGGTTGAGCTTGAGGTGGAGGGCCGACATCCGAGCTGAGATATCTGCCAGAGGTGTTTGTCGCCATCTGGGTGTCAGAAGGGGGGTGTCATAGTTGAGTGTCATCCTCATAACAATGTAACAATGTTAGAAGAGACCATAAGAGGATATGACAGAGCTGAGTGACTTGGTGTATAGACTTGGTGTATAGAGAGAAGAGGAGAGGGCCAAGAAGCGAGCCCTGGGGGACACCAGTAGTGAGAGTACATGGTGCAGACACAGATCCTCTCTATGTCACCTGGTAGGAGAGACCAAGAGTGTGCAGGGCCTGAGACACCCAGCCCTGAGAGGGTGGAGAGGAGGATCTGATAGAGCCTGAGACACCCAGCCCTGAGATGGTAGAGAGGAGGATTTGATAGAGCCTGAGACACCCAGACCTGAGAGGGTGGAGAGGAGGATCTGATAGAGCCTGAGACGCCCAGCCCTGAGAGAGTGGAGAGGAGGATCTGATAGAGCCTGGGACACCCAGTCCTGAGAGGGTGGAGAGGAGGATCTGATAGAGCCTGGGACACCCAGTCCTGAGAGGGTGGAGAGGAGGATCTGATGGTTCATGGTGTTGAAGGCAGTGGATAGATCTGCGAGGATGAGAACAGAGGAGAGAGAGTCAACTTGACACAGAGGAGCACAGTCTCGGTTAAGTGAGCCGTCTTGAAGTCCGACTGGTTAGGGTCCAGAAGATCATTCTGAGAGAGAGAGAGAGAGAGAGAGAGAGAGAGAGAGAGAGAGAGAGAGAGAGAGAGAGAGAGAGAGAGAGAGAGAGAGAGAGAGAGAGAGGGAGAGGGAGAGGGAGAGGGAGAGGGAGAGTTGATCTGAGACAGCACGCTCAAGTATCTTGGAAAAAAAAGAAAGAAGGGGTACTGATCTGTAGTTTTTGACATCAGAGGAGTCGAGTTTTGGTTTCTTGAGGAGGGGAGCGACTCGGCCATTTTGTATCAAATCAAATATATTTATAAAGCCCTTTTACATCAGCAGATGTCACAAAGTGCTGTACAGAAACCCAGCCTAAAACCCCAAACAGCAAGCAATGCAGGTGTAGAAGCACGGTGGCTAGGAAAAACTCGCTAGAAAGGCAAGACTCTAGGAAGAAACCTAGAGAGGAACCAGGCTCTGAGGGGTGGCCAGTCCTCTTCTGGCTGTGCCGGGTGGAGATTATAACAGAACATGGCCAAGATGTTCAAATGTTCATAGATGACCAGCAGGGTCAAATAATAATCACAGGGGTTGTAGAGGGTGCAAGAAGTCAGCACCTCAGGAGTAAATGTCAGTTGGCTTTTCATAGACGAGCATTCAGAGGTCAAAACAGCAGGTGAGTGAGGGAGGGAGGGAGGGAGGGAGGGGGAGGGAGGGAGGGAGGGAGGGAGGGAGGGAGGGAGGGAGGGAGGGAGGGAGGGAGGGAGGGAGGGAAACAGCATGCCTGGGACATGTAGCACATCTGGCGAACAGGTCAGAGTTCCACAGCCACAGGCAAAACAGCAGAAATTGGATTAGCAGCATGACCAGGTGGACTGGGGACCGGGACAGCCAGGAGTCATCAGGCCAGGTACTTCTGAGGCCTGGTCCTAGGGCTCAGGTACAGACAGGCGGACAGACGGACGGACGGAGAGAAAATACTTAAGTTCACACAGCCCCCGTAATAGGGTCAGAGGCAGAGAATCCCAGTGGAGAGAGGGCGTTTCGTCATTCCAGTGCCTTGCCGTTCACCATCGCACACCTGGGCCAAACTACATTCAATCAATGAAGAGATGACTCTTCAGCAAGGACTTAAAGGTCGAGACCGAGTCTGCATCGCTCACATGGATAGGCAGACCCATTCCATAAAAATGTAGGAGAAAGCCCTCCAGCTGTTTGCTTAGAAATTCTAGGGACAATTAGGAGGCCTGCGTCATGTGATCGTAGGGTACGTGTAATTATGTACGGCAGAACCAAATTGGAAAGATAGGTAGGAGCAAGCCCACGCAATGCTTTGTAGGTTACGGAGACGTCTCCGTCTCCAGCTCTGTGTCTGTCTTCCCTGTCTCTGTCTCCAGCTCTGTGTCTGTCTTCCTCGTCTCCGTCTCCAGCTCTGTGTCTGTCTTCCTTGTCTCTGGCTCCAGGTCTGTGTCTGTCTTCCTCGTCTCTGGCTCCAGCTCTGTGTCTGTCTTCCTCGTCTCCGTCTCCAGCTCTGTGTCTGTCTTCCTTGTCTCTGGCTCCAGTTCTGTGTCTGTCTTCCTCGTCTCTGGCCTCAGCTCTGTGTCTGTCTTCCTAGTCTCTGGCCTCAGCTCGTGTCTGTCTTCCTCGTCTCTGGCCTCAGCTCTGTGTCTGTCTTCCTCGTCTCTGGCCTCAGCTCTGTGTCGGTCTTCCTCATCTCTGGCCTCAGCTCTGTGTCGGTCTTCCTCGTCTCTGGCCTCAGCTCTGTGTCGGTCTTCCTCGTCTCTGGCCTCAGCTCTGTGTCGGTCTTCCTCGTCTCTGGCTCCAGCTCTGTGTCGGTCTTCCTCGTCTCTGGCCTCAGCTCTGTGTCTGTCTTCCCTCTCTCTGGCTCCAGCTCTGTGTCTGTCTTCCCTCTCTCTGGCTCCAGCTCTGTGTCGGTCTTCCTCATCTCTGGCCTCAGCTCTGTGTCTGTCTTCCCTCTCTCTGGCTCCAGCTCTGTGTCTGTCTTCCTCGTCTCTGGCCTCAGCTCTGTGTCTGTCTTCCTCGTCTCTGGCCTCAGCTCTGTGTCGGTCTTCCTCGTCTCTGGCTCCAGCTCTGTGTCTGTCTTCCTCATCTCTGGCCTCAGCTCTGTGTCTCTCTTCCTCGTCTCTGTCTCCAGCTCTGTGTTGGTCTTCCTCGTCTCTGTCTCCAGCTCTGTGTCTCTCTTCCTCGTCTCTGTCTCCAGCTCTGTGTTGGTCTTCCTCATCTCTGTCTCCAGCTCTGTGTCTGTCTTCCTCGTCTCTGTCTCCAGCTCTGTGTCTGTCTTCCTCGTCTCCGTCTCCAGCTCTGTGTCGGTCTTCCTCGTCTCTGGCCTCAGCTCTGTGTCTGTCTTCCTCGTCTCTGGCCTCAGCTCTGTGTCTGTCTTCCTCGTCTCTGGCCTCAGCTCTGTGTCGGTCTTCTGAGAGAGAATGTGAGAGAGTTGGTCAGAACCAGCACACTCAAGTGTTTTGGAAAGAAACACAGAACAACGCAAACTGTCTCTAACCAGAACAGAAAGAGGAGTGGGAGGCCCCGGTGCACAATTGAGCAAGAGGATAAGTACATTAGAGTGTCTATTTTGAGAAACAGACGGCTCACAATTCCTCAACTGGCAGCTTCATTAAATAGCACCGCAAACACTAGTCTCAACTTCAACAGTGAAGAGGCGACTCCAGGATCCTGGCCTTCTAGGCAGTGTTCCTCTGTCCAGTCTCAACTTCAACAGTGAAGAGGCGACTCCAGGATCCTGGCCTTCTAGGCAGAGTTCCTCTGTCCAGTCTCAACTTCAACAGTGAAGAGGCGACTCCAGGATCCTGGCCTTCTAGGCAGAGTTCCTCTGTCCAGTCTCAACTTCAACAGTGAAGAGACGACTCCAGGATCCTGGCCTTCTAGGCAGAGTTCCTCTGTCCAGTCTCAACTTCAACAGTGAAGAGGCGACTCCAGGATCCTGGCCTTCTAGGCAGAGTTCCTCTGTCCAGTCTCAACTTCAACAGTGAAGAGGCGACTCCAGGATCCTGGCCTTCTAGGCAGAGTTCCTCTGTCCAGTCTCAACTTCAACAGTGAAGAGGCGACTCCAGGATCCTGGCCTTCTAGGCAGAGTTCCTCTGTCCAGTCTCAACTTCAACAGTGAAGAGGCGACTCCAGGATCCTGGCCTTCTAGGCAGAGTTCCTCTGTCCAGTCTCAACTTCAACAGTGAAGAGGCGACTCCAGGATCCTGGCCTTCTAGGCAGAGTTCCTCTGTCCAGTCTCAACTTCAACAGTGAAGAGGCGACTCCAGGATCCTGGCCTTCTAGGCAGAGTTGAAAAGAAAAAGCCATATCTCAGACTGGCCAATAATAAATAAAAGATTAAGATGGGCAAAAGAACAGACGCTGGACAGAGGAACTCTGCCTAGAAGATCAGCATCCCAGAGTCGCCTCTTCACTGTTGATGTTGAGACTGGTGTTTTGCAGTGTAGTATAGTGGTGTGTTAGTATAGTGGTGTGTTAGTGTAGTATAGTGGTGAGATCCACATGGATTTCTACCCAAAGTTATTATCCATTTAATAAACACAATGGAACAGCAACATTAACAAATGGGTAAGGTGGCAGAGGCAGGAACAGTGGCATCTTGTGGCCAAAACCTGGTACTGTCACACTATTTCATGGTAAATAATGCAAGCGAATTCAAGGACTAATTTCTCTGAAGAGTTGAAAAAAAATTCACAGGAAATACATTACAAAGGAAGAAGAAGCAATAATCAAAGCTGACCTCAATAGATGTTAGGTACTTGTATTTATTGAAGTTAGCTTAATTTCTCAAAAATCATATTATATTTCAACAAAATAGCGTTTCATGAATGATGATCTTATCTGTTTCTAAGTACAGAAATTATTTTAGAAAATGTTTCGATATTAGGTGTCAAAATCCTCTTTTTTCAGATTTTTTTTTCGTAGACTCACTCCGCTGCTTTGCGACCTTAATCCGCAGCTTTCACAGGTCTAAACCAGGGCTGCAGTCTAACAAGTTATTTTTCACCCCTCAGACCTCGCGCTAGACACTTTCCCTCAGGGGAATCCCTGTCGAGACCAGATGCAGTTTAATTGCCATTTTAAGATTGTCCCTGTTATTGTAGAGCACACCAGGGAGCTCCAGGGTGCACCTGTCGGGTACATCTACAGGTGAGCCCGACAGGTGCGCATTTGATAAGGAAAAAGCATATTCCAGTCGCCAGAAGGTTAAGTCCGATGTTTCTAAACCTGTACAGCATGTTCCCTGCCAACGCATCACTGTGCTCTCGCTGTCGGTGTCACTAAGTCCTGGCTAAAAGACATTCATGATACCTCAACGAATACAGAGAGAGCTGTCTGCTATGTGTCACTAAGACCTGGCTAAAAGACATTCATGATACCTCAACGAATACAGAGAGAGCTGTCTGCTATGTGTCACTAAGTCCTGGCTAAAAGACATTCATGATACCTCAACGAATACAGAGAGAGCTGTCTGCTATGTGTCACTAAGACCTGGCTAAAAGACATTCATGATACCTCAACGAATACAGAGAGAGCTGTCTGCTATGTGTCACTAAGACCTGGCTAAAAGACATTCATGATACCTCAACGAATACAGAGAGAGCTGTCTGCTATGTGTCACTAAGTCCTGGCTAAAAGACATTCATGATACCTCAACGAATACAGAGAGTGCTGTCTGCTATGTGTCACTAAAACCTGGCTAAAAGACATTCATGATAGCAATGAACTGAAAATAGAAGGCTTGGGAACCCCAAGTAGAAGAGACAGAGATCCCGTAATCCCCAAAAAGCCACGGAGGCCGTTTACATATTAATAATGGTGTAAGGATTTTACTGTACTGTCATTTTGCAGTGGGGAAGTCATGTCTTTACCTCTTCAGATTTTCCACCTGCCGAGAGAGTTTGGACAAATATTTGTGACTCTGGTGTCGTGTCTTTGGCTATGCTGGATTACATGCTTTTTTATAAAATCCTTTCTCTGTAATTAATATTACCTGATTGAGCTAATCATGTAAATGTAATTAACTAGAAAGTCGGGGAACCACAAAATAATATTTATAGAGCTGTTATCTTTCGAATAAACTCTTAAAGACCTAATAATATTTTACATCAATAGCAGTCAATATTAATCATCACCTTAATTCAGTCTCATCTGAAAGTTGTACATTCTTGGTTATCTTCACGAACCCTGGCTAACAAGTTGAATCAGCAATACAAAATTGGGTTTAATTATGTATTACTAAATACCTAACTAATCACACAGACTTACATATACACAGAATGAATCATACCTTGATTACAAATGACATCATAAAGAAAAACTTCCCTAGCGGACGGAACAGATATGACAGCTGGTTACACAAAAGAAAAGGGGTCTGGTTTTGAGTGAAAGAGAAGGAAGACTGAGGAACAAAGGGAGAAGCGATGTCTCTATCAGGCCGTAGGCAGCTACACTATCGTAAATACAGTATCTTATGCATTCTAAATTACTGCCCATTTGGAAACGGAAAATGCAATAAATATTTACTCTGAGTTGCGCTTCGGTAGGTTGGTGGTAGATGGAAGGCCGTGTTGCCAAACCGAGTCCTTTGAAGAATGGCTCTGCTGGTAAATTGGATACGTTGTAGTAACGTCGTTGTGTGGTAGACGGGATACTCTGGCTGTTCTTTCCTAGCCCACATTTACAGCTGCTGTTGCTAACTCAACGGGCTAAGAGGTATCACTTCTGTAGTGAAGAAGAATTCAAAGTTCATAACATTCTCAACCAAAGCTCACGCTGAGGTTGGCTTCGTTCTGTAGTTATTATCTGAACCATTCTGACATCGGATAGTCATCCTAATGTATCCGGAACAGGAGGTTACATTTTCGTCAAGGCTTTATATAGTGGAGGGATAGAAGGGTATGTTTCATAGTTTTATAACCCATGTCCCTTCACAGGGGCGGGCCACTGATTGAGCAGAGCCCGAACCTTATGAAAACCCAAATCTCTCATTTGGAAGCTAAAATTACATTTCATCCTTTCACCAATAATTTTATATTTCAAACATTTAAATTGAACAACAATTCCATGTGAATCCGATAACTACAACGTGTAGACTTTCCACTGTAGAGTTTGTCATCCTATCATTGATGAGAATGTCTCAGATGACAACCGAACTAACATCATATTCATTAAGTACCAACGCATATGTTCAACTGGTCGGATTACCAGAATATGGTTAATTTCCCCCCACCTTCTGATGTTCCCAGAATCTCTATGGTAACCTGAAGGGTTTGCAAATGTCACATCAGTAGGGTCGAGAGAGGAAAAAGTGGGGAGAGGTATTTCTGATTGTCATAAACCTACCCCCAGGCCAACGTCATGACACTGGTATATATAAAGCCAACTGTAAAGCCAACTACAACAAGGCTGCTGACATCATCCATCATCTCATCGGGAGATTGTTGCCCCAAAACTCGTCCTCTGTGATTTTACCTGGTGATTTTACCTGGTGATTTTACCTGGTGAAACGCCTCGCAAATTATGAACAATATGTAACCTGCCACACTCGATATTTTAAAAATAAACTAGATATCTGTTATGGAGGTGGCTATAAAGCACCACTTGGGGACTCAGATTATAAATTAATTTTGCTCTCACCTAGTATAATCCATGGCTACAAAGCTATCCAGGCTGTATCACAACCGGCCGTGATTGGCAGTCCCACAGAGCAGCGCACAATTGGCCCAGCGTCGTCTGGGTTTTGCCGGTGTAGGCCGTCATTGTAAATACGATTTTGTTGTTAACTGACTTGTCTAGTTATTTGAAAATATATATATATATACAGTGGGGGAAAAAAAAGTATTTAGTCAGCCACCAATTGTGCAAGTTCTCCCACTTGTTTGAAGGTGACCAAATACTTATTTTCCACCATAATTTGCAAATAAATGTATTAAAAATCCTACAATGTGATTTTCTGGAATTTATTTTCTAATTTTGTCTGTCATAGTTGAAGTGTACCTATGATGAAAATTACAGGCCTCTCTCTTCTTTTTAAGTGAGAGAACTTGCACGATTGGTGGCTGACTAAATACTTCTTTGCCCCACTGTATATTAAATCTCATGTGCAGCTGACAATTATCACCTCGCTATTTGAGATGCACTAATCAGGATGTGTTAGATTAGGGTCGTAGGCTGAAAACTGTTCATTATCAGGAGGTCAATTACATGTAGAGAGAGAGAGCTCCCTTTGGTGTTGATTGGATTTGATGCTTTCTCTGCTAATGTCAGCTAGCATTGTGCTGTAAGGAGAATGGTTGTGTAATATAGAGTATATGAACAGTGCTACCCAGAAGTAAGTTACGTACAATATTTTTTTAATCTGAGAAACCTAAAAGTTGGTGAGGGAACAAATGGACATGTTGAAAGGCTGCTTTTGAGAGGAATTCTGGGAAAACATGGAGGAATTTAACTATAAAGACACTAAATATTTTCCTAATGCAAAAACCCTGGATAACTAAGGAAGTAAAACTGTTACTTGACCAAAAGCAAAACAGCTGAAGGAAGGACACAATTCTGATGAGTTCCATACAAAGAGACATTAAACAACATTAAACATTAAACATTAAACAACAGATCAACAAGAAAAAGATGGATTAATGACTCCAAACGGACCACATGCTTGAAAATAACAAGGGGAGGCATTAAAATGTATCAAACAAAAGACTCTTCCTTCTTCATACCATCTAGATGCACCTGGGGTTCGTGCTGTGGGGGAGATCTTTGTGGGCTATACTCGGCCTTGTCTCAGGGTAGTAAGTTGTAGGTTGAAGATATCCCTCTAGTGGCTATACTCGGCCTTGTCTCAGGGTAGTAAGTTAGGGGTCTGTTGATATCCCTCTAGTGGTGTGGGGTCTACACTCAGCCTTGTCTCAGGGTAGTAAGTTAGGGGTCTGTTGATATCCCTCTAGTGGTGTGGGGTCTATACTCGGCCTTGTCTCAGGGTAGTAAGTTAGGGGTCTGTTGATATCCCTCTAGTGGTGTGGGGTCTATACTCGGCCTTGTCTCAGGGTAGTAAGTTAGGGGTCTGTTGATATCCCTCTAGTGGTGTGGGGTCTATACTCGGCCTTGTCTCAGGGTAGTAAGTTAGGGGTCTGTTGGTATCCCTCTAGTGGTGTGGGGTCTACACTCGGCCTTGTCTCAGGGTAGTAAGTTAGGGGTCTGTTGATATCCCTCTAGTGGTGTGGGGTCTATACTCGGCCTTGTCTCAGGGTAGTAAGTTAGGGGTCTGTTGATATCCCTCTAGTGGTGTGGGGTCTACACTCGGCCTTGTCTCAGGGTAGTAAGTTAGGGGTCTGTTGATATCCCTCTAGTGGTGTGGGGTCTATACTCGGCCTTGTCTCAGGGTAGTAAGTTAGGGGTCTGTTGATATCCCTCTAGTGGTGTGGGGTCTATACTCGGCCTTGTCTCAGGGTAGTAAGTTAGGGGTCTGTTGATATCCCTCTAGTGGTGTGGGGTCTATACTCGGCCTTGTCTCAGGGTAGTAAGTTAGGGGTCTGTTGATATCCCTCTAGTGGTGTGGGGTCTACACTCGGCCTTGTCTCAGGGTAGTAAGTTAGGGGTCTGTTGATATCCCTCTAGTGGTGTGGGGTCTATACTCGGCCTTGTCTCAGGGCAGTAAGTTAGGGGTCTGTTGATATCCCTCTAGTGGTGTGGGGTCTATACTCGGCCTTGTCTCAGGGTAGTAAGTTAGGGGTCTGTTGATATCCCTCTAGTGGTGTGGGGTCTATACTCGGCCTTGTCTCAGGGTAGTAAGTTAGGGGTCTGTTGATATCCCTCTAGTGGTGTGGGGTCTACACTCGGCCTTGTCTCAGGGTAGTAAGTTAGGGGTCTGTTGATATCCCTCTAGTGGTGTGGGGTCTACACTCGGCCTTGTCTCAGGGTAGTAAGTTAGGGGTCTGTTGATATCCCTCTAGTGGTGTGGGGTCTATACTCGGCCTTGTCTCAGGATGGTAAGTTGTAGGTTGAAGATATCCCTCTAGTGGCTATACTCGGCCTTGTCTCATGGTAGTAAGTTAGGGGTCTGTTGATATCCCTCTGGTGGTGTGGGGTCTATACTCGGCCTTGTCTCAGGGTAGTAAGTTAGGGGTCTGTTGATATCCCTCTAGTGGTGTGGGGTCTATACTCGGCCTTGTCTCAGGGTAGTAAGTTAGGGGTCTGTTGATATCCCTCTAGTGGTGTGGGGTCTATACTCGGCCTTGTCTCAGGGTAGTAAGTTAGGGGTCTGTTGATATCCCTCTAGTGGTGTGGGGTCTATACTCGGCCTTGTCTCAGGGTAGTAAGTTAGGGGTCTGTTGATATCCCTCTAGTGGTGTGGGGTCTATACTCGGCCTTGTCTCAGGGTAGTAAGTTAGGGGTCTGTTGGTATCCCTCTAGTGGCTATACTCGGCCTTGTCTCAGGGTAGTAAGTTAGGGGTCTGTTGATATCCCTCTAGTGGTGTGGGGTCTATACTCGGCCTTGTCTCAGGGTAGTAAGTTAGGGGTCTGTTGATATCCCTCTAGTGGTGTGGGGTCTATACTCGGCCTTGTCTCAGGGTAGTAAGTTAGGGGTCTGTTGATATCCCTCTAGTGGTGTGGGGTCTATACTCGGCCTTGTCTCAGGGTAGTAAGTTAGGGGTCTGTTGGTATCCCTCTAGTGGTGTGGGGTCTAGGGTCTGTTGATATCAGCCTTGTCTCAGGGTAGTAAGTTAGGGGTCTGTTGATATCCCTCTAGTGGTGTGGGGTCTATACTCAGCCTTGTCTCAGGGTAGTAAGTTAGGGGTCTGTTGGATATCCCTCTAGTGGTGTGGGGTCTATACTCGGCCTTGTCTCAGGATGGTAAGTTAGGGGTCTGTTGGTATCCCTCTAGTGGTGTGGGGTCTATACTCGGCCTTGTCTCAGGGCAGTAAGTTAGGGGTCTGTTGATATCCCTCTAGTGGTGTGGGGTCTATACTCGGCCTTGTCTCAGGGTAGTAAGTTAGGGGTCTGTTGATATCCCTCTAGTGGTGTGGGGTCTATACTCGACCTTGTCTCAGGGTAGTAAGTTAGGGGTCTGTATATATCCCTCTAGTGGTGTGGGGTCTATACTCGGCCTTGTCTCCTTGTCTCAGGGTAGTAAGTTAGGGGTTTGAAGATATCCCTCTCATGGTGTGGGGTCTATACTCGGCCTTGTCTCAGGGTAGTAAGTTAGGGGTCTGTTGATATCCCTCTAGTGGTGTGGGGGCTGTGCTTTGGCAGAGTGGGTGGGTTATATCCTGCCTGGTTGGCCCTGTCCTCGGGTATCGTTGGACTGGGCCACAGTGTCTCCTGACCCCTCCTGACCCCTCCTGTCTCAGCCTCCAGTATTTATGCTGTAGTAGTTTATGAGTCGGGGGGCTAGGGTCAGTTTGTTATATCTGGAGTATTTCTCCTGTCCTGTGTGAATATGCCAGAATTATTTTTGTAGATTTTTTTATCTTTCTTTGACACATCCTGATATTCTGGTGAACAAGCAAAAATACTTTTGATTGACTTATTCCAAAACATTTTAAGTTACAGTCTTATTCTAAAATAGATTTTTTTTAAATCCTCAGCAAACAAATACTCCCATTAAAACAAAGTAAAAACAGGTATTTAGAAAATAAAAACAGAAAAAACAGAAAAAACGTATTTATATAAGTATTCCGACTGGGGAGAAGGTTCACCTTCCAACAGGACAACGGCACTAAGCACAGAGCTAAGACAACGCAGGAGTGGCTTCGGGACAGGTCTCTGAATGTTCTTGAGTGGCCCAGCCAGATACTTGATTTGAACCCGATCTAACATCTCTGGAGAGACCTGAAAACAGCTGTGCAGTGATGCTCCCCTTCCAACCTGACAGAGCTTGAGAGGATCTGTAGAAAAGAATCGTAGAAACTCTCCAAATACAGGTGTGCCATGTTTGTAGCATCATACCCAAGAAGACTGGAGGCTGTAATCGCTACCAAAGGTTCTTCAACAAAGTACTGCGTAAAGGGTCTAAATGCTTATCACATTTACATATTTCATATCTTTGAAAATTCATAAATTTGCAAAAATGTTTAAAAACCTGTTTTTGCTTTTACATGATGGGGGTATTGTGTGTAGATTGATGAAGGAAACAAAATAATATAATACATTTTAGAATAAGTGTGTAAAGTAACAAAATGTGGAAAATGTAACGGGGTCTGAATACTTTCCCTGTAGTGTTGTCGAATCATACAAAACGTTGTTATGGCAGTCAAACAAATGTAAAATGACCAAAGTTGCGAAGCTTTCTTGAACCAAATGACAGATTATCTCCTATTATGCTAAATCTAGTTGATGATTATACAGGTGGCAGATCAGCTCATGGATAACGGGGAGATGAAAAAGAGGAAATAGTTGAAATATCAAAGGTGTAATAACGGAGATCAATTTATTTTATTTTTTTCCCCCATATCTACTGTCATAGCGTTTGTTGATCACACACTCTCTACCGAAGCTCTCGTCTGGGCAGCAATAGGAGACAGCGCAGAGAAGCAGGGGAAATGCTACAGTTGTATTTTGACATGCTTAGTCGAGACATGCTTTGATAATGCATCCTATAATGGATTACAGAATAAAGTTAGGACTTTTCAAGCGAAACAGGAGTCAGGATTTTGGGTTTCAGTGGGATTGGGACGATAGGAAAATAGCCTCTATATAAAGATATATAAAGCAACCATGTGACTCAATAGATACATAATACTCTTGATTTAAGCTACATTATTACATTAAACGAGGTAAACTATGACAAGACCAGCTAGAGAACATATTAATGTTTTGTTTAGTTTTTAGTTTAGGTTAAGTTTAGGTTTTAGTTTAGGTTAGGTTTAGTTTTTAGTTTAGGTTAGGTTTAGTTTTAATTTAGGACAGGTTTAGTTTTTAGTTTAGGTTAGGATTAGTTTTTAGTTTAGGTTAGGATTAGTTTTTAGTTTAGGTTAGGATTAGTTCTTAGTTTAGGTTAGGTTTAGTTTTTAGTTTAGGTTAGGTTTAGTTTTTAGTTTTGGTTAGGATTAGTTTTTAGGTTAGGTTTAGTTTTTAGTTTTGGTTAGGATTAGTTTTTAGGTTAGGTTTAGTTTTTAGTTTAGGTAAGGTTTAGTTTAGGTTAGGATTAGTTTTTAGGTTAGGTTTAGTTTTTAGTTTAGGTTAGGTAAGTGAAAGGGGATTCCAGCCACTCGCCAGTTCTGGTGAGTCAGATTGGGCCAAGGGACCACCACACAGGTGAAGGAAGGTGGCTCTTCTCATCCTGAAATTGAGGAGCCGTTATCTGTCAGTCCAGAAGTCAAATTGCCCAGGCTGGGCTGGGCTGCTGTGTGATTATAACAGCCTGGGCTGCTGTGTGATTATAACAGCCTGGGCTGCTATGTGGTTATAACAGCCTGGGCTGCTGTGTGATTATAACAGGCTGGGCTGCTGTGTGGTTATAACAGGCTGGGCTGGGCTGCTGTGTGATTATAACAGCCTGGGCTGCTGTGTGATTATAACAGCCTGGGCTGCTGTGTGGTTATAACAGGCTGGGCTGCTGTGTGGTTATAACAGCCTGGGCTGCTGTGTGATTATAACAGGCTGGGCTGCTGTGTGATTATAACAGCCTGGGCTGCTGTGTGATTATAACAGCCTGGGCTGCTGTGTGGTTATAACAGGCTGGGCTGTTGTGTTTTTATAACAGGCTGGGCTGCTGTGTGGTTATAACAGCCTGGGCTGCTGTGTGGTTATAACAGCCTGGGCTGCTGTGTGGTTATAACAGCCTGGGCTGGGCTGCTGTGTGGTTATAACAGTCTGGGCTGGGCTGCTGTGTGGTTATAACAGGCTGGGCTGCTGTGTGGTTATAACAGGCTGGGCTGCTGTGTGGTTATAACAGCCTGGGCTGCTGTGTGGTTATAACAGCCTGGGCTGCTGTGTGGTTATAACAGCCTGGGCTGGGCTGCTGTGTGGTTATAACAGTCTGGGCTGGGCTGCTGTGTGGTTATAACAGGCTGGGCTGCTGTGTGGTTATAACAGCCTGGGCTGCTGTGTGGTTATAACAGCCTGGGCTGGGCTGCTGTGTGGTTATAACAGTCTGGGCTGGGCTGCTGTGTGGTTATAACAGCCTGGGCTGCTGTGTGGTTATAACAGGCTGGGCTGCTGTGTGGTTATAACAGCCTGGGCTGCTGTGTGGTTATAACAGCCTGGGCTGCTGTGTGGTTATAACAGCCTGGGCTGGGCTGCTGTGTGGTTATAACAGTCTGGGCTGGGCTGCTGTGTGGTTATAACAGGCTGGGCTGCTGTGTGGTTATAACAGCCTGGGCTGCTGTGTGGTTATAACAGTCTGGGCTGGGCTGCTGTGTGGTTATAACAGTCTGGGCTGGGCTGCTGTGTGGTTATAACAGCCTGGGCTGCTGTGTGGTTATAACAGGCTGGGCTGCTGTGTGGTTATAACAGCCTGGGCTGCTGTGTGGTTATAACAGCCTGGGCTGCTGTGTGGTTATAACAGCCTGGGCTGCTGTGTGGTTATAACAGCCTGGGCTGGGCTGCTGTGTGGTTATAACAGCCTGGGCTGGGCTGCTGTGTGGTTATAACAGCCTGGGCTGCTGTGTGGTTATAACAGCCTGGGCTGCTGTGTGGTTATAACAGGCTGGGCTGCTGTGTGGTTATAACAGGCTGGGCTGGGCTGCTGTGTGGTTATAACAGGCTGGGCTGCTGTGTGGTTATAACAGCCTGGGCTGCTGTGTGGTTATAACAGCCTGGGCTGCTGTGTGGTTATAACAGCCTGGGCTGGGCTGCTGTGTGGTTATAACAGCCTGGGCTGCTGTGTGGTTATAACAGGCTGGGCTGCTGTGTGGTTATAACAGGCTGGGCTGGGCTGCTGTGTGGTTATAACAGGCTGGGCTGCTGTGTGGTTATAACAGCCTGGGCTGCTGTGTGGTTATAACAGCCTGGGCTGCTGTGTGGTTATAACAGCCTGGGCTGCTGTGTGGTTATAACAGGCTGGGCTGCTGTGTGGTTATAACAGCCTGGGCTGCTGTGTTATTAAACAGCCTGGGCTGCTGTGTGGTTATAACAGGCTGGGCTGCTGTGTGATTATAACAGGCTGGGCTGCTGTGTGGTTATAACAGCCTGGGCTGCTGTGTGGTTATAACAGGCTGGGCTGCTGTGTGGTTATAACAGGCTGGGCTGCTGTGTGGTTATAACAGCCTGGGCTGCTGTGTTATTAAACAGCCTGGGCTGCTGTGTGGTTATAACAGCCTGGGCTGCTGTGTGGTTATAACAGGCTGGGCTGCTGTGTGGTTATAACAGCCTGGGCTGCTGTGTTATTAAACAGCCTGGGCTGCTGTGTGGTTATAACAGGCTGGGCTGCTGTGTTATTAAACAGCCTGTATGAAAACTACCAATAAACAGCCTGTATGAAAACTACCAATAAACAGCGTGGTGATGCAATCCAAACGATGCTGAAATGATCATCTAGGTGACCACATGGCTTAATGCTTTACATCAGTACACCATTTAGACAACTACAGCAGTTTGAATCATGCCTTCAACTGCATTAGCCTAATGTATTCTATTATGTTCCTGATTCAGTTGATCAAGTTGTCTTGACCTCGTCTCCCAACTCCGCTGCCTCCCAATGGCTGTTCCCTCGTCTCCCAACTCCACTGCCCCCCCGATGGCTGTTCCCTCGTCTCCCAACTCCACTGCCCCCGATGGCTGTTCCCTCGTCTCCCCACTCCCCCAATGGCTGTTCCCTCGTCTCACCACTCCGCCCCCAATGGCTGTTCCCTGCCCCCAATGGCTGTCTCCCCCCACTGCCCCCAATGGCTGCCCCCAACTCCATGGCTGTTCCCTCGTCTCACCACTGCCCCCGCTGTCCCCCAATGGCTGCTTCCCTCGTCTCCCAACTCCGCTGCCCCCAATGGCTGTTCACTCCGCTGCCCCCTCGTCTCCCAACTCCCATCTGCCCCCAATGGCTGTCTCCCTGCCCCCAATGGCTCTCCCAACTCCCAACTGCTGCCTCCCAATGGCTGTTCCCTCGTCTCCCAACTCCACTGCCCCCCAATGGCTGTTCCCTCGTCTCCTAACTCCGCTGCCACCCAATGGCTGTTCCCTCGTCTCCCAACTCCGCTGCCCCCGTCTCCCAATGGCTGCCCCCTCGTCTCGTCTCCCACTCCGCTGCCCCCTCGTCTCCCCACTCCGCTGCCCCCCAATGGCTGTTCCCTCGTCTCCCAACTCCGCTGCCTTCCCAACTCCGCTGCCCCCTCGTCTCCCACTCCTCTGCCCCCCACTGGCTGTTCCCTCGTCTCCCCACTCCGCTGCCCCCCAATGGCTGTTCCCTCGTCTCCCAACTCCGCTGCCCCCCAATGGCTGTTCCCTCGTCTCCCAACTCCGCTGCCCCCCAATGGCTGTTCCCTCGTCTCCCATCACCTAGCTTACAGTCCACGGTGGCATCAACAGTCCTGAACCTAGCTTACAGTCCACGGTGGCATCAACAGTCCTGAACCTAGCTTACAGTCCACGGTGGCATCAACAGTCCTGAACCTAGCTTACAGTCCACCATAGTCCTTATCTTCAATGTCCTTTTCCTCCAATTATAGTAAATGTTCTATTCAGTTCAGTCCCACAATCCATTAAGAAATCTAATTAATCCAGCCTTTGTATGTGTATCTGTAGTCTTCGTACCACTAACCGAAAGGAAAAACTGTCTGCATAGAAAAAGCCAAAATATTTTATCTGCGCCGGTCGGACTATAGTGTGTATTGTTTGAAACTCAGTGGTAAATTAAAATCTCCCTACCATCATATGTAAGCCAATATGACACCAATGTTGATTCAAAAAATTCGCAAATCAACAATGTTTCGGAGGACGCATGACTCGACCTTGGCCTCTCCCGCGTTTGTTGAGGAGTTACAGCGACGAGACGATCGTAATTGGATCGCAATGGGATCGGGGAGAAAAAATGGGGTTAAAATGTATAAATAACTAAATATATAAAATAAAATAATAAAAATGGCTGATTCTAACAGGACCAAAAGACACTGGTGTAGGTACCCTTAGTGGGAAGTGGACGTCAACAACTAAACAACTGGACTCCTTTCCGAATGCTCACTCAGCCAACTAATTCAGTACTTTCAGTCTCTTACAGGAACTGGTACGTGCCTAATGTAAAGCAGCTGTTGATTTTGAACCCCCTTCCCCTCTTTAAAAGGAGAAACCATATGTTTTACATAAATGTAATAGCCAGGAGGCGATCTCCCGATAGCGATGGAACTTAAGCTTACGGATGTTTTAACGATGCATAGTTTCTATAACAGCCAAAGAACACACACGCGTTTCCCAACATGTTAGAACATGTGTCAATGCTGATCGGATCGAAAGAAAGGCAGCCTTGCTCTCAGATGAGCGTTCTCCATTCAAATCTTGCCTTAAGCTTAGATACCGAGGAAGGATCAGCTCCTAGAAATAAATGATCACCCATTGCTGCAAATATCGAGTCGGCTTATTCTAATGCTTAGGACACATGACCTACACATCGTGAAATTAGATAGTAGCCTACAATGAGCAAAATATAACTAATTGATTGAACATGAAAATTATTTCAATGTGATTTAAATACACTGCTCCAAACAAATAAAGGGAACACTTAAACAACACAATGTAACTCCAAGTCAATCACACTTCTGTGAAATCAAACTGTCCACTCAGGAAGAAACACTGATTGACAATAAATGTCACATGCTGTTGTGCAAATGGAATAGACAACAGGTGGAAATTATAGGCAATTAGCAAGACACCCCCAATAAAGGAGTGGTTCTGCAGGTGGTGACCACACAGACCACTTCTCAGTTCCTATCCTTCCTGGCTGATGTTTTGGTCACTTTTGAATGCTGGTGGTGCTTTCACTCTAGTGGTAGCATGAGACGGAGTCTACAACCCACACAAGTGGCTCAGGTAGTGCAGCGCATCCAGGATGGCTCATCATTGCGAGCTGTGGCAAGAAGGTTTGCTGTGTCTGTCAGTGTAGTGTCCAGAGCATGGAGGCGCTACCAGGAGACCGGCCAGTACATCAGGAGACGTGGAGGAGGCCGTAGGAGGGCAACAACCCAGCAGCAGGACCGCTACCTCCGCCTTTGTGCAAGGGGGAGCAGGAGGACCACTGCCAGAGCCCTGCAAAATGACCTCCACAGGCCACAAATGTGCATGTGTCTGCTCAAACGGTCAGAAACAGACTCCATGAGGGTTGTATGAGGGCCCGACGTCCACAGGTGGGGGTTGTGCTTACAGCCCAACACCGTGCAGGACATTTTTCATTTGCCAGAGAACACCAAGATTGGCAAATTCGCCACTGGTGCCCTGTGCTCTTCACAGATGAAAGCAGGTTCACACTGAGCACATGTGACAGACGTGACAGTCTGGAGACGCCGTGGAGAACGTTCTGCTGCCTGCAACATCCTCCAGCATGACCGGTTTGGCGGTGGGTCAGTCATGGTGTGGGGTGGCATTACTTTGGGGGGCCGCACAGCCCTCCGATGTTGCTCGCCAGAGGTAGCCTGACTGCCATTAGGTACCTCAGACCCCCTGTGAGACCAGTCGCTTAAATAACAATCGTTTTCAAGGGAAACTTTAGTAACTATGTTTTTTTGGAAACAGCTCAGAGATATAATGATGTGCCTACGGAGGTTCTAACCATGATCTTAACCTTTTGGATGTTTTGGGGAAACTGGGTTCTGGACAATACATTATGTGAGACAAACAAAAATATATTTTACATTTTCATAATTTGGTACAATCACCTTCCGGGGGTAAAAACCTTGGAAATTAAAAACAAAAAAAACAATGTTTTAATTAAGAAGTGAGCGTTGGTCTTAAGCCGAAAAAGAAAGGAAATTGACATGAGTTTAAGGGTTGGAGGGTTGGAGGGTTGGAGGGTTGGAGGGTTAAGGGTTGGAGGGTTGGAGGGTTGGTGGGTTGGAGGGTTGGAGGGTTAAGGGTTGGAGGGTTGGTGGGTTGGAGGGTTGGAGGGTTAAGGGTTGGAGGGTTGGTGGGTTGGAGGGTTTAATGGATGGATGGTTTGAGGGTTGGAGGGTTGGATGGTTTAATGGGTGGATGGTTTGAGGGTTGGAGGGTTGGATGGTTTAAGGGTTGGAGGGTTGGAGGGTTGGAGGGTTTAAGGGTTGGTGGGTTGGAGGGTTGGTTGGGGTTGGAGGGTTGGAGGGTTGGAGGGTTGGAAGGTTGGAGGGTTGGTGGGTTGGAGGGATGGAGGGTTGGAGGGATGGAGGGTTGGAGGGATGGAGGGTTGGTGGGTTGGTGGGTTAAGGGTTGCAGGGATGGAGGGATGGTTGGAGGGTTGGAGGGTTGGAGGGTTGGAAGGTTGGAGGGTTGGTGGGTTGGAGGGATGGAGGGTTGGAGGGATGTAGGGTTGGAGGGATGGAGGGTTGGTGGGTTGGTGGGTTAAGGGTTGCAGGGATGGAGGAATGGAGGGTTGGAGGGTTGGAGGGTTGGAGGGTTAAGGGTTGGAGGGTTGGAGGGTTGGTGGGTTGGAGGGTTTAATGGATGGATGGTTTGAGGGTTGGAGGGTTGGAGGGTTTAATGGATGGATGGTTTGAGGGTTGGAGGGTTGGATGGTTTAAGGGTTGGATGGTTTAAGGGTTGGTGAGTTGGAGGGTTGGAGGGTTGTTGGGTTGGAGGGATGGAGGGTTGGAGGGATGGAGGGTTGGAGGGATGGAGGGTTGGAGGGATGGAGGGTTGGTGGGTTGGTGGGTTGGAGGGATGGAGGGTTGGAGGGATGGAGGGTTGGTGGGTTGGTGGGTTAAGGGTTGCAGGGATGGAGGGATGGAGGGTTGGAGGGTTGGAGGGTTGGAGGGTTGGAAGGTTGGAGGGTTGGTGGGTTGGAGGGATGGAGGGTTGGAGGGATGTAGGGTTGGAGGGATGGAGGGTTGGTGGGTTGGTGGGTTAAGGGTTGCAGGGATGGAGGAATGGAGGGTTGGAGGGTTGGAGGGTTGGAGGGTTAAGGGTTGGAGGGTTGGTGGGTTGGAGGGTTGGAGGGTTAAGGGTTGGAGGGATGGAGGGTTGGAGGGTTAAGGGTTGGAGGGTTGGAGGGTTGGTGGGTTGGAGGGTTGGAGGGTTAAGGGTTGGAGGGTTGGTGGGTTGGAGGGTTGGAGGGTTAAGGGTTGGAGGGTTGGTGGGTTGGAGGGTTTAATGGATGGATGGTTTGAGGGTTGGAGGGTTGGATGGTTTAATGGGTGGATGGTTTGAGGGTTGGAGGGTTGGATGGTTTAAGGGTTGGAGGGTTGGAGGGTTGGAGGGTTTAAGGGTTGGTGGGTTGGAGGGTTGGAGGGTTGGAGGGTTGGAGGGTTGGTGGGTTGGAGGGATGGAGGGTTGGAGGGATGGAGGGTTGGAGGGATGGAGGGTTGGTGGGTTGGTGGGTTAAGGGTTGCAGGGATGGAGGGATGGAGGGTTGGAGGGTTGGAGGGTTGGAGGGTTGGAAGGTTGGAGGGTTGGTGGGTTGGAGGGATGGAGGGTTGGAGGGATGTAGGGTTGGAGGGATGGAGGGTTGGTGGGTTGGTGGGTTAAGGGTTGCAGGGATGGAGGAATGGAGGGTTTACGGGTTGGAGGGTTAAGGGTTGGAGGGTTGGAGGGTTGGTGGGTTGGAGGGTTTAATGGATGGATGGTTTAAGGGTTGGAGGGTTTAAGGGTTGGTGAGTTGGAGGGTTGGAGGGTTGTTGGGTTGGAGGGATGGAGGGTTTGAGGGTTGGAGGGTTGGTTGGTTAAGGGTTGGTGGGTTAAGGGTTGGTGGGTTGGAGGGTTTAATGGATGGATGGTTGGAGGGTTGGAGGGTTGGAGGGTTTAATGGATGGATGGTTTGAGGGTTGGAGGGTTGGATGGTTTAAGGGTTGGAGGGTTTAAGGGTTGGTGAGTTGGAGGGTTGGAGGGTTGGAGGGATGGAGGGTTGGAGGGATGGAGGGTTGGTGGGTTGGTGGGTTGGAGGGTTGGAGGGTTGGAGGTTTGGAGGGATGGAGGGTTGGAGGGTTGGAGGGTTGGAGGGTTGGTGGGTTGGAGGTTTGGTGGGTTGGAGGGTTGGAGGGTTGGAGGGTTTAAGGGTTGGAAGGTTGGAGGGTTTAAGGGTTGGAGGGTTTAAGGGTTGGAGGGTTTAAGGGTTGGAGGGTTGGAGGGTTTAAGGGTTGGAGGGTTGGAGGGTTTAATGGGTGGATGGTTTGAGGGTTGGAGGGTTTAAGGGTTGGAGGGTTGGAGGGTTGGAGGTTGGAGGGTTGGAGGGTTGGTGGGTTGGAGGTTTGGTGGGTTGGAGGGTTGGAGGGTTGGAGGGTTTAAGGGTTGGAAGGTTGGAGGGTTTAAGGGTTGGAGGGTTTAAGGGTTGGAGGGAGGGTTGGAGGGTTTAAGGGTTGGAGGGTTGGAGGGTTTAATGGGTGGATGGTTTGAGGGTTGGAGGGTTGGATGGTTTAAGGGTTGGTGGGTTGGAGGGTTGGAGGGTTGGAGGGTTGGAAGGTTGGAGGGTTGGTGGGTTGGAGGGATGGAGGGTTGGAGGGATGGAGGGTTGGAGGGATGGAGGGTTGGTGGGTTGGTGGGTTAAGGGTTGCAGGGATGGAGGGATGGAGGGTTGGAGGGTTGGAGGGTTGGAAGGTTGGAGGGTTGGTGGGTTGGAGGGATGGAGGGTTGGAGGGATGGAGGGTTGGAGGGATGGAGGGTTGGTGGGTTGGTGGGTTAAGGGTTGCAGGGATGGAGGGATGGAGGGTTGGAGGGTTGGAGGGTTAAGGGTTGGAGGGTTGGAGGTTTGGTGGGTTGGAGGGTTTAATGGATGGATGGTTTGAGGGTTGGAGGGTTGGAGGGTTTAATGGATGGATGGTTTGAGGGTTGGAGGGTTGGATGGTTTAAGGGTTGGAGGGTTGGAGGGTTGGAGGGTTTAAGGGTTGGTGGGTTGGAGGGTTGGAGGGTTGGAGGGTTGGAGGGTTGGAAGGTTGGAGGGTTGTTGGGTTGGAGGGATGGAGGGTTTGAGGGTTGGAGGGTTGGTTGGTTAAGGGTTGGTGGGTTAAGGGTTGGTGGGTTGGAGGGTTTAATGGATGGATGGTTGGAGGGTTGGAGGGTTGGAGGGTTTAATGGATGGATGGTTTGAGGGTTGGAGGGTTGGATGGTTTAAGGGTTGGAGGGTTTAAGGGTTGGTGAGTTGGAGGGTTGGAGGGTTGGATGGTTGGAGGGATGGAGGGTTGGAGGGATGGAGGGTTGGTGGGTTGGTGGGTTAAGGGTTGCAGGGATGGAGGGATGGAGGGTTGGAGGGATGGAGGGTTGGAGGGTTGGAGGGATGGAGGGAGGGTTGGAGGGTTGGTGGGTTGGAGGGTTGGAGGCTTGGAGGCTTGGAGGGTTGGAGGGTTGGAGGGTTGGAGGGTTGGAGGGTTGGAGGGTTTAAGGGTTGGAGGATTGGAGGGTTGGAGGGTTGGTGGGTTGGAGGTTTGGTGGGTTGGGGGGTTGGAGGGTTGGAGAGTTTAAGGGTTGGAAGGTTGGATGGTTTAAGGGTTGGAGGGTTTAAGGGTTGGAGGGTTTAAGGGTTGGAGGGTTTAAGGGTTGGAGGGTTGGAGGGTTTAAGGGTTGGAGGGTTTAAGGGTTGGAGGGTTGGGAGGTTGGAGGGTTTAAGGGTTGGAGGGTTTAAGGGTTGGAGGGTTGGAAGGTTGGAGGGTTTAAGGGTTGGAGGGTTTAAGGGTTGGAGGGTTTAAGGGTTGGAGGGTTTAAGGGTTTAAGGGTTGGTGGGTTGGAGGGTTGCAGGGATGGAGGAATGGAGGGTTTAAGGGTTGGAGGGTTAAGGGTTGGAGGGTTGGAGGGTTGGTGGGTTGGAGGGTTTAATGGATGGATGGTTTGAGGGTTGGAGGGTTGGATGGTTTAAGGGTTGGAGGGTTTAAGGGTTGGTGAGTTGGAGGGTTGGAGGGTTGTTGGGTTGGAGGGATGGAGGGTTTGAGGGTTGGAGGGTTGGTTGGTTAAGGGTTGGTGGGTTAAGGGTTGGTGGGTTGGAGGGTTTAATGGATGGATGGTTGGAGGGTTGGAGGGTTGGAGGGTTTAATGGATGGATGGTTTGAGGGTTGGAGGGTTGGATGGTTTAAGGGTTGGAGGGTTTAAGGGTTGGTGAGTTGGAGGGTTGGAGGGTTGGAGGGATGGAGGGTTGGAGGGATGGAGGGTTGGTGGGTTGGTGGGTTAAGGGTTGCAGGGATGGAGGGATGGAGGGTTGGAGGGATGGAGGGTTGGAGGGTTGGAGGTTTGGAGGGATGGAGGGTTGGAGGGTTGGAGGGTTGGAGGGTTGGTGGGTTGGAGGTTTGGTGGGTTGGAGGGTTGGAGGGTTGGAGGGTTTAAGGGTTGGAGGGTTTAAGGGTTGGAGGGTTTAAGGGTTGGAGGGTTGGAGGGTTTAAGGGTTGGAGGGTTGGAGGGTTTAATGGGTGGATGGTTTGAGGGTTGGAGGGTTTAAGGGTTGGAGGGTTGGAGGGTTGGAGGATTGGAGGGTTGGAGTGTTGGTGGGTTGGAGGTTTGGTGGGTTGGAGGGTTGGAGGGTTGGAGGGTTTAAGGGTTGGATGGTTGGAGGGTTTAAGGGTTGGAGGGTTTAAGGGTTGGAGGGTTTAAGGGTTGGAGGGTTGGAGGGTTTAAGGGTTGGAGGGTTGGAGGGTTTAATGGGTGGATGGTTTGAGGGTTGGAGGGTTGGATGGTTTAAGGGTTGGTGGGTTGGAGGGTTGGAGGGTTGGAGGGTTGGAAGGTTGGAGGGTTGGTGGGTTGGAGGGATGGAGGGTTGGAGGGATGGAGGGTTGGAGGGATGGAGGGTTGGTGGGTTGGTGGGTTAAGGGTTGCAGGGATGGAGGGATGGAGGGTTGGAGGGTTGGAGGGTTGGAAGGTTGGAGGGTTGGTGGGTTGGAGGGATGGAGGGTTGGAGGGATGGAGGGTTGGAGGGATGGAGGGTTGGTGGGTTGGTGGGTTAAGGGTTGCAGGGATGGAGGGATGGAGGGTTGGAGGGTTGGAGGGTTGGAGGGTTAAGGGTTGGAGGGTTGGAGGGTTGGTGGGTTGGAGGGTTTAATGGATGGATGGTTTGAGGGTTGGAGGGTTGGAGGGTTTAATGGATGGATGGTTTGAGGGTTGGAGGGTTGGATGGTTTAAGGGTTGGAGGGTTGGAGGGTTGGTGGGGGTTTAAGGGTTGGTGGGTTGGAGGGTTGGAGGGTTGGAGGGTTGGAGGGTTGGAAGGTTGGAGGGTTGTTGGGTTGGAGGGATGGAGGGTTTGAGGGTTGGAGGGTTGGTTGGTTAAGGGTTGGTGGGTTAAGGGTTGGTGGGTTGGAGGGTTTAATGGATGGATGGTTGGAGGGTTGGTGGGTTGGAGGGTTTAATGGATGGATGGTTTGAGGGTTGGAGGGTTGGATGGTTTAAGGGTTGGAGGGTTTAAGGGTTGGTGAGTTGGAGGGTTGGAGGGTTGGATGGTTGGAGGGATGGAGGGTTGGAGGGATGGAGGGTTGGTGGGTTGGTGGGTTAAGGGTTGCAGGGATGGAGGGATGGAGGGTTGGAGGGATGGAGGGTTGGAGGGTTGGTTGGTTAAGGGTTGGTGGGTTAAGGGTTGGTGGGTTGGAGGGTTTAATGGATGGATGGTTGGAGGGTTGGTGGGTTGGAGGGTTTAATGGATGGATGGTTTGAGGGTTGGAGGGTTGGATGGTTTAAGGGTTGGAGGGTTTAAGGGTTGGTGAGTTGGAGGGTTGGAGGGTTGGATGGTTGGAGGGATGGAGGGTTGGAGGGATGGAGGGTTGGTGGGTTGGTGGGTTAAGGGTTGCAGGGATGGAGGGATGGAGGGTTGGAGGGATGGAGGGTTGGAGGGTTGGAGGGATGGAGGGTTGGAGGGTTGGTGGGTTGGAGGGTTGGAGGCTTGGAGGCTTGGAGGGTTGGAGGGTTGGAGGGTTGGAGGGTTGGAGGGTTGGAGGGTTTAAGGGTTGGAGGATTGGAGGGTTGGAGGGTTGGTGGGTTGGAGGTTTGGTGGGTTGGAGGGTTGGAGGGTTGGAGAGTTTAAGGGTTGGAAGGTTGGATGGTTTAAGGGTTGGAGGGTTTAAGGGTTGGAGGGTTTAAGGGTTGGAGGGTTGGAGGGTTTAAGGGTTGGAGGGTTGGAGGGTTTAAGGGTTGGAGGGTTTAAGGGTTGGAGGGTTGGAAGGTTGGAGGGTTTAAGGGTTGGAGGGTTTAAGGGTTGGAGGGTTTAAGGGTTGGAGGGTTGGAAGGTTGGAGGGTTTAAGGGTTGGAGGGTTTAAGGGTTGGAGGGTTTAAGGGTTTAAGGGTTGGTGGGTTGGAGGGTTGGAGGGTTGGAGGGATGGAGGGTTGGAGGGTTGGAGGGTTGGAGGGTTGGAGGGTTGGAGGGTTGGAAGGTTGGAGGGTTGTTGGGTTGGAGGGATGGAGGGTTTAAGGGTTGGAGGGTTGGAGGGTTGGAGGGTTGGAGGGTTGGAGGGTTTAAGGGTTGGTGGGTTGGAGGGTTGGAGGGTTGGAGGGTTGGAAGGTTGGAGGGTTGTTGGGTTGGAGGGATGGAGGGTTTGAGGGTTGGAGGGTTGGTTGGTTAAGGGTTGGTGGGTTAAGGGTTGGTGGGTTGGAGGGTTTAATGGATGGATGGTTGGTTGGAGGGTTGGAGGGTTTATTGGATGGATGGTTTGAGGGTTGGAGGGTTGGATGGTTTAAGGGTTGGAGGGTTTAAGGGTTGGTGAGTTGGAGGGTTGGAGGGTTGGGGGGTTGGAGGGATGGAGGGTTGGAGGGATGGAGGGTTGATGGGTTGGTGGGTTAAGGGTTGCAGGGATGGAGGGATGGAGGGTTGGAGGGATGGAGGGTTGGAGGGTTGGAGGGTTGGAGGGATGGAGGGTTGGAGGGTTGGAGGGTTGGTGGGTTGGAGGGTTGGAGGCTTGGAGGGTTGGAGGATTGGAGGGTTGGAGGGTTGGAGGGTTGGAGGGTTTGGAGGGTTGGAGGGTTGGAGGGTTGGTGGGTTGGAGGTTTGGTGGGTTGGAGGGTTGGAGGGTTGGAGGGTTTAAGTGTTGGAGGATTGGAGGGTTGGAGGGTTGGTGGGTTGGAGGTTTGGTGGGTTGGAGGGTTGGAGGGTTGGAGGGTTGGAGGGTTTAAGGGTTGGAAGGTTGGAGGGTTTAAGGGTTGGAGGGTTGGTGGGTTGGAGGGTTGGAGGGTTTAAGGGTTGGAGGGTTGGAGGGTTTAAGGGTTGGAGGGTTGGAGGGTTTAAGGGTTGGAGGGTTTAAGGGTTGGAGGGTTGGAAGGTTGGAGGGTTTAAGGGTTGGAGGGTTTAGGGTTGGAGGGTTGGAGGGTTTAAGGGTTGGAGGGTTGGAAGGTTGGAGGGTTTAAGGGTTGGAGGGTTTAAGGGTTGGAGGGGGTTTAAGGGTTTAAGGGTTGGAGGGTTGGAGGGTTGGAGGGTTGGAGGGTTGGAGGGTTGGAGGGTTGGAGGGTTGGAGGGTTGGAGGGTTGGAGGGTTGGAGGGTTGGAGGGTTGTTGGGTTGGAGGGATGGAGGGAGGGTTGGAGGGTTGGAGGGTTGGAGGGTTGGTTTAAGGGTTGGTGGGTTGGAGGGTTGGAGGGTTGGAGGGTTGGAAGGTTGGAGGGTTGTTGGGTTGGAGGGATGGAGGGTTTGAGGGTTGGAGGGTTGGTTGGTTAAGGGTTGGTGGGTTAAGGGTTGGTGGGTTGGAGGGTTTAATGGATGGATGGTTGGAGGGTTGGAGGGTTTATTGGATGGATGGTTTGAGGGTTGGAGGGTTGGATGGTTTAAGGGTTGGAGGGTTTAAGGGTTGGTGAGTTAGAGGGTTGGAGGGTTGGGGGGTTGGAGGGATGGAGGGTTGGAGGGATGGAGGGTTGGTGGGTTGGTGGGTTAAGGGTTGCAGGGATGGAGGGATGGAGGGTTGGAGGGATGGAGGGTTGGAGGGTTGGAGGGTTGGAGGGATGGAGGGTTGGAGGGTTGGAGGGTTGGTGGGTTGGAGGGTTGGAGGGTTGGAGGGTTGGAGGGTTGGAGGGTTTGGGTTGGAGGTTTGGTGGGTTGGAGGGTTGGAGGGTTGGAGGGTTGGTGGGTTGGAGGGTTGGAGGGTTGGAGGGTTTAAGGGTTGGAGGGTTTAAGGGTTGGAGGGGAGGGTTGGAGGGTTGGAGGGTTGGAGGGTTGGAGGGTTTGGAGGGTTGGAGGGTTGGATGGTTTAAGGGTTGGAGGGATGGAGGGATGGAGGGTTATGGAGGGTTGGAGGGTTGGAGGGTTTGGAGGGTTGGAGGGTTGGAGGGTTGGTTTGGAGGGTTGGAGGGTTGGAAGGTTGGGGTTGGAGGGTTGGAGGGTTGGGGTTGGAGGGTTGGAGGGTTGGAAGGGTTGGAGGGTTGGAGGGTTGGAGGGTTTGGAGGGTTGGAGGGAGGGTTGGAGGGTTGGAGGGTTGGAGGGTTGGAGGTTGGAGGGTTGGAGAGGGTTTGGAGGGTTGGGGTTGGAGGGTTTAAGGGTGGAGGGTTTAAGGGTTGGAGGGTTGGAGGGTTGGAGGTTGGAGGGTTGGAGGGTTGGGGTTTAAGGGTTGGAGGGTTGGAGGGTTGGAAGGTTGGAGGGAGGGTTGGAGGGTTTGGAGGGTTGGAGGGTTTAAGGGTTGGAGGGTTGGAGGGTTTAAGGGTTGGGTTTTTAAGGGTTTAAGGGTTGGAGGGTTGGAAGGTTGGAGGGTTGGAGGGTTGGAGGGTTTGGAGGGTTGGAGGGTTTAAGGGTTGGAGGGTTGGGAAGGTTGGAGGGTTTGGAGGGTTGGAGGGAGGGTTGGAGGGTTTAAGGGTTTAAGGGTTGGTGGGTTGGAGGGTTGGAGGGTTGGAGGGATGGAGGGTTGGAGGGTTGGAGGGTTGGAGGGTTGGAGGGTTGGAGGGTTGGAAGGTTGGAGGGTTGTTGGGTTGGAGGGATGGAGGGTTTAAGGGTTGGAGGGTTGGAGGGTTGGAGGGTTTAAGGGTTGGTGGGTTGGAGGGTTGGAGGGTTGGAGGGTTGGAAGGTTGGAGGGTTGTTGGGTTGGAGGGATGGAGGGTTTGAGGGTTGGAGGGTTGGTTGGTTAAGGGTTGGTGGGTTAAGGGTTGGTGGGTTGGAGGGTTTAATGGATGGATGGTTGGAGGGTTGGAGGGTTTATTGGATGGATGGTTTGAGGGTTGGAGGGTTGGATGGTTTAAGGGTTGGAGGGTTTAAGGGTTGGTGAGTTAGAGGGTTGGAGGGTTGGGGGGTTGGAGGGATGGAGGGTTGGAGGGATGGAGGGTTGGTGGGTTGGTGGGTTAAGGGTTGCAGGGATGGAGGGATGGAGGGTTGGAGGGATGGAGGGTTGGAGGGTTGGAGGGTTGGAGGGTTGGATGGAGGGTTGGAGGGTTGGAGGGTTGGTTGGAGGGTTGGAGGGTTGGTGGGTTGGAGGGTTGGAGGGTTGGAGGGTTGGAGGGTTGGAGGGTTGGAGGGTTTAAGGGTTGGAGGGTTTAAGGGTTGGAGGGTTGGTGGGTTGGAGGTTTGGTGGGTTGGAGGGTTGGAGAGGGTTGGAGGGTTGGAGGGTTTAAGGGTTGGAGGGTTGGAGGGTTTAAGGGTTGGAGGGTTTAAGGGTTGGAGGGTTTAAGGGTTGGAGGGTTGGAGGGTTTTAGGGGCGGAGGGTTGGAGGGTTTAAGGGTTGGAGGGTTTAAGGGTTTAAGGGTTGGAGGGTTGGAAGGTTGGAGGGTTTAAGGGTTGGAGGGTTTAAGGGTTGGAGGGTTGGAAGGTTGGAGGGTTTAAGGGTTGGAGGGTTTAAGGGTTGGAGGGTTTAAGGGTTTAAGGGTTGGTGGGTTGGAGGGTTGGAGGGTTGGAGGGATGGAGGGTTGGAGGGTTGGAGGGTTGGAGGGTTTAAGGGTTGGAGGGTTGGAGGGTTGGAGGGTTTAAGGGTTGGAGGGTTGGAGGGTTGGAGGGTTTAATGGATGGAGGGTTTGAGGGTTGGAGGGTTGGTGGGTTAAGGGTTGGTGGGTTAAGGGTTGGAGGATTGGAGGGTTGGAGGGTTGGAGGGTTGGAGGGTTTAAGGGTTGGAGGGTTGGAGGGTTGGAGGGTTGGAGGGTTGGAGGGTTTAAGGGTTCATGTGTTTAAAAAGGTTGGAGGGTTTAAGGGTTGGAGGGTTGGAGGGTTTGAGGGTTGGAGTGTTGGTGGGTTAAGGGTTGGTGGGTTAATGGTTGGTGAGATGGACGTTTAAGGGTTTTAACTTAGTGATGAGAATTGGTACACACACACACACAGGATGTTAAGCTTATCCCATAGGCTTTGCTAGATGACACATTTTTGTATCTGTCCCATTATGATGCATGTGCAGCGCCATTAAGGCCGTCTCCATTCTGAAGTAGGCCATTTTCTTCCACTACTTCTATGAGTAGGTTGCATACAGTCACCTGGAGGTTTTTTACTGGTGATTTACTGTTATGGAATTCATCTACAGCTATGGAATGTTTGCTCAGGAGTATAATTCATTGGCTGATTCTTCCTGATAACCTGGATGGAAATGTTTGATTCTTCTATAACCCATAGGAAGTCCCACCCAGTTCCTAAGTCCTCAATGTCCATGCCAAAACAGGTCATCTTTATCTCTATAGAGTATCCGTAGTAACTGTCTGTGTTTCAGGACGTGTGTCCATGAGGTCCATGTGGCTATGGCATGATGTTGTTGTTGTTGACATGCAATGTGTTGTTTTTGTTGACAGTATGTTGTGTTGTTGTTGTTAACAGGATGTGTGTTGATGCTGTTGTCGTTGACAGGATGTGTGTTGATGCTGTTGTTGTTGACAGGATGTGTGTTGATGTTGTTGTTGACAGGATGTGTGTTGATGTTGTTGTTGTTGACAGGATGTGTGTTGATGTTGTTGTTGACAGGATGTGTGTTGATGTTGTTGTTGACGTTGTTGTTGACAGGATGTGTGTTGATGTTGTTGTTGACAGGATGTGTGTTGATGTTGTTGTTGACAGGATGTGTGTTGATGTTGTTGTTGACAAGGAGTGTGTTGATGTTGTTGTTGTTGACAGGGCGTGTGTTGATGTTGTTGTTGTTGACTGGGCATGTGTTGATGCTGTTGCTGTTGACAGGACGTGTGTTGATGCTGTTGTTGTTGACCGGATGTGTGTTGTTGTTGTTGACGGAACATGTGTTGTTGTTGTTGTTGACAGGACGTGTGTTGTTGTTGTTAACAGGACATATGTTGTTGCTGTTGTTGTTGTTGACAGGACATATGTTGTTGATGACAAGACGTGTGTTGTTGTTGTTGACAGGACATATGTTGTTGTTGTTGAGAGGACGTGTGTTGTTGTTGTTGACAGGACGTGTGTTGTTGACAGGACGTGTGTTGTTGTTGACAGGACGTGTGTTGTTGACAGGACGTGTGTTGTTGTTGACAGGACGTGTGTTGTTGTTGACAGGACGTGTGTTGTTGTTGACAGGACGTGTGTTGTTGTTGTTGACAGGAATGTGTTTATGTTGTTGTTGACAGGACGTGTGTTGTTGTTGTTGACAGGAATGTGTTTATGTTGTTGTTGACAGGACGTGTGCCCATGAGGTCGTTGCTGTTGGTGCTTCTGCTGATTGGCGTCCAGGCTGTACTGAACATGGGAGGTGTCCTGAGCCCGGTGGCAGCCAACCACAGCACAGAACACAACACAGTAGCCAATGGCAGAGCAAAACAGCAGCGGGCGGCCCGCCTCTCAGTGTCACCTCAGCAGGAGCAGCAGACTCAGCAGAGACCCAGCCGGACCAGACAGGCCCACAGGCCAGCCTCTCTACCCCAGGGCAGGATCTCTTCCCTGGGCCACTCTGAGACAGGCTCCCCCTCTACCTCCTCCATCCCGGAGGTGGACACCAAACTGTTCAGCAAGCGGCTCTACCACTCCTCACCGCGCGTCGTCTTCAGCGACGTACCCCCCTCTCACCACGGCCTGGGGGGGGAAACGGGGGAAGAGGAGGGAGAGGAGGAAGTGGGGAGGGTGATGGGTGGGCGAGTGAGGGTGAGGCGGAAGGCGGGGGGTCAGCCCATGCACAGGGGGGAGTACTCCGTGTGCGACAGCATCAGCGTGTGGTTGGGGAACCTGACCAAGGCCACAGACATCGCCGGCAACGAGGTGGAGGTTCTGCCAGAGGTGAAGATAGACAACGTCCGCAAGAGACAGTTCTTCTACGAGACCACCTGCCGCGTGGCCACACCCCCGGGGGGCGAAGCTGGGGCTGGGGGAGGAGTCATGGGAGGCGGGCCCAAGGCGGGGGCCAAATCAGGGTGCCGCGGCATCGACAGCCGTCACTGGAACTCGTACTGCACCAACACGCACACGTACGTGCTCGCGCTCACCAAGTCCAAGGAGCAGATGGCGTGGAGGCTGATACGCATCAACGCAGCGTGTGTGTGCGTCCTCAGCCGCAAGTCCTGGAGGCACTGACCTTTAACCCCTGGGACTATGGACCCTGAACCACACACCATCATCACTGACCTTTAACCCCTGGGAATATGGACCATGAACCCTGAACCACACACAGTACACACATCATCATCACTGACCTTTAACCCCTGGGAATATGGACCATGGACCATGGACCCTGAACCACACACCATCATCACTGACCTTTAACCCCTGGGAATATGGACCATGAACCCTGAACCACACACCATCATCACTGACCTTTAACCCCTGGGACTATGGACCCTGAACCACACACAGTATACACATCATCATCGGCCATCATTAGGGGTCGAGAATGATTGCCCTCCTGGTGGGTCTCACACACACACTCTTGAATCACCCCCCCCCCCCCTACCTCAGTCAGTGTCCTGGTTCTTCTAAGTTATGAGGACTGTAAGTCATATTTATATTTTAAACAGTCAAATATGAATATATATATATTAAATAAGTGTGTATATATACACGCATCATGAAATCAAGCTTTCATTGTTGTGTTGTTGTTGATGCTATTATTTATTAAACTCTTTAGTATGTGCCTGGTTCCTTTCTCTCATTGGCTGTTGGAGCTTTTCAGAGATCTCTATTGACACCATGCAGAGAGACATGGTGTGTGTGTGTCTGGTGATACTCTCCTTATGGGTACCAGAAGTCCTCACAAACAAGTGGGGACATTTCACCGGTCCCTACAAGGTTAAAAGGCTATTTTAGGCTTAGGGGTTAGGTTTAGGGTTCAAATGAGGGTTAGGGTTAAGGGTTAAGTTTAGGGTTTAACGGTTTAGGAAAATAGGATTTGAATGGGAATCAATTGTTTGGTCCCCACAAGGATAGCATAACAAACATGTGTGTTTGTGTGTTTGTGTGCATGTGTGTATGCCGGTGAGAGTTTGCATGGTGCCTGTGGACATGTCGGAGAATCTCACCCTGGCCGTGCTGGCCCTCACTGGTCGACCAGGCAGAGTACAAGAATACACACACTGTCTGGGACCAACCTGATGCTGGAACTTCGGTATTCCTGTCACCTTGGAGTGCTGGTGTTAATAAAGCCGATGGTGTTGAGAACTATGTGATGTTAGAGCTATCACAGGAGGGACGGTCCCAACTAACATCTGGACACCGAGGGAGAGGTGGAGAGAGAAGGGAGAGGAGGGGGTGAGTGCAGGGGTAGGATAGAGTGGAGGAGTTATGGAAGGAGAGAGGAGGGGAAAGAGGGAGAAGAGGGGGAGAGTATGAGGAGGTATGGAGAGGGAGAGAGGATGGAGAGAGGATGGAGGGAGAGAGGATGGATGGAGAGAGAGAGGATGGATGGAGAGAGAGAGGATGGATGGATGGAGAGAGAGAGGATGGAGGGAGAAAGAGAGGATGGAGGGAGAGAGAGAGGATGGATGGAGAGAGAGAGGATGGAGGGAGAGAGAGAGAGGATGGAGGGAGAGAGAGAGGATGGATGGAGAGAGAGAGGATGGAGGGAGAGAGAGAGGATGGATGGAGAGAAGATGGAGGGAGAGAGGGAGGATGGAGAGGGGCTGGAGGGAGGGATCGTGGGAGGATGGAGAGAGGCTGTAGAGAAGATGTTGCTTGGTTACCACGTAGCTGTCGCGAAGGAAGGAGGACAGTTGGAGTTCCATTTCACCTGAATTATTACCTCAGAATTGCTCTCCAAGGACGGTGACAATCTGCCGCTTCAGAGGACCGAAAAGACTGGAAAGAGATCCTCCTTGACCATATATTTGTTTTTATATAAGAACATTTGTTAAATCGGAAAAAAGCTGTTTTTAGATTTGACGTTTACTGTACTTATTTACCTCAGCCTGTCTAGTCAGCTAAAGCCGGCTACAATAGCCAGACAGTTTTATCTAGCTAACGTCAGCTAGCTAGCTACTGTAACTGTTATTGTAGCTTTCTGTTTGTATGTAATATAATAATAATATAATAATAATATATGCCATTTAGCAGACGCTTTTATCCAAAGCGACGTACAGTCATGTGTGCATACATTCACTTCAATGGCATCCCTCGAAGGAGATTTTATTGTATCTTTCCAACCAGGCGAGGTACTATAAAGACACCACTGATCTCGACAAGAGACACCACATTCAGAGAAATTCACAATTCAGGGTAACGTTATGCAGTTCACTTCTATTAGATAACTGGTTGGATTTACCAATGAAAAAACATTTTTCAATGACCAAGATGCATGCTGGACATGTCAGAGTGAAGCACATGATTGCCAGAATCAACCTACTCTTCTTCTGGTGGAGGTGGTGGACAGCTGGGTAAGTGAAAGAACCTTTTGTTTATCAATCACATTCTAGTATATCTGGAATGATTAGGATTTCAATGAATGTCATATCAGAGAGCACACAATGTTTCAATGTGTTACTTTGTACTTAAAGGTCATTACCTTGTCTAGCCTCCCAGAAGTCTGAGAGGGTGAAGACTGTGGTACCAGAGTCCTGTCTAGCCTGCCAGAAGTCTGAGAGGGTGAAGACTGTGGTACCAGAGTCCTGTCTAGCCTGCCAGAAGTCTGAGAGGGTGAAGACTGTGGTACCAGAGTCCTGTCTAGCCTGCCAGAAGTCTGAGAGGGTGAAGACTGTCACCGGAGTCCAAGTCCATCAAAGTTGTTTTCACCAGGGCACATGATCTGTAAGTGCAAATGATGCCCGGATAAGTTATGTAATGGTTGCTGTATTTGACCACAGCAGAGTTCAATATTATAGAATGAGTGTGTGTGTGTGTGTGTGTGTGTGTGTGTGTGTGTGTGTGTGTGTGTGTGTGTGTGTGTGTGTGTGTGTGTGTGTGTGTGTGTGTGTGTGTGTGTGTGTGTGTGTGTGTGTGTGTGTGTGTGTGTGTGTGTGTGTGTGTGTGTGTGTGTGTGTGTGTGTGTGTGTGTGCTTTCAAATATGAACATCTGCATACTGTATGACACAGATACGGGTAAGAATGAAGTAATCTTGTATACACAATTATCTCATATACTGTGGTCTTTCAAATGTGTGATTGACTTTTAGTGTTGTTGTTTGTCTATTGCTATTTTTGTATAATGTCCTTTCAGATCACTGAAACCACACCTGGTGTGGTGGACGTTGTCGAACCAGATCAGAACTCCTTTCAGGACCACCTTCAGACCAGCTTCAGACCACCTTCAGACCACCTTCAGACCACCTTCAGACCACCTTCAGACCACCTTCAGACCACCTTCAGACCACCTCCAGACCACCTTCAGGACCACCTTCAGGACCACCTTCAGGACCACCTCCAGGACCACCTTCAGGACCACCTTCAGGACCACCTCCTCAGACCACCTTCAGACCACCTCCAGGACCACCTTCAGACCACCTCCAGACCTTCTCCAGACCACCTTCAGACCACCTTCAGGCACGGACTGAGAAGGATGGGGAGGTTTCTGACCAGGTAAAAATTATGTGAGACTGAACATGGACGAGGTGCAGGACAAACAGGAGAGCTACCTGAGGAGAATCAAGAAGGGGACCAAGTGCTACGACATCTGGGCCAATTACTTGGTTTGGAAGAAGGTCGAAAGGAAAGCGAGACCTGCGAAACCTCGCTGCTCTTTCGCTCCTAGCTGAGGTCACCATCTGTTAAGGTAAATATAAAACATCTCTGATAATAACTATTTGCAAAATGAGCTCACATCAACCACATCCATCATAACATCAACCTTGACCACAAAAACCAACCAGAGCCTCAACCACACATCAAACTTAAACTGAACCACAGCCATCAAACTCAAACAAAACCCCAACCTCAACCACAACCACAACCACAACCTCAACCTCAACCACAACCACAACCCCAACCACAACCACAACCACAACCACAACCACAACCACAACCTCAACCACAACCACAACCACAACCTCAACCTCAACCACAACCTCAACCTCAACCACAACCACAACCTCAACCACAACCACAACCTCAACCACAACCACAACCTCAACCACAACCCCAACCTCAACCTCAACCACAACCACAACCTCAACCACAACCACAACCCCAACCTCAACCTCAACCTCAACCACAACCTCAACCTCAACCTCAACCAGCCTCAACCACAACCACAACCCCAACCCCAACCTCAACCTCAACCACAACCTCAACCACAACCTCAACCTCAACCACAACCACAACCACAACCACAACCTCAACCACAACCACAACCACAACCACAACCTCAACCACAACCACAACCTCAACCACAACCTCAACCACAACCCCAACCACAACCACAACCTCAACCTCAACCACAACCTCAACCACAACCACAACCACAACCTCAACCACAACCTCAACCTCAACCACAACCACAACCTCAACCACAACCTCAGCCACAACCACAACCACAACCTCAACCTCAACCACCAACCCCAACCCCAACCACAACCTCAACCACAACCACAACCACAACCCACCTCAACCCCAACCTCAACCACAACCACAACCTCAACCACAACCACAACCCCAACCTCAACCTCAACCACAACCCCAACCCCAACCTCAACCTCAACCTCAACCACAACCACAACCACAACCACAACCTCAACCCAACCTCAACCACAACCACAACCTCAACCACAACCACAACCACAACCCCCCTCAACCTCAACCTCAACCACAACCACAACCTCAACCACAACCTCAACCACAACCTCAACCACAACCACAACCACAACCTCAACCTCAACCACAACCTCAACCTCAACCTCAACCACAACCTCAACCACAACCTCAACCTCAACCTCAACCACAACCACAACCACAACCTCAACCACAACCACAACCTCAACCTCAACCACAACCACAACCACAACCTCAACCTCAACCTCAACCACAACCTCAACCACAACCACAACCTCAACCACAACCACAACCTCAACCTCAACCACAACCTCAACCTCAACCTCAACCACAACCACAACCTCAACCACAACCACAACCACAACCTCAACCACAACCACAACCACAACCACAACCACAACCACAACCACAACCACAACCTCAACCTCAACCACAACCACAACCTCAACCTCAACCACAACCTCAACCTCAACCACAACCTCAACATCAACCACAACCACAACCTCAACCACAACCCCAACCTCAACCTCAACCTCAACCTCACTGCCCTCTGGTGACTGTTACCATGTAGCTATATCAGGGGTCGGCAACGGGCGTCCAAAACCGGCCCACAAGTGATTTATTTTGCATTTGACATTTGTTCGCAAGAATAAAAATAAGAGTTTGGGATTGTGTCTCAATGTTTTTATTTTACCTTCATTTAACCAGGCAAGTCAGTTAAGAACAAATTCTTATTTTCAATAACAGCCTAGGAACAGTGGGTTAACTACCTGTTCAGGGGCAGAACGACAGATTTGTACCTTGTCAGCTCGGGGATTTGAACTTGCAACCTTTCGGTTACTAGTCCGACGCTCTAACCACTAGGCTACCCTGCCACCCCTACACTCTAACCTCTAGGCTACCCTGCCTCCTCTACACTCTAACCACTAGGCTACCCTGCCGCCCCTACACTCTAACCTCTAGGCTACCCTGCCTCCTCTACACTCTAACCACTAGGCTACCTGCCTCCTCTACACTCTAACCACTAGGCTACCCTGCCACCTCTACACTCTAACCACTAGGCTACCCTGCCTCCTCTACACTCTAACCACTAGGCTACCCTGCCGCCCCATGTAATCAAGGTATGATTTGCCGGGTTCAAAATGATTATAACTATGTTCTGTCCTCACAACCATTCGCTCAGACAATAAACCTTCCCGCTGCTGAGTTGCCTACCCGTGCACTAGATGGTGCTGTTTACCTATAACAGGGACTCTTATTACTTCTTCTTGAGAAATGAAGGAAACTGTTTGCAGATCAGGGGGAGGAAAATAGGTTCATTCAAAGAGAACAAATCAAGAATGGGAGAAATTTCCCAAATACAGGTGTACCAAGCTTGTAGCATCATACCTGTTAGCAGCTGATGTTGTTCTTTAATAACACAGACCCCAAAGTAAATAGCTAGCTTTAAGCACACGCTCCAGCAGGTATATCTCTCTTGTCACCCCCAAAACCAATTATTTCTTTGGCCGCCTCTCCTTCCAGTTCTCTGCTGCCAATGACTGGAACGAACTACAAAAATCTCTGAAACTGGAAACACTTATCTCCCTCACTAGCTTTAAGCACCAGCTGTCCGAGCAGCTCACAGATTACTGCACCTGTACATAGCCCATCTATAATTTGTCCCAAACAACTACCTCTTTTCCTACTGTATTTATTTATTTATTTATTTATTTTGCTCCTTTGCACCCCATTATTTTTATTTCTACTTTGCACATTCTTCCATTGCAAAACTACCATTCCAGTGTTTTACTTGCTATATTGTATTTACTTTGCCACCATGGCCTTTTTTGCCTTTACCTCCCTTCTCACCTCATTTGCTCACATCGTATATAGACTTATTTAAACTGTATTATTGACTGTATGTTTGTTTTACTCCATGTGTAACTCTGTGTCGTTGTATCTGTCGAACTGCTTTGCTTTATCTTGACCAGGTCGCAATTGTAAATGAGAACTTGTTCTCAACTTGCCTACCTGGTTAAATAAAGGTGTTAACTAGCCTACCTGGTTACATAAAGGTGAAATAAAATTTTAAAAATTAAAAAATCAGGGGGAGGAAAATAGGTTTATTTGAAGAGGACAAATCATACAGAGAGGTAGGTGGTCATTCTTCCCTGTCCTCAGTGGTTCTCTCCTGTGATTCTCTCCTGTGATTCTCTCCTTAGTGGTTCTCTCCTGTGATTCTCTCCTGTGATTCTCTCCTTAGTGGTTCTCTCCTCAGTGGTTCTCTCCTGTGATTCTCTCCTGTGATTCTCTCCTTAGTGGTTCTCTCCTCAGTGGTTCTCTCCTGTTATTCTCTCCTGTTATTCTCTCCTCAGTGGTTCTCTCCTGTGATTCTCTCCTGTGATTCTCTCCTGTGATTCTCTCCTCAGTGGTTCTCTCCTGTGATTCTCTCCTGTGATTCTCTCCTGTGATTCTCTCCTCAGTGGTTCTCTCCTCAGTGGTTCTCTCCTGTGATTCTCTCCTGTGATTCTCTCCTCAGTGATTCTCTCCTGTGATTCTCTCCTGTGATTCTCTCCTGTGATTCTCTCCTGTGATTCTCTCCTCAGTGATTCTCTCTCCTGTGATTCTCTCCTGTGATTCTCTCTCCTGTGATTCTCTCCTGTGATTCTCTCCTTAGTGATTCTCTCCTGTGATTCTCTCCAGTGATTCTCTCCAGTGATTCTCTCCTGTGATTCTCTCCTGTGATTCTCTCCTGTGATTCTCTCCTGTGATTCTCTCCTCAGTGATTCTCTCTCCTGTGATTCTCTCCTGTGATTCTCTCTCCTGTGATTCTCTCCTGTGATTCTATCCTCAGTGATTCTCTCCTGTGATTCTCTCCTGTGATTCTCTCCTGTGGTTCTCTCCTGTGATTCTCTCCTCAGTGATTCTCTCCAGTGATTCTCTCCTGTGATTCTCTCCTGTGATTCTCTCCTGTGATTCTCTCCTCAGTGATTCTCTCTCCTGTGATTCTCTCCTGTGATTCTCTCTCCTGTGATTCTCTCCTGTGATTCTCTCCTCAGTGATTCTCTCCTGTGATTCTCTCCTCAGTGGTTCTCTCCTGTGATTCTCTCCTCAGTGATTCTCTCCTGTGATTCTCTCCTCAGTGGTTCTCTCCTGTGATTCTCTCCTCAGTGGTTCTCTCCTGTTATTCTCTCCTCAGTGGTTCTCTCCTGTGATTCTCTCCTGTGATTCTCTCCTGTGATACTCTCCTCAGTGGTTCTCTCCTGTGATTCTCTCCTCAGTGATTCTCTCCTGTGATTCTCTCCTCAGTGATTCTCTCCTCAGTGATTCTCTCCTGTGATTCTCTCTCCTGTGATTCTCTCCTGTGATTCTCTCCTGTGATTCTCTCCTGTGATTCTCTCCTCAGTGATTCTCTCCTGTGATTCTCTCCTGTGATTCTCTCCTCAGTGATTCTCTCCTGTGATTCTCTCCTGTGATTCTCTCCTGTGATTCTCTCCTGTGATTCTCTCCACAGAACAAAGGGACAGGATGTAGTTTTATAACCCAGCCCTTGCCTGTGGTTGACCAATTAGAATTCCTTGCAGTGAAACTGGGCCAATGGCCAAATAACAAGAATCCTATTTCAGGCTCACTGTATAGACAAATTCCTCCCATGGCTCTGACCCATTGATCAATAATTCCCTATAAGAGAAAAATCACTATTTACATTGATCGTTAGTCCTATCGACTTCTCCTACTCTGTCTCTGTGTTGTGTATTTATGTTACAAATATTCTTCAGAAACCAAAACATGATTACTGTTTGGTTGGTGTCAAAATAATGTTGATTGCAGTTTGTCAGTTAAAATGTCTCTTGTATTGTGCCGTTCCATATGACTCTCTCTATTTAAAATGTCTCTTGTTTAATAAAGCACTAATTCACCTTCGCTTTGTGCAGCTTAAGGTTCCAGGAAAACCTCTGGGCCCTAGTCATAAAGGTTCCAGGAAAACCTCTGGGCCCTAGTCATAAAGGTTCAAGGAAAACCTCTGGGCCCTAGTCATAAAGGTTCCAGGAAAACCTCTGGGCCCTAGTCATAAAGGTTCAAGGAAAACCTCTGGGCCCTAGTCATAAAGGTTCAAGGAAAACCTCTGGGCCCTAGTCATAGAGGTTCAAGGAAAACCTCTGGGCCCTAGTCATAGAGGTTCAAGGAAAACCTCTGAGCCCTAGTCATAAAGGTTCCAGGAAAACCTCTGGGCCCTAGTCATAAAGGTTCAAGGAAAACCTCTGGGCCCTAGTCATAGAGGTTCAAGGAAAACCTCTGGGCCCTAGTCATAAAGGTTCAAGGAAAACCTCTGGGCCCTAGTCATAAAGGTTCAAGGAAAACCTCTGGGCCCTAGTCATAAAGGTTCCAGGAAAACATCTGGGCCCTAGTCATAGAGGTTCAAGGAAAACCTCTGGGCCCTAGTCATAGAGGTTCAAGGAAAACCTCTGGGCCCTAGTCATAAAGGTTCAAGAAAAACCTCTGGGCCCTAGTCATAAAGATTCAAGGAAAACCTCTGGGCCCTAGTCATAAAGGTTCAAGGAAAATCTCTGGGCCCTAGTCATAAAGGTTCAAGGAAAACCTCTGGGCCCTAGTCATAAAGGTTCCAGGAAAACCTCTGGGCCCTAGTCATAAAGGTTCAAGGAAAACCTCTGGGCCCTAGTCATAAGGGTTCAAGGAAAACCTCTGGGCCCTAGTCATAAAGGTTCAAGGAAAACCTCTGGGCCCTAGTCATAGAGGTTCAAGGAAAACCTCTGGGCCCTAGTCATAGAGGTTCAAGGAAAACCTCTGGGCCCTAGTCATAAAGGTTCAAGGAAAACCTCTGGGCCCTAGTCATAGAGGTTCAAGGAAAACCTCTGGGCCCTAGTCATAGAGGTTCAAGGAAAACCTCTGGGCCCTAGTCATAAAGGTTCAAGGAAAACCTCTGGGCCCTAGTCATAAAGGTTCAAGGAAAACCTCTGGGCCCTAGTCATAAGGGTTCAAGGAAAACCTCTGGGCCCTAGTCATAAGGGTTCAAGGAAAACCTCTGGGCCCTAGTCATAGAGGTTCAAGGAAAACCTCTGGGCCCTAGTCATAAGGGTTCAAGGAAAACCTCTGGGCCCTAGTCATAAGGGTTCCAGGAAAACCTCTGGGCCCTAGTCATAGGTTCAGGAAAAGACCTCTGGGCCCTAGTCAAGGAAAACCTCTGGGCCCTAGTCATAGGGTTCAAGGAAAACCTCTGGGCCCTAGTCATAAGGGTTCAAGGAAAACCTCTGGGCCCTAGTCATAGAGGGTTCAAGGAAAACCTCTGGGCCCTAGTCATAGAGGTTCAAGGAAAACCTCTGGGCCCTAGTCATAAGGGTTCATAGGAAAACCTCTGGGTTCAAGGAGGAAAACCTCTGGGCCCTAGTCATAGAGGTTCAAGGAAAACCTCTGGGCCCTAGTCATAAGGGTTCAAGGAAAACCTCTGGGCCCTAGTCATAAGGGTAAGTTGTAGGAGGCACTTTCTCTCTCGGGTCACCTATCCCCACCAGAGAGGTCTTTGAATAAACCTTGAATAAGGGTTTAAAATTTGGAGAAATGACACTAATTGTTTTATATTTTTGACATTTTGTCAGGAAATGCAGCTCCGTCTCAGGTTCTGCTGTGGTGCAGTGGTTGCACAGCCTTTCCTCTGCAGGAAGACAGGTTTTCCTGCGTCTACCCTTCTCAATGGCAAGGCTGTGATCACTCAGCCTGTACTTTGTCAAGGTTTTTGATAAACTATGGTCAAATAGTTTGCCATGGTATACTGTCGATCAGGGCCAGATAGCTCAGCATTTTGCTTTGTGTTTCCCAATAGGTAATCAGTGGTCGGCCCGTCATTCAGTGCAGGTGGCAGAGCTTGTCTTGAGCCCCACCTGATTTGCATGTTATTTTAGCATTAGTACGTGTCACATATCAGTTTGTAAACAATGTAAAATAAAAGAAAGAAAAAAAGATAATTGAGTTAATGAAGCCGCATACGAACATGATTTCTGTTTTGTTTTCTTGAGTAAAGCAGCTCCATAATGCAGGTGTTTCAGTCTAGCCCAGTGCTTTCTATGATGGTGGGGCAGCTCCAAAGTGCAGGTGTTTCAGTCTAGCCCAGTGCTTTCTATGGTGGTGGGGCAGTTCCAAAGTGCAGGTGTTTCAGCCTGGCTCAGTGCTTTCTATGATGGTGGGGCAGCTCCAAAGTGCAGGTGTTTCAGTCTAGCCCAGTGCTTTCTATGATGGTTATTTGGGGCAGCTCCAAAGTTTGTAAACAGGTGTTTCAGTCTAGCCCAGATTTCTTTTTGGTGGTGGGGCAGTTCCAAAGTGCAGGTGTTTCAGCCTGGCTCAGTGCTTTCTATGATGGTGGGGCAGTTCCAAAGTGCAGGTGTTTCAGTCTATCTCAGTGCTTTCTGTGGTGGTGGGGCAGTTCCAAAGTGCAGGTGTTTCAGCCTGGCTCAGTGCTTTCTATGATGGTGGGGCAGTTCCAAAGTGCAGGTGTTTCAGTCTAGCCCAGTGCTTTCTATGATGGTGGGGCAGTTCCAAAGTGCAGGTGTTTCAGCCTATCTCAGTGCTTTCTGTGGTGGTGGGGCAGTCAGTGGGAAATACAGAGCGTAGGGGTTGGTAAATGTTCTCTAGTTGCGTCGTGATTGGCTCAGTGTCCTGTCACTCATGGGGACACTACATCACTGCAAAGTCTCCAGGGAGAGCACAAAAGTTCAAGCCCCTTCTTTGGTGCTGCCATAGTTACATTAGAGGTAACCATCCAAGAAGGCTCAAGGTCATTGGCCACAGATAAAATTGTTAAATCACATTATATCTATCGTAGTTTTGATTGGAGTGATCATGTCAACATCTAACTTTCATAATCTTAGCTAGCGGTCATCATGAATCAAGTCGACAATCTACTGGCAAATCCTTTTTAATCCTTGTCATGTGAAGAGAAATTATAAAGAGAAATTATAGATAAAACATATCGGTGCGCATCGGCCATAAAAATTACACAACAAGTTGAAAATGGCAAATTCAACAATGAGTGGTTTGGAAGGAATCAGTGGCTAACTGCAAGTGTTTCAAAGCAATCATTAGCCTGCTATTCAGTGGAGTGGGTGTGTTGTCCAGGTCTGGGATTAAGGGTCTCTCTTCCAAGCATAAAACCTGAGTGTCGTTAATGTCTCTAGGACGGTCTCTGCTGCCCCCTGGTGACAGGTGGAACCATGACACTCTATGGCAGCACCCGAGGGGCTAGATAAGAATTTACCCTTAGACTTGGTGGTGACGTAGTATCCCCATGAGTGACAGAACACTGAGCCAATCATGGCGCAATGCATTTTCTGCTAGCTTGCCCCACCACCACAGAAAGCACGGAGCTAGGCTGAAACACCTGCATTTTGGAGCTGCCTTACTCAAGGAAACAAAAAAAAAGACCATGTTTGTATGTGGCTTTATTAACTCAATGATATATATGTATTTTGTACATTGTTTGCAAACTGATATGTGACACATATTAATGTCAAATAAAATGCAAAACAGGCAACAACAAAAAATGTATTAATTTATTTTTGCTAAAAATGTGGGTCTCAAAACAGTTGGGCTCTGCCCTGAATGACAGGTCGCCACTGCTTATATGGCCCCTTTAATTATCCTACGGTCCTGACTTGGTGTACAGGGAGAATACTGCAAGAACGGCCCATGTTCGGAATTCTGTCGCTGTACATTTCAAAAGTACTGAACACGAACAACGTCCTTCCTAGCTCGCTCATTAATGTCTTAATCGAAATTACGGATTGCCTCTAATCCGCTCTCCATCCCCTTATGCTGTGGTTTGTACACCTCGATTGTCAGTAGAAACCACATTTGTTCAAGCAAGTCAGCCATGTCAGCTGTTTTTTTGTTTTTTTAAAGGCAGTAAATGAGGTTGAATTAGTTGTTTCCCGATAGCCAAGAAAGCGCTGCTGTTGGGACAGCTTTATGTATGCCGTAACAGTTTGTGTGCACCGTTTTTCACGTTATCGTGCAATTCATGTTGTGCTATGGCTTTGCTGGCATGGATAAAAAAAAATGGTTTGCCCCACCAAGATTTACATGCTAAAATCGCCACTGAATCAGCTCTGTCTGAGGAAAAAAATAAGAGACGGCCTAACCACCATCAGACCAAATCATGCAGGAGAGGACACGGCCAGCCAGCTTCATATCCAATCAGAATCAACCATGCAGTCACTGGACTGGAATCAGCGAGTCCGCATGTCTGCTGTCCCCGTCTGTCTGTGTCGAGTTGGATCCGCCGGTCTGGAAACACAGTGAGAAGAACCTCAGGTGCTTTACTCTGCTGACGATATTGACAGCAGCACCGTGCACCGATATATTGTTTACAATTTTTTTTTTTAAAGAGAAAGAATATCGACAAAACTCCGATTTACGTTTTGTGAATTAGCGGTGCATTTTTTGAGCCAACAATGGGGAAAGTGGAAGGAGGAATGAAATGTGTCAAATATCTACTTTTCATCTTCAACTTCATATTCTGGGTAAGTCGTGATACAGTTTTTAAAATTAATTTTTGGCGAAATATGTTTGTTTGTATGAAGCGGTCTGCTGTGGCGATGCTGCAGTTAACGTTCGCCTATCCAGCCTACAACAAATGCATGTTGCATCGCCATGCGGACATACCAAAGCGCTGAATTATTTTAGCCTATTGTTTGTTTTTTGTAACATTGCTTCTCGAATAGCGACCTTGCAGCTCTAGTCATTTTGCCGGTTAATTTGAGTCTCCCCGTCCTCGGCTATTTGTGTCCCTTTATTCATCGCGTATATTAAGTAAATCGCGTCGGCATGGAAAGGGTGACTGTTAGGAGGTTGAGTTTTGGCTCGTCGGACACTCGGACTCAAATCACATTTTCCACTGAAGGAAAATCCGCCCTTTCCCCAAGCCTTGGCGCGGTGTGTTTTGATCGGAAGGGGAGACGGATAGTCAGGGAGTTATATTACGCTGGCCCGGATTGAACCGGGCAATGGCCCGTCACATCATCGGTCGAAAGCAGGGAGGTAGTAGCGATCTTCCCAAATCAAACAGTAATTTGCACCACTCTAGGTACATCGACCAGAAACATATTTTTTTAAACATAAAATACATGTTTTGAATATGAAGATCGTTTTCATCGGGAAGGCAGATGAAGCGTTTATCAAAAGCAATCACCTTTGCATGTGAAAACACATGGGCCTAATCCTATTCGTCACTCCACGTGCTTGTTTACGTTATGTTTGTTTTGAGCCGACTTCGAGAGGGGCATCGAGCTCATTCCCGGGAGGCAGCCAGGTTCCAAAACGAACGCTATTGTTTTAACACCCGGAAACTCCCCAGACGGTGTGACGCGGGCCAGATAAACGAATCCCCTCGGAGTGAGTTCGGGGCGGTATGGAACAACACCATCTCAGCAATTGGCGCTCTCTCTCTACGTCTGGGTCATTCATTATAAAACAGACATATTATTGATAAACACACAGTGGCGTTTATTCATGATGTCAGACTTCCTCAGATATTTGACCAATAAATTATCTTATTTTTTGTATCTTTCGTCTCTCTGTGTTTTTTCATAATTTTCCTTCAATTCGCAAGTGTCTGAATCTCTCTGGATAAATAATCCAAGCGAGGGAAACAGCACCCGTCTGTCTCAGTATGTGTAGTCTGGACCATAATAGTATAACTTGTTTCTGTCGTAGCATTTGCTTGATTGATGCCAGCAAGCGTTTGGCCTCCCCTGATACAAACAATTATAAAAGAATGAGCCAATCCGCGTTGGTCTGGCGCAGCAAAACGTTCCCCAAGGGAGGTCAGTTTGGATTTGGCTTCAGACCAAATTACTTCCTTTGCAAAACATCAATTTCAGAAAAACGTGTCTGTTTCTGGTCTGTTTGTGTTTGATGTCCTGCAGTAGCTAGCTTGCTAACTCAGTCCTTTCCCAAGACATGGATGGAGATGGGGATTTGGACTTAATTCTCTGTTCAGGTAATTCTGATGTAACCATACATTAATTAATATCTTGTGCCACTGGCCTGAGACGATTGGACTTCATATATGTAGCTTAGATGTAGGCTCACGTTAACTAGCTAGCTAACTTAGCTGGTTCAATGTTGACCATGCTAGGAAGTCAGCTTAGCAAGCATTTTAGCTAGGTAGCCTATGACAACAAACTAAAAGTGTACTGTATGACAGAGCGGTTTGCCAACATGAAGGAGAGCAGGGTGACATTGGAGTTCAACTAGTCTACAAGTAGGATTAGTTTAAAAAACTACGTTTTACATCAGCGGGCACACAGAAATCAGTCCCATGGACAGCCACGTTATATTAAGGAACGTTGGACTAAATTGTTTTTGGCATCTTTTAAGTTTGTTTTCAGTGTAGTTGTTTAGTAAACGGTTGAAAACATTAACTTGCTTGACCGTGTTGCAGGTGATATAGCTGCAGGTCCTATAACTGTTTGTCTGTGGAGCCGATGTGAAATTGCTAGCTAGTTAGCGGTGGTGCGCGCGCTAGTGGCGTTTCAATCGGTGACGTCACTTGCTCTGAGACCTTGAAGTAGTGGTTCCCCTTGCTCTGCAATGGCAGCAGCTTTAGTGGAGTGATGGGTAACGATGCTTCGAGGGTGACTGTTGTTGATGTGTGCAGAGCGTCCCTGGTTCGCGCCCCCGGGTCGGGGCGAGGGGACGGGCGTAAAGTCTACGCTGTTACAGATGCAGCATCTGTTTTGTGGACTTCACCAGACAGATGTTGCTCTCCACTTTTGTGTTGAAACAAACGTAAATGTGCATTTTGAATATATTCTACCACTTTGTGACAGTTGTCTTTTTGTTGTCACAGGCCTTATTGTATATCACTGTGGCTTAGGGGTTATAGAGCCTCATCGTGTGGGCCTTATGTGGCTTAGGGGTTATAGAGCCTCATCATGGGCCTTATTGTATATCACTGTGGCTTAGGGGTTATAAGAGCCTCATCACGGGCCTTATTGTATATCACTGTGGCTTAGGGGTTATAGAGCCTCATCGTGTGGGCCTTATGTGGCTTAGGGGTTATAGAGCCTCATCGCGGGCCTTATTGTCTATCACGGTGGCTTAGGGGTTATAGAGCCTCATCACGGGCCTTATTGTCTATCACGGTGGCTTAGGGGTTATAGAGCCTCATCATGGGCCTTATTGTCTATCGCTGTGGCTTAGGGGTTGTAGAGCCTCATCGCGGGCCTTATTGTATATCACTGTGGCTTAGGGGTTGTAGAGCCTCATCACGGGCCTTATTGTATATCACAGTGGCTTAGCGGTTATAGAGCCTCATCGCGGGCCTTATTGTCTATCACGGTGGCTTATTAACGAATGGGTTATAGAGCAAACTACACAATTATCACAACATACAGTAGGTTGTAATATGGCTTTTATACTGGCTTGGCTTCCCCAGCGATATTCCCCACGTACCTCTACTGTTGTGTACACAGCTAAGCAGATGTTATAGCGGGTGCAGTGAAATGCTTACGTTACTAGCTCCAAACAATGCAGTAAAATGTCACACAGGCAGTGCTTGGGACTGTTTACATGTAGGTGCAGGAGAGCTCCACAATACTTCTGATTATGGTGTTGTATAGAAGGAACGGGCTGCTCAAGCAGTAGCCCATTTGAGGTGCCAGTGCTCGGCTCCTGTGAGCTCCTGCCCATTTCAAGCACTGCAAACTTAAGGGTATATAACGCACACAATCAATGACAAAAAACCCCAGATAGGACGGAAATATTTTAATTCCTCGGAGGTGTTGAACAGCGGCTATTCACCACTGTTGGAGTTTTCTAGGCCTGCCTACATTATGTCCTTATTTGGAAGTTGCATGGCACAAATTAGTAGTTTTTCATTCCTTAGAAGTCTCAACATGTAACGTTTTTTTTTGGGGGGGGGGCAAACTGACCAAATTCACATAGAAATGTAGTTGTAGATCTGTCATTCTACTTGACAGCAAGTCTAATAAGCGGCATATCTGTTCTATGTGTGCTATTTCTATGCTTCCTGTTATTAAGTTTTGTACGTGCATCTTATACTGTGGGTTTTGTACACTGGCTGAAACAACCAGTGTTTTTGGTTATGGAAAATATACTTCATAGTGGTTTAGATGGTACAATGATTCTCTATACTATACTAGTTTTTATTTTTGTCACAAACTGAAATTAAGCAAACTATTAGAATTTTCACAACTAGTAAATGGCGGAGGGATTTATGCGTAGTGCGGCTTTAAAGTTATCTCATCTCTGCTCAGACAGTCTAGCTGGCTGACTGCTACTATCTATTATCTCTACCATCTCTGTTCTCCCCGTACTGTACCGTCTCTAGTCATCCTATCTAACTAGCCTGACTAAGGATGCTGCAGAGCTGTCTGACTAAACTATGTATTATCTCTACCATCTCACGTTATCTCTGTTCTCCCCGTACTGTCTCTAGTCATCCTATCTAACTAGCCTGACTAAGGATGCTGCAGAGCTGTCTGACTAAACTATGTATTATCTCTACCATCTCACGTTATCTCTGTTCTCCCTGTACTGTCTCTAGTCATCCTATCTAACTAGCCTAAGGATGCTGCAGAGCTGTTTGGTGAAATAAATGGACTAGTTTTTCAAAGTAGATAAGGTGTACTTTCACAAACTCTCTCTCTCTCTCTCTCTCTCTCGTTGTTGTGTACATTCGTCTCTCGCTGCGGTCTGTGTGTATCTAATCTAAGTAGCAACCATAATGGTGTACCCATTAGGGGCGGCAGGGTAGCCTAGTGGTTAGAGAATTGGACTAGTAACCGGAAGGTTACAAGTTCAAATCCCCGAGCTGACAAGGTAAAAATCTGTCATTCTGCCCCTTAACAAGGCAGTTAAATCCACTGTTCCTAGGCAGTCATTGAAAATAAGAATTTGTTCTTAACTGACTTGCCTAGTAAAATAAAGGTACAAAATAAAAATCTGAAAGAACAAGCGCAAGGATTGTGGTCATTGTAGTTAATTACCGCGTTTTATGAACTGAACTAGGTTGTCCCAAGCACCTGCTCTCTCTCGATCTCTCTTTCTCTTATCTTACACACAACAGGAAGTGAAGAAAGTGTTGCCACTGTGACAGGAAGTGAAGAAAGTGTTGCCACTGTGACAGGATGTGAAGAAACTATTGCCACTGTGACAGGATGTAAAGAAACTGTTGCCACGGTGTTTGAACTTAGCCTCTGATGAAATTAGTGACACACGTGCTGCCGTGACACTTTAGACTCATGAGCATGGTTTTCGTTAGCCGGTAATAGCTGATAAATGAAATTGGTTCCGGCCAATTGTCCAAGAGAAGAAACAATCCCATTCCTCTGCGCTGTCACTGTGTCCGTCTGCTTTATAGCCTCGACACTGATGGAAATACCAGTTGACTGGTCGGCTTTATAGCCTCTACACTGATGGAAATACCAGTTGACTGGTCGGCCTTATAGCCTCGACACTGATGGAAATACCAGTTGACTGGTCGGCCTTATAGCCTCTACACTGATGGAAATACCAGTTGACTGGTCGGCTTTATAGCCTCTACACTGATGGAAATACCAGTTGACTGGTCGGCTTTATATCCTCTACACTGATGGAAATACCAGTTGACTGGTCGGCTTTACAGCCTCTACACTGATGGAAATACCAGTTGACTGGTCTGCTTTATAGCCTCTACACTGATGGAAATACCAGTTGAATGGTCGGCTTTATAGCCTCTACACTGATGGAAATACCAGTTGACTGGTCGGCTTTATAGCCTCCACTGGAAATACCAGTTGAATGGTCGGCTTTACAGCCTCTACACTGATGGAAATACCAGTTGACTGGTCGGCTTTATAGCCTCTACACTGATGGAAATACCAGTTGACTGGTCGGCTTTATAGCCTCGACACTGATGGAAATACCAGTTGACTGGTCGGCTTTATAGCCTCTACACTGATGGAAATACCAGTTGACTGGTCGGCTTTATATCCTCTACACTGATGGAAATACCAGTCAATAAATACATTTGACTGGTAATGCTCTTTGATCTATATTTGCATACTTTAGAGGAATTAAATTGGCGCTTGTTAACAATATATTTGTTACGTATTAGGGATGCACCGATGTCCAATATTTTCCTTGCCCAGAAAAACTATACCCGATAACCAATATTAAGTCTTTTAAGCATTCTAGTACAGTTAAATAATTGAAACACACCACACTAGCCAAAAACGTTAATTTGTTGGTATTTACATATGTCCCCAATAACAGTAAAACTTCTATTTATTTACTAAACCTATTTCTTTCACTTACAGCTGTTTCGTTGTTCAGTTGTTCAGTCGTTTCATTCTCAACCAGGATTTCATCATACATGCCAAGCAGTGAAGTTTCAGCTCTGTCTGTCCGTGGTCTCTCTTCCTCTACATCTTGTCCAGCTCTGTCTGTCCGCGGTCTCTCTTTACATCTTGTCCAGCTCTGTCTGTCCGTGGTCTCTCTTCCTCTACACTGTCACTGTGTCCGTTTACATCTTGTCCAGCTCTGTCTGTCCGTGGTCTCTCTTCCTCTACACTGTCACTGTGTCCGTTTACATCTTGTCCAGCTCTGTCTGTCCGTGGCCTCTCTTTACATCGTGTCCAGCTCTGTCTGTCCGTGGTCTCTCTTCCTCTACACTGTCACTGTGTCCGTTTACATCTTGTCCAGCTCTCTGTCCGTGGTCTCTCTTTACATCTTGTCCAGCTCTGTCTGTCCGTGGTCTCTTCCTCTACAACTTGTCCAGCTCTGTCTGTCCGTGGTCTCTCTTCCTCTACATCTTGTCCAGCTCTGTCTGTCCGTGGTCTCTCTTCCTCTACATCTTGTCCAGCTCTGTCTGTCCGTGGTCTCTCTTTACATCTTGTCCAGCTCTGTCTGTCCGTGGTCTCTTCCTCTACAACTTGTCCAGCTCTGTCTGTCCGTGGTCTCTCTTCCTCTACATCTTGTCCAGCTCTGTCTGTCCGTGGTCTCTCTTCCTCTACATCTTGTCCAGCTCTGTCTGTCCGTGGTCTCTCTTCCTCTACATCTTGTCCAGCTCTGTCTGTCCGTGGTCTCTCTTCCTCTACATCTTGTCCAGCTCTGTCTGTCCGTGGTCTCTCTTCCTCTGCACTGTCACTGTGTCCGTTTACATCGTGTCCAGCTCTGTCTGTTCGTGGTCTCTCTTCCTCTGCACTGTCACTGTGTCCGTTTACATCTTGTCCAGCTCTCTGTCCGTGGTCTCTCTTTACATCTTGTCCAGCTGTGTCTAACCTGTTTCTTGTCTGCATCGAAGTAGCGGTCCTTGTACCTGGCATCTAGCATGGTGGCGACACAGTAGAGGTCCTTTTACCTAGCATCTAGCATGGTGGCGACACAGTAGAGGTCCTTGTACCTAGCATCTAGCATGGTGGCGACACAGTAGAGGTCCTTGTACCTGGCATCTAGCATGGTGGTGACACAGTAGAGGTCCTTTTACCTAGCATCTAGCATGGTGGTGACACCGAGGTCGTTGTACCTAGCATCTAGCATGGTGGCGACACAGTAGAGGTCCTGGTATCTGGCATCTAGCATGGTGGTCACACAGTAGAGGTCCTTGTACCTGGCATTGAGCATGTTGGTGACACAGTAGAGGTCCTTGTACCTGGCATCTAGCATGGTGGTGACACAGTAGAGGTCCTTGTACCTGGCATCTAGCATGGTGGTGACACAGTAGAGGTCCTTGTACCTGGCATCTAGCATGGTGGTGACACAGTAGAGGTCCTTGTACCTGGCATCTAGCATGGTGGTGACACAGTAGCGGTCCTTGTACCTGGCATCTAGCATGGTGGTGACACAGTAGAGGTCCTGGTATCTGGCATCTAGCATGGTGGTGACACAGTAGAGGTCCTTGTACCTGGCATCTAGCATGGTGGCGACACGTTAACTTAGTGGAGTGTGTTTGTTTTATCCATGTGAATTCAATTAGTTTTTGACAGCATCCCTTTTTGATTTAAACACAACTTTCCATACATGTTTGGCCATGTTGCTCAGAAAGTGCCTTCTTGGACCTGAATGCCAAAACGATCATGAGATAAAGGTACTGGAAGTTGACTCCTTTTGTAAATACTATATCATTAACGTTTCAATTGACAGTTTAGTTGTATTTACTTTTCACAAGACGCAGTCAAATCAAAATCGGATTCAATAGAAAACGTTACATTCTTCAGTAAGAAGGTAATCAATATTTTTAATTACCCGACTGTGACCAGAACACGAGGTCCTTTTATAAAACATAAAGTGTATTTACCTAGTAGAGACCCGAGGACCTTCGAGTTAACAAACCTTGTGGATGGGTTTGGAATCTCTTGTAGTAGAGCTTTTGTAATGAAGGGATCTATGGGACTTCATTTAGCAGACACTCTAATCCAGAGAAAATTACAGGAGCAATTAGGGTTGTGTCTTGCTTAACACATCGACAGATTTTTCAGCTAGTTGGCAAGGGGATTTGAACGAGCACCACGCTCTTAACTGCTTCCTGACACCATGAGACATCCATTGCTTCATCACTGGAAAAGATACGGTTGACTTTTTATATCATTTAAAAGCTTCCAAACATTGTTGTCAATTTATTGTCTTTAAAAAACATCCTTTTAACGTAAATGATTAAATAATTACTTATTTCCCTCATTAATAATAATAATAATAATATATGCCATTTAGCAGACGCTTTTATCCAAAGCGACTTACAGTCATGTGTGCATACATTCTACGTATGGTGCAAATCAATTTATAACATTCTTGACATGTGTTTCTCTGGATGTTGTTCTTATTCTGTCTCTCACTGTTCAAGTAAACCATTACAATTATTAGGGTTGGACTAGTAACCAGCAGGTAGACTAGTGGTTGGACTAGTAACCAGCAGGTAGACTAGTGGTTGGACTAGTAACCAGCAGGTAGACTAGTGGTTGGACTAGTAACCAGCAGGTAGACTAGTGGTTGGACTAGTAACCAGCAGGTAGACTAGTGGTTAGAGGGTTGGACTAGTAACCGGCAGGTAGACTAGTGGTTGGACTAGTAACCAGCAGGTAGACTAGTGGTTAGAGGGTTGGACTAGTAACCAACAGGTAGACTAGTGGTCGGAGTGTTGGACTAGTAACCAGCAGGTAGACTAGTGGTCAGAGGGTTGGACTAGTAACCAGCAGGTAGCCTAGTGGTTAGAGGGTTGGACTAGTAACCGGCAGGTAGCCTAGTGGTTAGAGTGTTGGACTAGTAACCAGCAGGTAGCCTAGTGGTTAGAGTGTTGGACTAGTAACCGGCAGGTCGCTGGTTTGAAAGCTGACCCGACAATGTGAAAACTCTGTCCATGTGCCCTTGAGAAAGGCACTCAACCCTAATATGCTACATGATGGCTACTGAACCCTAATATGCTACATGATGGCTACTGAACCCTAATATGCTACATGATGGTTACTAAACCCTAGTATGATCCACCATGGTTACTGAAGCCTAATACGATTTGATCCACCATGGTTACTGAACCCTAGTATGATCCACCATGGTTACTGAACCCTAGTATGATCCACCATGGTTACTGAACCCTAATACGATCCACCATGGTTACTGAACCCTAATACGATCCACCATGGTTACTGAACCCTAGTATGATCCACCATGGTTACTGAACCCTAATACGATCCACCATGGTTACTGAACCCTAATACGATCCACCATGGTTACTGAACCCTAATACGATCCACCATGGTTACTGAACCCTAATACGATCCACCATGGTTACTGAACCCTAGTATGATCCACCATGGTTACTGAACCCTAGTATGATCCACCATGGTTACTGAACCCTAATACGATTTGATCCACCATGGTTACTGAACCCTAGTATGATCCACCATGGTTACTGAACCCTAATACGATCCACCATGGTTACTGAACCCTAATACGATCCACCATGGTTACTGAACCCTAATACGATCCACCATGGTTACTGAACCCTAATACGATCCACCATGGTTACTGAAGCCTAATACGATCCACCATGGTTACTGAACCCTAATTTCATCCACCATGGTTACTGAACCCTAATTTCATCCACCATGGTTACTGAACCCTAATACGATTTGATCCACCATGGTTACTGAACCCTAATACGATCCACCATGGTTACTGAAGCCTAATACGATTTGATCCACCATGGTTACTGAACCCTAATTTCATCCACCATGGTTACTGAACCCTAATACGATCCACCATGGTTACTGAAGCCTAATACGATTTGATCCACCATGGTTACTGAACCCTAATACGATCCACCATGATTACTGAACCCTAATTTGATCCACCATGGTTACTGAACCCTAATACGATCCACCATGGTTACTGAAGCCTAATACGATTTGATCCACCATGGTTACTGAACCCTAATTTGATCCACCATGGTTACTGAACCCTAATTTGATCCACCATGGTTACTGAACCCTAATTCGATCCACCATGGTTACTGAACCCTAATATTATTTTATATTAATTTAGATTAAAATGATGTAGTTTAGATTCAATTGGATTGACCTAATAATTGTTTAACTATGTCTCTATCCATCAGAGAGAGGGAGACCCCAACGGTCTCTCTCTATGATCCTGACCTAGGTAAAGAGAGGAGACACACCAGAGTGGATGTTGCTTCTATCTCTCCTTTCATAGTTTATCCTCCTCTCCTACCCAGTCCCCAGACCTCCTCCACTGCAGACAGAGGGGGGGATGAAATCCAGTGGGGGAGGGGCCTGGTAGTACTTTCAAATCCCTTGTTAGAGAGAGATTGGAGAGGATAGAGAGACCAGACGGGAGAGGGGAGGATAGAGAGCCCAGACGGGAGAGGGGAGGATAGAGAGCCCAGACGGGAGAGGGGAGGATAGAGAGCCCAGATGGGAGAGGGGAGGATAGAGAGCCCAGATGGGAGAGGGGAGGATAGAGAGACCAGACGGGAGAGGGGAGGATAGAGAGACCAGACGGGAGAGGGGAGGATAGAGAGACCAGACGGGAGAGGGGAGGATAGAGAGACCAGACGGGAGAGGGAAGGATAGAGAGACCAGACGGGAGAGGGGAGGATAGAGAGACCAGACGGGAGAGGGGAGGATAGAGAGACCAGACGGGAGAGGGGAGGATAGAGAGACCAGACGGGAGAGGGGAGGATAGAGAGACCAGACGGGAGAGGGGAGGAGACCAGACGGGAGAGGGGAGGATAGAGAGACCAGACGGGAGAGGGGAGGATAGAGAGACCAGACGGGAGAGGGGAGGATAGAGAGACCAGACGGGAGAGGGGAGGATAGAGAGACCAGACGGGAGAGGGGAGGATAGAGAGACCAGACGGGAGAGGGGAGGATAGAGAGACCAGACGGGAGAGGGGAGGATAGAGAGACCAGACGGGAGAGGGGAGGATAGAGAGACCAGACGGGAGAGGATAGAGAGACCAGACGGGAGAGGATAGAGAGGATAGAAGCGCATATATATATTTTTTTTTTGCATTTTTAGCTCAGAAAGTGTCTTATGCAGAACCAGAAAGTCAATTCAAATTTAGAAAATGCTTGGCCAATAGCAAGTGTGTAAATGAATTTGACAGTTTTTCACGATATCATCGATGTTATTGATCTAGATAGTAAACAATAGCTCGTACCAATGACTAGCGGGGCCACCTTTCTGAAGCTCCAGAACCTCCCATACTGCCGTGATGGCTCGGGATCTTTCATGGAGATAATGATTTAACCCTAAGCAAACGTCAGAGCCCAGTCCAATCGAAAGACCGCTTCTTTTAGTTCCCTGATCAGTGTCGAACGCTTTCGATAGGTCAGTAAACACGGCAGCACAACTTTTTCTATTATCCAAGGCGTTCGCAATATCATTCACAACAATGGTTGCTTAGCAACTGGATACCAACGTGTTCTGTGGAGAGAGGGGAAAAAAAAGGTGATAGTTCCAATATTTGGATAATTGTTGTGATTGGAGGATAGATTGGAGGGGTTATCGAATCAGGATCTTCGCCTCAAGCTCATATAATGATAGAATGTTGATGTTTGAAGATGGCAGAAAGGTGATTCTCTTTGGCAGTGACCAGGAGTAAACTTCCAACTTGGATGTCATAAGGTGAATGCACCAATTTGTAAGTCGCTCTGGATAAGAGAGTCTGCTAAATGACTTAAATGTAAATGTCAACTGTAGTTCTGACACTGGTAAAGGCTGCTGAATGAATGTGCTCATGTGCGTGCACGTCTCTCCAGCACAGAATGCAAAGCCATTTTAGGAGATGAAAAACACACTAGTGTTTCCCCTATGATTTTTTTTCCCTTTCTTCAGCGGTGGTGGAAAAGTTGGCGTGGGGGGAGGAGTGGGTGTGGTCACCCACTCCTCCCCCCACGGTCAGACATAAGGGTAAAACCCTTTGGGCTGAGGTATCTAGCTGTATTCAGACACACCATTGTCTGTAGCCAACCCCTCTGTGAAGGATGGTTATAGATGTGGAAAGAGGGAGAGAATTGTTAAACAACATCGTACAACAGGGTTCCCCCTTTTAAACCCCCTTTCCCTCCACTCTCTCATCAGATACAATGGGGTTTGCCCCCCCCCTCCCCACCCGTCCTTCCTCTTTCACTCTCATACTTTCTTTTCATCTTCATTCTTTCTCTGTTTACCCCCCCCTCTCTCTCTTTGTGATAACCCACAATAACAGACCTTAGAGCAACACCCCCTCCCCCTCTCTCTCTCTTTTGATAACCCACAATAACAGACCTTAGAGCAACACCCCCCCCCCCCCTCTCTCTCTCTTTGTGATAACCCACAATAACAGACCTTAGAGCAACACCCCCCTCCCCCCTCTCTCTCTTTGTGATAACCCACGATAACAGACCTTAGAGCAACACAGACCTTAGAGCAACACCCCCCTCCCCCCTCTCTCTCTCTTTGTGATAACCCACAATAACAGACCTTAGAGCAACACCCCCCCCCCCACTCTCTCTCTTTGTGATAACCCACGATAACAGACCTTAGAGCAACACCCCCCTCCCCCCCCTTTGTGATAACCTCACGATAACAGACCTTTGCTGATCTCTTTGTGATAACAATAACAGACCTTAGAGCACACACCCCCTAACCCACAATAACAGACCTTAGCGCTGAGGGAAATTACCCTCACAAACAGACCATTAGACTACACTGAACAGACCATTAGACTACACTGAACAGACCATTAGACTACACTGAACAGACCATGAACAGACCATTAGACTACACTGAACAGACCATTAGACTACACTGAACAGACCATTAGACTACACTGAACAGACCATTAGACTACACTGAACAGACCATTAGACTACACTGAACAGACCATTAGACTACACTGAACAGACCATTAGACTACACTGAACAGACCATTAGACTACACTGAACAGACCATTAGACTACACTGAACAGACCATTAGACTACACTGAACAGACCATTAGACTACACTGAACAGACCATTAGACTACACTGAACAGACCATTAGACTACACTGAACAGACCATTAGACTACACTGAACAGACCATTAGACTACACTGAACAGACCATTAGACTACACTGAACAGACCATTAGACTACACTGAACAGACCATTAGACTACACTGAACAGACCATTAGACTACACTGAACAGACCATTAGACTACACTGAACAGACCATTAGACTACACTGAACAGACCATTAGACTACACTGAACAGACCATTAGACTACACTGAACAGACCATTAGACTACACTGAACAGACCATTAGACTACACTGAACAGACCATTAGACTACACTGAACAGACCATTAGACTACACTGAACAGACCATTAGACTACACTGAACAGACCATTAGACTACACTGAACAGACCATTAGACTACACTGAACAGACCATTAGACTACACTGAACAGACCATTAGACTACACTGAACAGACCATTAGACTACACTGAACAGACCATTAGACTACACTGAACAGACCATTAGACTACACTGAACAGACCATTAGACTACACTGAACAGACCATTAGACTACACTGAACAGACCATTAGACTACACTGAACAGACCATTAGACTACACTGAACAGACCATTAGACTACACTGAACAGACCATTAGACTACACTGAACAGACCATTAGACTACACTGAACAGACCATTAGACTACACTGAACAGACCATTAGACTACACTGAACAGACCATTAGACTACACTGAACAGACCATTAGACTACACTGAACAGACCATTAGACTACACTGAACAGACCATTAGACTACACTGAACAGACCATTAGACTACACTGAACAGACCATTAGACTACACTGAACAGACCATTAGACTACACTGAACAGACCATTAGACTACACTGAACAGACCATTAGACTACACTGAACAGACCATTAGACTACACTGAACAGACCATTAGACTACACTGAACAGACCATTAGACTACACTGAACAGACCATTAGACTACACTGAACAGACCATTAGACTACACTGAACAGACCATTAGACTACACTGAACAGACCATTAGACTACACTGAACAGACCATTAGACTACACTGAACAGACCATTAGACTACACTGAACAGACCATTAGACTACACTGAACAGACCATTAGACTAACACTGAACAGACCATTAGACTACACTGAACAGACCATTAGACTACACTGAACAGACCACACAGACACACACAGACTACACTGAACAGACCATTAGACTACACTGAACAGACCATTAGACTCTACTAAACACTGAACAGACCATTAGACTAAACTACTGAACAAACATACTGTACTAAACACTGTACTCTATTAAACTACTGTACTCAATACTGTAAAAGGCCTTAACTAAACTACAGATAAATTTCCACTGTGTCTAAAAATTCCTGGCTTAATAAACTGTACTCTACTGTACTAAACTACTCTACTAAACTACTCTACTAAACTACTCCACTAAACTACTGTACTGTACTAAACTACTGTACTAAACTACTGTACTGTACTAAACTACTCTACTAAACTACTGTACTAAACTATTGTACTGTACTAAACTACTATACTAAACTACTGTACTAAACTACTCTACTAAACTAATGTACTAAACTACTGTACTGTACTGAACTACTCTACTAAACTACTGTACTGTACTAAACTACTGTACTAAACTACTACTACTGTACTAAACTACTGTACTAAAACTACTCTACTAAACTACTGTACTAAACTACTGTACTACTAAAACTACTGTACTAAACTACTGTACTAAACTACTGTACTAAACTACTGTACTGTAAACTAAACTACTATACTAAACTACTATACTAAACTACTGTACTGTACTACTGTACTAAACTAACTACTACTATTAAACTACTCTATTAAACTACTCTATTAAACTACTGTACTAAACTACTGTACTAAACTACTGTACTAAACTACTGTACTAAACTACTGTACTGTACTAAACTACTGTACTAAACTACTACTAAACTACTGTACTAAACTACTGTACTGTACTAAACTACTATACTAAACTACTGTACTAAACTACTGTACTGTACTAAACTACTGTACTACTACTATAAAACTACTGTACTAAACTACTGTACTAAACTACTGTACTAAACTACTCTACTAAACTACTCTACTAAACTACTGTACTGTACTAAACTACTGTACTAAACTACTGTACTAAACTACTGTACTAAACTACTCTACTCTACTAAACTACTGTACTGTACTAAACTACTACTATACTAAACTACTATACTAAACTACTGTACTCTACTAAACTACTGTACTGTACTAAACTACTGTACTAAACTACTGTAAACTACTGTACTAAACTACTGTACTAAACTACTGTACTAAACTACTGTACTAAACTACTGTACTCTACTAAACTACTGTACTAAACTACTCTACTAAACTACTGTACTAAACTACTGTACTACTAAAACTACTAAACTACTGTACTGTACTAAACTACTAAAACTGTACTAAACTAACTGTACTAAACTACTACTACTAAAGTACTCTACTAAAACTGTACTAAACTACTAAAACTGTACTCTACTAAACTACTCTACTAAACTACTGTACTAAACTAAACTACTACTGTACTAAACTACTGTACTGTACTAAACTACTGTACTGTACTAAACTACTGTACTAAACTACTGTACTGTACTAAACTACTCCACTAAACTACTCCACTAAACTACTCCACTAAACTACTGTACTAAACTACTGTACTAAACTACTGTACTAAACTACTGTACTAAACTACTATACTAAACTACTGTACTGTACTAAACTAAACTACTGTACTGTACTAAACTACTATACTAAACTACTGTACTAAACTACTATACTAAACTACTGTACTGTACTAAACTACTCTACTAAACTACTGTACTAAACTACTCTACTAAACTACTCTACTAAACTACTGTACTAAACTACTCTACTAAACTACTGTACTAAACTACTGTACTCTACTAAACTACTCTACTAAACTACTCTACTAAACTACTCTACTAAACTACTGTACTAAACTACTGTACTAAACTACTGTACTGTACCAAACTACTGTACTAAACTACTGTACTAAACTACTGTACTATTGTACTTAATGTTCTGTACTAAACTACTCTACTAAACTACTGTACTAAACTACTGTACTAAACTACTCTACTAAACTACTGTACTAAACTACTGTACTAAACTACTCTACTAAACTACTGTACTAAACTACTCTACTAAACTACTCTACTAAACTACTGTACTAAACTACTGTACTGTACTATTGTACTAATGTTCTGTACTAAACTACTGTACTAAACTACTATACTAAACTATTGTACTAATGTTCTGTACTAAACTACTGTACTAAACTACTGTACTAAATTATTGTACTAAACTACTGTACTAAACTATTGTACTCTACTAAACTATTGTACTAAACTACTCTACTAAACTATTGTACTCTACTAAACTACTCTACTAAACTATTGTACTCTACTAAACTATTGTACTAAACTACTCTACTAAACTATTGTACTCTACTAAACTACTGTACTGTACTATTGTACTAATGTTCTGTACTAAACTACTGTACTAAACTACTGTACTAAACTACTGTACTAAACTACTGTACTGTACTATTGTACTAAACTACTGTACTAAACTATTGTACTAAACTACTCTACTAAACTACTGTACTAAACTACTGTACTAAACTACTCTACTAAACTACTGTACTCTACTAAACTATTGTACTAAACTACTCTACTAAACTACTGTACTCTACTAAACTACTGTACTCTACTAAACTACTGTACTAAACTACTGTACTGTACTACTGTACTGTACTATTGTACTAATGTTCTGTACTAAACTACTGTACTGTACTATTGTACTAATGTTCTGTACTAAACTACTGTACTAAACTACTGTACTGTACTACTGTACTGTACTATTGTACTAATGTTCTGTACTAAACTACTGTACTGTACTCTACTGTACTACTCTACTGTACTATTGTACTAATGTTCTGTACTAAACTACTGTACTGTACTCTACTGTACTACTGTACTGTACTATTGTACTAATGTTCTGTACTAAACTATTGTACTGTACTGACTTCCTACGGTACTGGCTCAGATTGGTCTGGTTTGGACCAACCAGATGTGGTCTTGTTTATGGAAGGAGGTAATTCCGACAATAGCCGGTGTGTATACCCCTAATATGCAAAAATAAGTGTGTTCCTATTTAGCATAAATTACCACGAAGAGAAGGATATTCATGTCCATCATTATGCATTTCTGTATAGTACCGATCTGTTCCGTTACCGGGTGTTACCTCCTGTAGTTCAGTTACCAAAGGACAACCTGTCGAGGTGTGATGTCATAGCTGACGCATCATTCTCCCTGCAGACATCATGGAATGTAAATCCCAGATAGAAAACATTAAAAATGCATATATTTTTTTTAAACCCCAGAGGGAGATTTTGACCGTAATCCTGTTACCATACTTTGCATCGTCGCAGTTATTAAACTAAAATTTTTTTTTTTGAAATGCACGTGTAAATTGATCAAAGCCCCTGTCCATAGAGTTGAATGAGCCCCTGTCCATAGAGTTGAATGAGCCCCTGTCCATAGAGTTGAATGAGCCCCTGTCCATAGAGTTGAATGAGCCCCTGTCCATAGAGTTGAATGAGCCCCTGTCCATAGAGTTGAATGAGCCCCTGTCCATAGAGTTGAATGAGCCCCTGTCCATAGAGTTGAATGAGCCCCTGTCCATAGAGTTGAATGAGCCCCTGTCCATAGAGTTGAATGAGCCCCTGTCCATAGAGTTGAATGAGCCCCTGTCCATAGAGTTGAATGAGCCCCTGTCCATAGAGTTGAATGAGCCCCTGTCCATAGAGTTGAATGAGCCCCTGTCCATAGAGTTGAATGGTTTGTTAAACTTTTTGGAATCAATGTTTTTTTGTTGTTGTTTTTTTGGCGTACATTATGAAAGTTTAATTCCGTTACCGTGGAAATGCACGAGGGGAGGAGGGGAGGGGAGGAGGGAGGAGAGGGGGGGAGGGGGAGAGGAGAGGGGGGGAGGGAGAGGGGGGAGGGGAGGAGGAGAGGGGGGGGGGGGAGAGGAGAGGGGGGGGAGGGAGGGGGAGAGAGGGGGGAGGGGAGGAGGAGAGGGAGGGAGAGGGGGGGAGGAGGAGGGGGGGGGGAGGGAGGAGGAGGGAGGGGGGAGAGGGAGGAGGAGGAGGGGGGAGAGGGAGGAGGAGGAGGGGGGGGGAGGGAGGGGGGAGAGGGGGAGGAGGAGGAGGAGGAGGGGAGGGGAGGAGATGTAGGTGTATGCTGATGGTCTGTTGTTGAGGGGAAATGTGAGTAAGACACAAATAGCCTTCTAACTATTTCTCTTATCTTCTTTCCTCTCTGTCATGCTCACTCTCGCTCCCCCTCTCTCCTCTCTCTACTAGTTGATGGGCTCGTTGGTCCTTGCAGTCGGGCTGTGGTTGCGGTTCGATCCTGAGACCGTCGCTCTGCTGAACGGAGACGGCGCGCCAGACACCTTCTTTTATGGTGAGTACAGGGACAGGAATCAGCCAATCAGTAGTGAGGGGATGTGTGAGTTAGCCAATGGGACTGGAGGAGGCCTATAAATGAACCAATGATCATGGAGGACTGACATAATGTCAGAGAGGCTGAAAGTGGCCCTGGAGAAGCGGTGAGGATTGTAATTTCAATAGGGTCACAAAAATGTCTGCTTATAAATTGTATGAAAAACAGCGATGTCTAATTCTATACAGCGTTGTCCCCCCTATACTGAACAGAAATTTAAACACAACGTGCACTAATAAAAGGCCACTGTAAAATACCTCAAGTTTCGACGGAATGAGTAATTGGCATGCTGACTGCAGGAATGTCCACCAGAGCTGTTACCAGATCATTTAATGTTCATTTATCTACCATAAGCCGCCTCCGACCGGCCTCACAATCGTAGACCGTGTGTAACCGGCCTGATCAGCTCGATGCAAAGGATGGTGATCACACCGGATACTGACTGGTCTCCTGATCCACGCCCCCTACCTTTATTTTTAAAGGTGTCTGTGCCCAACCGGTGTCTGTGCCCAACGGGTGTCTGTGCCCAACGGGTGTCTGTGCCCAACGGGTGTCTGTGCCCAACTGGTGTCTGTGCCCAACGGGTGTCTGTGCCCAACGGGTGTCTGTGCCCAACGGGTGTCTGTGCACAACACTGTCATCTACATGGTTAGTTAGTCTATAGACACACTGTCAACTATATGGTTAGTTAGTCTATAGACACACTGTCAACTATATGGTTAGTTAGTCTATAGACACACTGTCAACTGCATTGTTACTCTATAGACACACTGTCAACTATATGGTTAGTTAGTCTATAGGCACACTGTCAGCTATATGGTTAGTTAGTCTATAGACAGACACACGGTCAACTACATTGTTAGTCTGTAGACACACTGTCAACTATATGGTTAGTCTATAGACACACTGTCAACTATATGGTTAGTCTATAGACACACTGTCAACTATATGGTTAGTCTATAGACACACTGTCAACTATATGGTTAGTTAGTCTATAGACACACTGTCAACTATATGGTTAGTTAGTCTATAGACACACTGTCAACAATATGGTTAGTCTATAGACACACTGTCAACAATATGGTTAGTCTATAGACACACTGTCAACAATATGGTTAGTCTATAGACAGACACACTGTCAACTATATGGTTAGTTAGTCTATAGACACACTGTCAACTATATGGTTAGTTAGTCTATAGACACACTGTCAACTATATGGTTAGTTAGTCTATAGACACACTGTCAACTATATGGTTAGTTAGTCTATAGACACACTGTCAACTATATGGTTAGTTAGTCTATAGACACACTGTCAACAATATGGTTAGTCTATAGACACACTGTCAACAATATGGTTAGTCTAGACAGACACACTGTCAACTATATGGTTAGTTTGTCTATAGACAGACACGCTGTCAACTATATGGTTAGTTAGTCTATAGACAGACACGCTGTCAACTATATGGTTAGTTAGTCTATAGACACGCTGTCAACTATATGGTTAGTTAGTCTATAGACACGCTGTCAACTATATGGTTAGTTAGTCTATAGACACACTGTCAACTATACGGTTAGTTAGTCTATAGACACACTGTCAACTATACGGTTAGTTAGTCTATAGACACACTGTCAACTATATGGTTAGTCTATAGACACACTGTCAACTATATGGTTATTTAGTCTATAGACACACTGTCAACTATATGTTTAGTCTATAGACAGACACTGTCAACTATATGGTTAGTCTATAGACACACTGTCAGCTATATGGTTAGTTAGTCTATAGACAGACACACGGTCAACTACATTGTTAGTCTATAGACACACACTGTCAACTATATGGTTAGTCTATAGACACACTGTCAACTATATGGTTAGTCTATAGACACACTGTCAACTATATGGTTAGTTAGTCTATAGACACACTGTCAGCTATATGGTTAGTTAGTCTATAGACAGACACACGGTCAACTACATTGTTAGTCTATAGACACACACTGTCAACTATATGGTTAGTTAGTCTATAGACACACTGTCAACTATATGGTTAGTTAGTCTATAGACACACTGTCAACTATATGGTTAGTTAGTCTATAGACACACTGTCAGCTATATGGTTAGTTAGTCTATAGACACACTGTCAACTATATGGTTAGTTAGTCTATAGACACACTGTCAACTATATGGTTAGTTAGTCTATAGACACACTGTCAACTATATGGTTAGTTAGTCTATAGACACACTGTCATCTATATGGTTAGTTAGTCTATAAACACACTGTCAGCTGGTCACTGGTCCTGCTGGTCAGTACATTATGTTGTTTTAGTCCACAGTTATAATACTGTCTCTCCTGCTGGTCACTACATTATGTCTGTTTAGTCCACAGTTATAATACTGTCTCTCCTGCTGGTCAGTACATTATGTCTGTTTAGTCCACAGTTATAATACTGTCTCTCCTGCTGGTCACTACATTATGTCTGTTTAGTCCACAGTTATAATACTGGCTCTCCTGCTCTCTCTCACATGATCTGGTTGATAAGTGTTTGTGTGGTCTAATGCTGCCCTCTGCTGGTGCTCCTGGGAACTGCAACAGTCTCGCTGAATATATAATACCCTGAATGGTCTTTCATCTGATTTGTTTTCCTCTCCCTCTCTCTCTCTGTCTCTGTCTCTCTCTGTCCCCCTCTCTCTCTCTCTCTCTCTGTCCCCTCTCTCTCTCTGTCCCCCCCTCTCTCTCTCTCCCCCCCAGGTGTATATATCCTGATCATAGCAGGCAGTCTAGTGATGTTGGTGGGATTCTTTGGCTGCTGTGGAGCCATACGAGAGTCCCAGTGTCTGCTGGGGTCGGTGAGTTGACGCACTTCCCCGAGGGGCAGAAAACACAATCAAGCTAGCTAGATAATTAGTCCGATCTTGACTGAACTCAGAATCTTCAGTAACATTGTATTTTAGAAGTACACACACTAGCCACTAATTTGTAGTTAGTCAGTATGTGTCAGGACCCGGTTACGAACCCGGGTCTCCGGAGTGAGAAACAGCCACTTAACCAACTGAGCCACGAATAGTCGGCAGAACCCAGAAGATGAGGCAGACACAGCAGTACTTGAGACGGTGTATTTAATGAAGTAAAAAGTGAAGTTCTTCAGGAAAACATGTAACTCCACAACCTCAAAAGGAATCCTACAAGAACAAAGGAAATCCTCCAAGACAAAAAGGTAAATCCACAAGGTGGAAGGTGAAGCACAAAAAGCCTCAAAAGATACTCAAAAATAAATAAACAAGAACAAAAAACAGAATTCCACAAGAGAGTCCACCGGGATCAACAAGAGTTCTCAGAGTACTAGGCCTGGGTGCTAACATACAAACACAGAGCAAAGGACTGAGGAAAACAAAGGGTTTAAATACAATCAGGGGAAACGAGGCACAGGTGCAAATAATAATGGGGATCAAGGGAAAACAAAAGATCAAAAAGCACAATGGGGGCATCTAGTGACCAAAAACCGGAACAACCCTGGCCAAATCCTGACAGTTGCGGCAGCGTGGCCTAGTGGTTAGAGCGTTGGACTAGTAACCGGAAGGTTGCGAGTTCAAACCCCCGAGCTGACAAGGTACAAATCGAAGGTTGCGAGTTCAAACCCCCGAGCTGACAAGGTACAAATCTGTCGTTCTGCCCCTGAACAGGCAGTTAACCCACTGTTCCCAGGCCGTCATTGAAAATAATAATTTGTTCTTAACTGACTTGCCTGGTTAAATAAAGGTAAAAAAATAAAAAATAAGTATCTTATAGGCCCTTTTACTAGGACTCATTCAGTGGAGGAGAAAGTACCCAATTCTTATACTGTAGTAAAAGTAAAGATGCCTTAATAGACAATGACTCAAGTAAAAGTGAAAGTCACTCAGTAAAATACTACTTGAGTAAAAGTCTAAAAGTATTTTGGTTTTAAATATAAATACTGAAGTATCCACAGTAAATGTATAAGTCATTTCAACTTCCTGATATTAAGCAAAGCAGACAGCACAATGTTGTTATTATTATTGTTAGATAGCCAGGGGAACACTCCAACACTCAGACATCATTACAGATAGCCAGGGGAACACTCAGACACTCAGACATCATTACAGATAGCCAGGGGAACACTCAGACATCATTTACAGATAGCCAGGGGAACACTCCAACACTCAGACATCATTACAGATAGCCAGGGGTACAGCCAGGGGAACACAGATCAACACTCAGACATACAGATAGCCAGGGAACACTCCAACACTCAGACATCATTTACAGATAGCCAGAGGAACACTCCAACACTCAGACATCATTACAGATAGCCAGGGGAACACTCCAACACTCAGACATCATTACAGATAGCCAGGGGAACACTCCAACACTCAGACATCATTACAGATAGCCAGGGGAACACTCAGACATTATATACAGATAGCCAGGGGAACACTCAGACATCATTTACAGATAGCCAGGGGAACACTCAGACATCATTTACAGATAGCCAGGGGAACACTCAGACATCATTTACAGATAGCCAGGGGAACACTCCAACACTCAGACATCATTACAGATAGCCAGGGGAACACTCCAACACTCAGACATCATTACAGATAGCCAGGGGAACACTCAAACACTCAGACATCATTTACCAACATTGCATTTGTGTTTAGTGAGTCTGCCAGATCAGAGGCAGTAGGGATGACCAGGGATGTTCTCTGTTTAGTGAGTCCTCCAGATCAGAGGCAGTAGGGATGACCAGGGATGTTCTCTGTTTAGTGAGTCCTCCAGATCAGAGGCAGTAGGGATGACCAGGGATGTTCTCATGATAATTGTGTACAATTGGACCATTTTCCTTTCAAAATGTATGGAGTACTTTTGGGCGTCAGGGATAATGTAAGGAGTAAAAAGTACATTCTTTTCTTTAGGAATGTAGTGAAGTAAAAGCTAAAGTTGTCCATTTTTGTTCTCCATATTACCATACCATATTTCTACCAAACTGTCCAGATATGACCTTGTTGGACATTAAGGGGCATACCTCTCCCTACAGCCAACATTCATGTCAAACTCGGGTAACTTATAATGTTTCAAAAGGAAATCACTTAATTATGGTTCATGAGACCTATTAAAGGCCTTTAGACGTTACTTATATACACATACACACTACAAATTAGTGGCTAGTATGTGTACCTTTTAGAATACAATGTTACCAAATCATCTACTCCCAAGAGCTCAGGATAAAGCCAGATCAGAAACCATGGAAACAGTCCACTCTAACCTGTCTTTGTGTTCCAGATCAGAAACCATGGAAACGGTCCACTCTAACCTGTCTTTGTGTTCCAGATCAGAAACCATGGAAACGGTCCACTCTAACCTGTCTTTGTGTTCCAGATCAGAAACCATGGAAACGGTCCACTCTTACCTGTCTTTGTGTTCCAGATCAGAAACCATGGAAACGGTCCACTCTAACCTGTCTTTGTGTTCCAGATCAGAAACCATGGAAACGGTCCACTCTAACCTGTCTTTGTGTTCCAGTTCTTTGCCTGCCTGCTGATAATCTTTGGCGCCGAGGTTGCTGCTGGTGTGTTTGGCTTCTTGAACAAAGACAAGGTACCCATAATACACCGCATCAGTCCACCACGCTATTGTGGTTCCAACTGTCATTTATTGTCTTACTTCAGATAACCAATCAGACGGAGTTGTCGCGCTAAGGGACGAGCGTTTGCGTCGCAGTAACGCCACCTGTCAGAATATAATAATTATTTTTATGGTCTTGTCTGATTCATTTCTCACAGATAATCGAAGATGTCCAGAACTATTACATCAAATCCTACAACGACAACAAAAACAACAACACAATGATACAAAACTCTTACCACAAAGTTGTAAGTACATTAACACTTAACATTTTTTCTGGTGAAAAAACGATGCTTGAAAACAATAGTCCATACGATAGATGCATATTGTTGATTTCAATGATACTAAACTCTAGTAGAACTACCGATTTACCCTCCATAATTATTGTGACATTTTCTTTTGTTATTTTGTCTCCAGGATTTTAAATTAAACAATGATTATGAGGTTGAAGTGCAGACTGTCAGCTTTAATTTGAGGGTGTTTATGAGACAGGGTTTGGGACCATGTTTTGTGTAGGTACTACTTTAATTTGAGGGTGTTTATGAGACAGCGTTTGGGACCATGTTTTGTGGAGGTACTACTTTTAATTTGAGGGTATCTCCCTTCATATCTGATCAATCATTTAGAAATTACAGTATTTTTGTACTTAGTCCCCCACATTTTGGTGGACCAAAAGTATTGAGACAGATTCACTTACGTGTATTAAAGTAGTTCAGAAGTTTAGTATTTGGTCCCATATGTCTATCACACAATGACCACATCAAACTAGTGACTCTATAAACTTGTTGGATGCTGTTTGTTTTGGTTGTGTTTCAGATTATTTTGTGTCCAATAGAAATGAGATTATAAAGAATGTGTTGTGTCATTTTAGAGTCACTTTTATTGTAAATAACAGAATATGTTTCTAAACACTTCTACATTAATGTGGATGTTACCATGGTTACGGATAATCCTGAATGAATCATGAATAACGAGTGAGAAAGTTAGAGGGATAAATATCATACCCCCTCAAAATGCTAATCTCCCCTGTTATTGTAATGGTGAAAGGTTAGCATGTCTTGGGGCTATGATATAAAATGCTAACCTCTCCTGTTATTGTAATGGGGAGAGGTTAGCATGTCTTGGGGCTATGATATAAAATGCTAACCTCCCCTGTTATTGTAATGGTGAAAGGTTAGCATGTCTTGGGGTTTGGTATAAAATGCTAACTACCCCTGTTATTGTTAATGGTGAGAGGTTAGCATGTCTTGGGGGTATGATATAAAATGCTAACCTCCCCTGTTATTGTAATGGTGAAAGGTTAGCATGTCTTGGGGTATGATATAAAATGCTAACCTCCCCTGTTATTGTAATGGTGAAAGGTTAGCATGTCTTGGGGGTATGATATAAAATGCTAACCTCCCCTGTTATTGTAATGGTGAAAGGTTAGCATGTCTTGGGGGTATGATATAAAATGCTAACCTCCCCTGTTATTGTAATGGTGAGAGGTTAGCATGTCTTGGGCTATGATATAAAATGCTAACCTCCCCTGTTATTGTAATGGTGAGAGGTTAGCATGTCGTGGGGCTATGATATAAAATGCTAACCTCCCCTGTTATTGTAATGGTGAAAGGTTAGCATGTCGTGGGGCTATGATATAAGATGCTATTCTCTCCTGTTATTGTAATGGGAGAGGTTAGCATGTCTTGGGGCTATGATATACAATGCTAACCTCTCCTGTTATTGTAATGGTGAGAGGTTAGCATGTCTTGGGGCTATGATATAAAATGCTAACCTCCCCTGTTATTGTAATGGTGAAAGGTTAGCATGTCGTGGGGCTATGATATAAGATGCTATTCTCTCCTGTTATTGTAATGGGAGAGGTTAGCATGTCTTGGGGCTATGATATACAATGCTAACCTCTCCTGTTATTGTAATGGTGAGAGGTTAGCACGTCTTGAGGGTTTGATATTTGTGTATCTGTAACTTAGTCACTCATCATTATTCACGATTCATTCAGGACTATCCGTAACCATGGTAACATCCACACTCCCTCTCCCCCTGCAGCTCAACTGTTGTGGGACGTCCCAGAGCTTCTGCCCTGAGGCCCCAGCTGGCACCAAGGTGGGACTAATGACAGTAGATAACTACCTCTATAGCCATCATCGCTAACTTGGGGCTAAATATTGGAATTTTAATTTAAATCTTTATGTTGTTTCTAACGTGTGTGTGTGTGTGTGTGTGTGTGTGTGTGTGTGTGTGTGTGTGTGTGTGTGTGTGTGTGTGTGTGTGTGTGTAGGACTGTGAGGTGGGCATCAAGGAGTTCTTCAACAGTAAACTCTACATCATCGGTTACGTGGGGATCGGCATCGCTGGAGTCATGGTGAGAACAGAACTGGGGAGTCTGTCTCTCCCTCTGTCTCTGTCTCTCCGTCTCTGTCTCTCCCTCGGTCTCTCCCTCTGTGTCTCTCCCTTCCAAAGACAGACACATAAACACACTACTTTAAATTGCTCTCCAACAATGTCTCCTTCCTTTCTCTCTGTCTCTCTCTCTGTCTTTGTCTCTCTCTCTGTCTTTGTCTCTGTCTTTGTCTCTGTCTCTCTCTCTGTCTTTGTCTCTCTCTCTGTCTTTGTCTCTCTCTCTGTCTTTGTCTCTCTCTCTGTCTTTGTCTGTCTCTCTGTCTTTGTCTGTCTTTGTCTCTCTCTCTGTGTCTGTCTTTGTCTCTCTCTCTGTCTCTGTCTTTGTCTCTGTCTTTGTCTCTCTCTCTGTCTCTGGCTTTGTCTCTCTCTCTGTCTTTGTCTCTCTCTCTGTCTTTGTCTCTCTCTCTGTCTTTGTCTCTCTCTCTGTCTTTGTCTCTCTCTCTGTCTTTGTCTGTCTCTCTGTCTTTGTCTGTCTCTGTCTCTCTCTCTGTCTCTGGCTTTGTCTCTCTCTGTCTCTGTCTTTGTCTCTCTCTCTGTCTCTCTCTTTGTCTCTCTCTCTGTCTCTCTCTCTGTCTTTGTCTGTCTCTCTGTCTCTGTCTTTGTCTGTCTCTGTCTGTCTCTCTCTGTCTTTGTCTCTCTCTCTGTCTTTGTCTCTCTCTCTGTCTCTCTCTCTCTCTGTCTCTGTCTCTCTCTCTCTCTCTGTCTCTGTCTCTCTGTCTCTGTCTCTGACTGAGAAGACAATGACCTAGTAGTAGACCAGTGTCTCTCTCTCTAGACCAGTCTCAACTCTGTCTCTCTCTCTCAATTCAATAGACTTTAATTACTTACCAGTACAAAAATGGTGAGACCAACAGCAATAAGGCTTTCAATAAAAATAATAGTCGTAGTGGACATGGAATTACCATTAACAACAACGAGAACAACAATACATTAAAGCAATGATAGTGGACCAGTGTCAACATGACTGAGAAGACACATGACCTGGTAGTAGACCAGTGTCAACATGACTGAGAAGACACATGACCTGGTAGTAGACCAGTGTCAACATGACTGAGAAGACACATGACCTGGTAGTAGACCAGTGTCAACATGACTGAGAAGACACATGACCTGGTAGTAGACCAGTGTCAACATGACTGAGAAGACACATGACCTGGTAGTAGACCAGTGTCAACATGACTGAGAAGACACATGACCTGGTAGTAGACCAGTGTCAACATGACTGAGAAGACACGTGACCTGGTAGTAGACCAGTGTCAACATGACTGAGAAGACACGTGACCTGGTAGTAGACCAGTGTCAACATGACTGAGAAGACACATGACCTGGTAGTAGACCAGTGTCAACATGACTGAGAAGACACATGACCTGGTAGTAGACCAGTGTCAACATGACTGAGAAGACACATGACCTGGTAGTAGACCAGTGTCAACATGACTGAGAAGACACATGACCTGGTAGTAGACCAGTGTCAACATGACTGAGAAGACACGTGACCTGGTAGTAGACCAGTGTCAACATGACTGAGAAGACACGTGACCTGGTAGTAGACCAGTGTCAACATGACTGAGAAGACACGTGACCTGGTAGTAGACCAGTGTCAACATGACTGAGAAGACACGTGACCTGGTAGTAGACCAGTGTCAACATGACTGAGAAGACACATGACCTGGTAGTAGACCAGTGTCAACATGACTGAGAAGACACATGACCTGGTATGAAAGACAAAATATTATTGATTTTGATTATCTCTCCCTCTCTATCTCTACCTCGATCTATCAATTCAATTCAAGGGGTTTTATTGGCATGGGAAATATGTGTTAACATTGCCAAAGCAAGTGAAGTAGATAATATACAAAAGTGAAATAAACAATAAAAAGGAACAGTAAATATTACACATACAGAAGTTTCAAAACAAACTGGTTGCCCTTTTCTTGTGGCAACAGGTCACAAATCTTGCTGCTGTGATGACACACTGTGGAATTTCACCCATCAAAATTGGATTTGTTTTTGAATTCTTTGTGGATCCTTGTAATCTCACCTCTCTTCTTTTTTTTTTTTTTCTTTTTTCTTTCTTTCTTTCTTTCTTTCTTTCTTTCTTTCTTTCTTTCTCTCTCTGTCTCTCTCCTCATCTCTCTCTCTCTCTCTTTCTCCTCATCTGTCTCTCTCCTCATCTCTCTCTCTCTTTCTCCTCATCTGTCTCTCTCTCCTCATCTTTCTCTCTCTCTCTCTCTCCTCATCTCTCTCTGTCTCTCTCCTCATCTCTCTCTCTTTCTCCTCATCTTTCTCTCTCCTCATCTCTCTCTCTCTCTCTCCTCATCTCTCTCTTTCTCCTCATCTCTCTCTTTCTCCTCATCTCTCTCTCTCTCTCTCCTCATCTCTCTCTTTCTCCTCATCTTTCTCTCTCCTCATCTTTCTCTCTCCTCATCTCTCTCTCTCTCTCATCTCTCTCTCTCCTCATCTCTCTCTCTCTCTCTCTCTCTCCTCATCTCTCTCTCTCTCTCTCTCTCCTCATCTCTCTCTCCTCATCTCTCTCTCTCTCTCCCTCTCTCTCTCTCTCTCCTCATCTCTCTCTCTCTCTCTCTCTCTCTCTCTCTCTCTCTCTCATCTCTCTCTCTCTCCTCATCTCTCTCTCTCTCCTCATCTCTCTCTCTCTCTCTCTCATCTCTCTCTCTCTCTCTCCTCATCTCTCTCTCTCTCCTCATCTCTCTCTCTCTCTCTCCTCATCTCTCTCTTTCCCTCTTTAGGTTATAGGGATGATCTTCAGTATGGTGTTGTGCTGTGCCATCCGCAACAGCAGGGAGATCATGTAACCAGGCAGAGCTTCCACTCCTCCAGTCCCCCACAACAGCCCTCCTCCAGTCCCCCACAACAGCCCTCCTCCAGTCCCCCACAACAGCCCAACTCCAGTCCCCCCACAACAGCCCAACTCCAGTCCCCCCACAACAGCCCAACTCCAGTCCCCCACAACAGCCCAACTCCAGTCCCCCACAACAGCCCAACTCCAGTCCCCCACAACAGCCCAACTCCAGTCCCCCCCACAACAGCCCAACTCCAGTCCCCCACAACAGCCCAACTCCAGTCCCCACAACAGCCCAACTCCAGTCCCCCACAACAGCCCAACTCCAGTCCCCCACAACAGCCCAACTCCAGTCCCCCCACAACAGCCCAACTCCCCCACAACAGCCCAACTCCAGTCCCCCACAACAGCCCAACTCCAGTCCCCCCACAACAGCCCAACTCCAGTCCCCCACAACAGCCCAACTCCAGTCCCCCCACAACAGCCCAACTCCAGTCCCCCCACAACAGCCCAACTCCAGTCCCCCACAACAGCCCAACTCCAGTCCCCCCACAACAGCCCAACTCCAGTCCTCCCCTCTCACCCCACTGACATCTCCAGTTCTATGTACGTTCTGTAGTCATCGTGACAAAGCTTTTCCACAGCCAGCACACTCTCTTCACGTGCCTTTTTTTTAAAACACAAAACAAACATATTAAAAAACTAATCAGTGGCCAGAATCAAAGTGTGTAGTAATATCTAAACTGCCCGGCAACTAGATTCCAAGACATTACACTGTAAGGTTTTAAAAGACATCTGTAGGTGATATATATATTGGGGTTTTTTGGCCAACAAGTAGCACTAGTGGCATGACTGTTGACACAATGGTCACCTTCCAGACCAACTACATTACAAACGTTGCATTGCACCAACCAATCCTACGGCATCCTATCCCCTTCATATTGCACACCGTTTCAACAGGGCCCTAAAAGGAATCAGATTTCATTTCATGTTTGTTGTTGTTGTTGTTGTTTTACGGTAAATTGACTGAGAACACGTTCTCATTTACAGCAACGACCTGGGGAATGGTTACAGGGTTGGGGGCGGATGGTCATACCGTTTGTGTATCATACCCGGGGTATACGGTATTACCAGAAGTGCACACAAGGGGCGCTATTAAAAAAATATATTTGGGGGGGGGCGCGGGTTGACACGCAAAACATATATATAATAATATATGCCATTTAGCAGACGCTTTTATCCAAAGCAACTTACAGTCATGTGTGCATACATTCTACGTATGGGTGGTCCCGGGGATCGAACCCACTACCCTGGCGTTACACTACCCTGGCGTTACAAGCGCCATGCTCTACCAACTGAGCTACAGAAGGACCACTAGTCTGGGTAACAGTCTCTTTAGCCAAAGTTCCACTCCATGTCATCGCCAAACAGACTGGCCAATCAGCTATCTCAACGCTCAATATGCAGCTGGATTTATGGCAGAGTTGCTCATTGGTTGTTGGAAATAACATTATTAATATTTTCCATGACAAAATGTAATTATAATTAAGAACAAAGTCAGCTGTTTAGCTAGGTCAGTTCTTATGTTTTTAGGTTTAAATTCAATTCAAAGTGTTATTTGGTTTGAATTACAGTATTTATTTAGTTTTTTAAAAGTGAGCTAGCAACTTTTGACAGACTGGTTTCATTTGGACAAACAAAAAAAATGGTTGCTTAGCAACTGGATACCAATGTGTTCTGTGGAGAGAGAAAAAAAAGATGATAGTTCCAATATTTGGATAATTGTTGTGATTGGAGGATAGATTGGAGGGGTTATCGAATCAGGATCAACTCCTGTCTTCGCCTCAAGCTCATATAATGATAGAATGTTGATGTTTGAAGATGGCAGAAAGGTCCGTCTCTTTGGCAGTGACCAGGAGTACAATAAGTGGATTAGCTAAAGACACTGGCACCCAGGCTAGAATGTCTCTGCTGTAACCAAGAAGATTGATCTTGACCTATAGCTAACTTAGCTAGCAAATTAGCAAACCAAATGCATAGCTGGAGCCCTGAGCTGGAGATCACTGATTGGACACATCTTAGATTTCTTTTAGTTACACTGTTTCTTATAGTTATACTTAACGTGTAAGGGATAATCAACGAGATAATAATAATAATAATAAGCAATCAATGAATATCCCTTTCATACCAAGGCTATAACTAGCAAGTTTACTAGATAGCTACAGTAGTTGCCTTGGTCACCAAACAAACAGACTTGCTAGTTTAACTAACCAAACCATCAGTCCTAGCCGGCCATTATGACAATCGAATTCAACAATGCTAGTAATGTTTTCAATTCGACTTTTGCTTTTAAAAGCAGCTCAGCTATTAGAACGTGTAAGAATGAACTGTAGCGTTTGAATTCTACCGTGCGTTATAGGGAAATAATGCACGTTCTAGAATGCACTTCAAGCCAATCAGAAAAGGAGTATTCAACAACGCCATGGTATAAATAGTTCTAGGCAGTTGTGTTGTACTCAGCCTCCCAGTGCCCCTAAGCCACCCCAAAATAAACATTATATAAACGCTATTGAAAATAATACAGTCTGCAGGTTTGTGTGGTATCCAGATTGTCTTACTTTTTATACCGACCGGAATATTCGGGCTGCTATTTTCAAACCCCACCTCCTGTAATCTAAAGGTTAGCAATGCTAACAGGTACATGTAAAATCCCATAGAGGATAGTAAATAAATGCTAACGAGCGCATTGCGAACATTTTATAGTCTCTGACCTAAGCTATTGCAGGACAGACATCCCAGCTCAGGGGATTCTCTGCTGCTACCAAGTGAAGCTTGATTTTTTGGAAGAAGCTAAGCACTTAGCTAGATAGCTAACGAGCTAATAAATTAGCAAACCAATGCAAAACTGCAGAGCATTTTTAGCACATTGTAGACAGTTAACTGTTAATAGTTAGAAGATATCTAGCTGGCCGACATTTAGTTGTGAATCCCCTACGGTAACTAGATCACCTGGTGTATAACAGTGAGTGACATGCAAGGCTCCGGTCTCTAGTCGTTGTTGCTTCTGAACCACGTGACCGGGGGACTACCGGTAAACTTCATAATGGAGACGTTTTTTTTTGTGACTGGTGAAATGAAGAATGAGATCTTCTTTATCTCCTAACTCATTACACAAGCTCTAACTGCAGGTATTTACTTAAAATAGATACAAATATTGAAAATCAGATTAAAAAAAAAAATAATCGTTTCAACGGTATTGAAAAAGCATCCAATGACTATACAGTATACTACCCAAGCCTAATGCCAAGGTCACTAAACTCCTCCTTGTGAAGGACAATAAAGTTGTTTTTGTACTGAATCGTATTCCCTAAAGACCTGTTGCAGTTCCGCTGTCTGTGATTGTGTGTTAATTTATTATTTCATTTTAAAGGCTGATGTCATTTGAGTTCAGATGGTCACTCAGGAAGACTAATGTTCTGTTCAACTAATAAACTTTTAAACCGTTTTACCCCACGTGTCTCTTTACGGCCGTTCTCCTCGTCTCTCTGCTTTACTTTCACTTTCTTTTCTGTTTTAGCAGAATGTGAATCCATCTTCAGAAGTCACACACAATCTCAATCATGAGAGTCAGACATTACAGATGCTGTATCTTAATTTGACCGTGCTGTTGCTGCACGATTTAAAATGCAAACCTGTATTTGTATGTCGACTGTATTATTATGGATCCCCATCCTGGGTTCATGCTAAATGTAAGGTTTTAATAACAATACAATTACATTCACAGATTTCACAACACGGTGTGTTTCACTCAGACCCCTACTCCAACACTACCACATATCTACAATACAAAATACGTGTCTGTGTGCATGTGTCTGTGTGCATGTGTCTGTGTGCATGTGTCTGTGTGCATGTGTCTGTGTGCATGTGTCTGTGTGCGTGTGTCTGTGTGCGTGTGTCTGTGTGCGTGTGTCTGTGTGCGTGTGTCTGTGTGCGTGTGTCTGTGTGTGTGCCTGTGTGTGCGCATGTGTCTGTTTGTGTGTGCGCATCTGTCTGTGTGTGTGTGCATGTGCCTGTCTGTGTGTCTGTGTGTGCCTGTCTGTGTGCCTGTCTGTGTGTGCCTGTCTGTGTGTGTGTGTATGCATGTGTGTGTGTGTGTGTCTGTGTGTGCGTCTGTGTGTGCGTATGTGTGTGTCTCTTCACAGTCCCCACTGTTCCATAAGGTGTATTTTAATCTCTTTTAAAATCAAATTTAAATCTCCTTTTTTACTTTCATCATTTACTTGATGTGGAACACAGTTGCATGTACAGTACCAGTCAACAGTTTACAACACCTACTCATACCAGTCACACTACCAGTCAACAATTTACAACACCTACTCATACCAGTCAACAGTACCAGTCAACCAGTCAGTTTACAACACCTACTCATACCAGTCAACACTACCAGTCAAAAGGTTTACAACACCACCAGTCAACACCACCAGTCAACACCACCAGTCAACAGTTTACAACACCTACTCATACCAGTCAACAGTACCAGTCAACAGTTTACAACACCTACTCATCCAGGGGTTTTCCTTTTTTCTCTATTTTCTACATTGTAGTGAAAACATCAGAACTATGAAATATCACGTATGGAATCAAGTAGTAACCAAAAAAGTGTTTAAACAAATCCATTTTATATTTGAGTTTCTTCAAAGTAGCCTTCCCTTTGCCTTGACAGCTCTGCACAGTCTCTTCGATAAGTTCCTCCATTTCTTTTTGTCTTCCCTCCTATCTTATTCTGTGACTCTGTGGTCCACAGATACTGGCTTTATTTACAGGTTTTATTGCTGTCGAACTGTACTGTTAGTCCTTCAATTTCCTTTGTTAATATGGACTCTTTTTTTTTAACCTAAATTTATTTTGTTTTAGCGATGAGTACTAAATTGCACATTTTTAAAAGTGTTCCATACAATAAGGGGATCTGCTGTTATGTCTGAAAAAGTCTGTTATAAATGATTCTGTCCTAGTTCTAAACAATGTATCATCTAGTCGGCTTTGATTAAATTTCCAATATCTTTCACGTGGAAATTCTGTAATAATAATATACAGTTGAAGTCAGAAGTTTACATACACTTAGGTTGGAGTCATTAAAACTAGTTTATATACACTTAGGTTGGAGTCATTAAAACTAGTTTATATACACTTAGGTTGGAGTCATTAAAACTAGTTTATATACACTTAGGTTGGAGTCATTAAAACTAGTTTATATACACTTAGGTTGGAGTCATTAAAACTAGTTTACATACACTTAGGTTGGAGTCATTAAAACTAGTTTACATACACTTAGGTTGGAGTCATTAAAACTAGTTTACATACACTTAGGTTGGAGTCATTAAAACTAGTTTACATACACTTAGGTTGGAGTCATTAAAACTAGTTTATATACACTTAGGTTGGAGTCAAACTAGTTTATATACACTTAGGTTGGAGTCATTAAAACTAGTTTATATACACTTAGGTTGGAGTCATTAAAACTCGTTTTTCAACCACTCCACAAATTTCTAGTTAACAAACTATAGTTTTGGCAAGTCAATTAGGACATACACCTTGTGCATGATACAAGTCATTTTTCCAACAATTCTTTGCAGACCGATTATTTCACTTATAATTCACGTTATCACAATTCCAGTGGGTCAGAAGTTTACATACATGAAGTTGACTGTGGCTTTAGACAGCTTGGAAAATTCCAGAAAATGATGTCATGGCTTTAGAAGCTTCTGATAGGCTAATTGATATAATTTGAGTCAATTGGAGGTGTACCTGTGGATGTATTTCAAGGCCTACCTTCAAACTCAGGGGGAGGCTTGCAAGCCGAAGAACACCATCGCAACCATGAAGCAAGGGGGTGGCAGCATCATGTTGTGGGGGTTCTTTGCTGCAGGAGGGACTGGTGCACTTCACAAAATAGATGGCTTCATGAGGAGGGGAAATTATGTGGATATATTGAAGCAACATCTCAAGACATCAGTCAGGAAGTTAAAGCTTGGTCACAAATGGACAAAGACCTCAAGATTCTCTGGTCTGATGAAAGATTGAACTCCTTGACCTGAATGCCAAGCGTCACGTCTGGAGGAAACCAGTCACCACTCATCACCTAGCAGCGACGCTCCCCATCCAACCTGACAGAGCTTGAGAGGATCTGCAGAAAACAATGGGAGAAACTCCCCAAATGTGACGGACCGGCTCTATTCTTATGTAGCAAATTTTGAAACTGTATTTTTTACATAGGATACATAAAGAGACTCAGAGCTAGAAAATGGTATAGCATACATTGCAGTCGAGGAACAATGGGAAAGTAATTATGCTTTGAAAGTTGATAAACTTGTAACCTCACTTATGAGAAAATGGCACTTGAATGTTTTTGTACATCTACTGGAGAGCTCTTCGTTCACAACCATTCAGTATCATTCTCACCCTCTAAAGCCTTGGCCCCACCCACCTCTTTAAGGAGTCACATGTGAGGCCATGTACTAAACAACCAAAGATTTCAAGACTAAAGGCTAGTTTATACTACGGGTATATTCGTAAATTCAGAGCGCATACTGGATGCTCTGGCCGAGGGTTGATCTGATCTGACCTAACTTGGGTGCTTGACTGCTGTTGTTAACTGGCTAACGTTGGCTAGCTTGCGAGGTACTTCCAGACACACATGGGAGAACGGCTCTTTCTGACTATTTTACTCCCTAGCAGAGCTGGTCAGGCTGTTTGTATGTTATCCAGAGCATTGGTGATGGTAACTGCTGCTGGCAACAATTTATTTATGCTTTTTTTTTGCCAACGTTTACTGACACCAGTATTATTCAACGGGTGTCAGTTATTCTGCACTCTGGCACACTCCGAATGAGAGTTCTCTGAAATCAGAGTAGAAGTAACAGAACACTCCGAATGAGTGTTCTCTGAAATCAGAGTAGAAGTAACAGAACACTCCGAATGACAGTTCTCTGAAATCAGAGTAGAAGTAACAGAACACTTCGAATGAGAGTTCTCTGAAATCAGAGTAGAAGTAACAGAACACTCCGAATGAGAGTTCTCTGAAATCAGAGTAGAAGTAACAGAACACTCCGAATGAGAGTTCTCTGAAATCAGAGTAGAAGTAACAGAACACTCCGAATGAGAGTTCTCTGAAATCAGAGTAGAAGAAACAGAACACTCCGAATGAGAGTTCTCTGAAATCAGAGTAGAAGTAACAGAACACTCCGAATGAGAGTTCTCTGAAATCAGAGTAGAAGTAACAGAACACTCAGAATGAGAGTTCTCTGAAATCAGAGTAGAAGAAACAGAACACTCCGAATGAGAGTTCTCTGAAATCAGAGTAGAAGTAACAATGAACCATATTC